>NW_006293550.1:348333-373043 GCF_000327345.1 Myotis davidii
CCCCACCCTGCCTCCCCACGGGCCCTGCTCTGTGTGTGACAGGGTAGAGCCATAACCTTCCCATTGGCCCAGCCCTGAGTGTGAGAGTGGTGGCGCCCCAACCCCCTGATCCGCCCTGCTCTGTGACAGGGGGCGGCGCCCCAACCCCCGGATTGGCCCTGCTCTGTGCATGACAGGGGTTGGCGCAGCAACCTCCCCATCGACCCTGCCTTGAGTGTGACAGGGGGTGGTGCCCCAACCCCCCAATAGGCCCTACCCTGAGCATGACTGGGGGTGGCATTGCAACCTCGGGATGCGCCCTGCTCTGTGCATGACATGGAGGGCGCCCCAACTCCCCAATCGGCCCTGCTCTGAGCCCGACCAGGGGCTGCACCTAGGAATTGGGCCTGCCCTCTACCACCCGGGAGCAGGCCTAAGCCAGCAGGTCGTTATCTCCCAAGGGGTCCCAGATTGCGAGAGGGCACAGGCCAGGCTGAGGGACACCCCCTCCCCACCGAGTGCACAAATTTTTGTGCACCGGGCCTCTAGTTAGTATATAAACAGGTTTGTTTTTTTTAAAAAAAGGGAAACATTTACTGCCATGGGCACAAGATTCAACACCTCATATCTAATGTATCCTAAAGAATTGCAACAGTTGGATTCTCCGTCCTACATTGAAATTTGTGTTTGTGAAGTCTGGAGAGGGAGAAATAGTACTGCAGCCAAGACCAGAACCCAGAAGACTGAGTAGATGTCCTATTCAGGCCACCCTCAAACATCCCTTGTTCTAAACTCCTGACTTGGCAAAAGTGTTCACTCTTCCCTAAAAGTACCATCAAAGGATGCAAGTTCTGGGCATTTTGGAAGCTCTGCCTTACCTCAAGCCAACTGCTTTACCCTGATTTGTGCAATGGCTTAAGTCAAAGCTGGGTCCTGTGAAATTAAATGGTATGAGACCTATGCTAAGAAACAAAGTGCAAAGCAGAGGTCCACATACAAAGTTCCTGACTTTACAATTTCTAATTTTATTCACTGTTAAAAAGATTCCCATCAAATGAAATTTGCAGGCAACTATGTGGAGAGAGAGAGAGAGAGAGAGAGAGAGAAGGAAGAGGAGGAGGGCGAAAGGAAGAAGAAAGGGAGTTAGAGAAAGACAATCCACATGGGCATGATAGAATTGTTCTAGAGGTAAACCATTCTGAAGTTGGTGAAGCCTCATTAATAGCCCATTAGGTATATCTATAAAGAACCTTAGACAATTGACTTTTTCTCATTGGCAGAGTTAGGAAAACAAAAATGCCTGATCAAGAAATTCACTTCACTATCTGGAAAGTGAGTCAATATTTGGATGCACCTTAATGCTCCTTCTATCCGGATGATAATGATAATAGCCAATGTTAGGAAGTTTGCTTACTATTGTAGGTATTATGCTAAGGATTATTGAATCCTCTGAACAACTTCAAGAGATTGTTCCTACCATTATGTTGGTTTTGTGGAAAAGAAAACAGATTAGAGAATGTAAGTCCATTGTCCACAATTCAAGAAATTTTATTAAGTGATAAAGTCAAAATCCACTCTATAAGTACATAGTAGGGGTTTTGGACTCTGACAACTCTTTCGTTCCTTCACTTTTCCCCTTATTGCTATGGTTCTTAACTATGTGTGATTTTGCCCCTCAGAAGACATTTGGCGATGTTTGGAGGCATTTTTTTTGTTTGTCATTCTTAGGGTGGGGGTGGATTTCCTACTGAAATCGAGTGAGTAGGGAATAATGCTAAACATTCTGCAATGCACAAGACAACCCCCAAAAGAAAGAATTATCCAATCCAAAATGTCCATAGTCATCACTTCTCGGCCTTTTGGCTAAAATCAAAATGTCCGTAGTGGCACTGTTGAGAAACTCTCCCTTACCTTGGAAATATTTCTTGGATTTGTCACTGTATATTGTATCAGGTTGTCAAATGTATCACAACACACAAGTTGTTGGCTCATAAGAAGCCATATCTGGACTTGATCATAATGATATCCCATTGCCAGGAGATTCTATATTTGAAACTAGATTTAGCAGTTTTGACTGTCACCCATAAGGAAAAGATAAGAGAATTTTATAGACAATAGTGCTTTGAAGACCTTGGGCGGGGAAGGGGGTGAGGTCAATAGGGGAAAAATGGACATCTGTAATACTTTCAACAATAAAGATAAATTTAAAAAACAATTGGATATGACACAGAAGTCCTTAAAATATTGTTCATGTGGAAAAATATATGTATACTAGTGCCTGGGTGCACGGATTTGTGCACATTGAAAGGGAAATAGTGAATGTGTCCTCACCCACACTGGTGCCGCCTGCTCACCTGCTACACCATCCCGCAGTGGTCCCGCTCTCATCGGGGCCCATCAGGCCTGGCAGTACCTCCACTGCCACCAGCTGCCATCCCCACGTCGCCGATGCCTGCCATGTTCCGCGCCACCCCGTGGTGGTTAGCACATGTCATAGCGAGCGGTCGAATTCTCGGTCTCCTGGTCAAACTCCCGGTCAAACCACCGCCCAGGGGGCAATTTGCATATTAGGCTTTTATTATATAGGATACTGTGAGTGGACCCTTGAGGATATTTGTTGTTTTGGTAGCTATAATCATTCCCCACCCCTTAGTGGTTCTCAACCTTCCTAATGCCACGACCCTTTAATACAGTTCCTCATGTTGTGGTGACCCCCAACCATAACATTATTTTTGTTGCTACTTCATAACTGTAATTTTGCTACTGTTATGAATCGTAATGTAAATATCTGATATGCAGGATGTATTTTCAGGGGTCACGACCCACAGGTTGAGAACCACTGCTAGTGACTAGAACTTTGTGTTTCTAATTGAACTGTAAATTATAGTGGTCCACTTTTCCAGCTAAAGAAGTGAACACATGATCCACAAATAACTATACCTCATCCTCCTGGCCTGGAGATTATTCCAGATATGGTAACATGGCTAGACCAGTCCAATAAGAGCTTTTCCTTAGTATTTTTCTAAATAAATATGTTAAAGAAACTTCCCCTCTGCTCTCTGATCTTTGATCTGGAAAATTTTTTAATATATAGAAGAATCTAACAAACTGGAACCTATACTCAGAGACAGGTAGAAATAGGATTCTAAGAGAAAGAATCATGGCAAAATTGACTCTCAGTTCCAGTGTCTGTGATCTGAAGAACAGCCCTTCTTTGTTTTGTGAATTATATCATTTAACTTCTAATCAATCTTTTCTTTCCTTCAGTTAGATTCCTGCCCATTATTACTGAAAGAATCTTGATGAATATAACATTCTATGGGTATTGTTTTTCATGTAGCACTAATTGGAGCATCATAAAGAAGAATTATCAGAGAATTAAAAAAGAAGCCAAAGCTATATTCCAGACACTGCCATGCCACAGATCCTCCAGTCTTTCTAGAAACTCTGGCACTACATTCTGAGGCCTCCTATCGCTGTAACTAAAATCACAGAACAAAGTTCACAGAGATAAAAGCAACATTATGCTACCAACCGACCGCCACCCCTAGAGTGGCCCAATTAATTAAAATAAAATACAGCATCTCCTCTAAAACCACATGCTCTTATGTTTTCATTTCATTTCCTGAAAACCTCCATCAAGGTTTAATTCTCCATCAAGATCTAAAGTGTACATATTTCCCTGACTCTTTCCAAATTCATTTACTTTGAAAAGTGTTCCCTTTTCTCCCTTTCTCTTGCACACGACTACAAATGAAGATACAGAAATACCTCAGTACTTTTATGCCACTTCCAAGCAAACTTTAAATGATAACAGAAAATTGATATTTAACACAAAATGTGTGAATTGACTTTCTTCTATCTTTTCGAATAGGGGGATGCAGTTTGCAGAACATGAAATCTCATAGTTTCCAGACATGCACAAATCCTTTCATCTGTAGTTAGTGTAATGTCCTTCCTCAATCCTGCCTGTTGGTTAACTACTAACCTATGGTCTCTTTGCAAGGCTCTGTGAATTATCGTTTTTGAAACAGAACTGCTAGGCGAACACTATATGGAAATATAATTTTTTGAAACCAGAGAAGAGTTTCTACTGCTTCTTTTCTCGCTATGGCTTGGTGGTTTTTCATGAGATTAAATGAAAACATAGGAGGGTGTGGTTTAGAGGAGATGCTGCATTTTATTTTAATTGCTTCAAATAATACCATCTCTATAACTCATCTTTAAATACTAATTTTAATATTCTGGTTATAACACTGGAGAGCATCTTTATCAGATATGGCTTTATCAGATAATATAATCTGAATTATTCAAAATATATTTAAATTATCCTTTCATTTTATACTAATGACATACGTTTTTTCAAATAATAATAGATCCAGGTGGTCCAGTAAATCTGCTAGAATTCAGAGGTTAAACTGCAGCCATACTTTTTAATTTAAAAATAAAAATAGTAAGTGATCAACCAAAGGTCTTGTATGCATGCATATAACCAATGGACACAGACTTGGGGCGGGGGGAGGTGGAGGCTGAGAGGAAGTCAATGGAGAAAAAGGGAGACATATATACTAGTACTTGTAAATCTTTAAACAATAATAAAATTAAAAATAAAAATAAAATAAAATAGAGTTTACCATGGGAGTTATGAATACTACTAGAGGCCCAGTGCATGACATTCATGCATGGTATGGGGAGTTCCCTCAGCCCGGTCTGTACACTCTCACAATCCCAGACCCCTTGGGGGATGTCCTGCCAGTTTAGGACCAATCTGTAGCAGTGTCTTGCAATCTGGGACCACTGGCTCCTAACTACTCACTTGCATGCCTGTGTGATTGCCCCTAACCACTCTCCTGCCTGCCTGATGGCTCCTAATTAGTAGCCAGCCTGATTTTTGCCAACTGCTCGCCATCACTCCTAAACTGCCTCTGCTTTCCTGACTGATCACCCTTAACCACTCTTCCTACTCGCCTGATGCCCCTAATTGCTCACCTGCCTCCCTGATCGTCTCTAACAGCTCGCCTGCCTGCCTGATCGCTCCTAACCCTTCTGCCTGCCTGCCTGATCGCCCCTAATCCTTCTGCCTGCCTCCTTGATTTCCCCTGACTGTTTGCCTGCCTGCCTGGTTACCTCTAACTGCCTTTGCCTCGGCCCCTGCCACGGTGGCTTCATCCATATGGGCATCCGGAATGACGTCCAGAAGGTTGTTCAGCTGTCCGGTCTAATTAGCATATTACGCTTTTATTATTATAGATACCAAAGACACTGTGTAATGCCTACTAATTTTGCTGGGTCACACACATGAAAGTGAATATTTATCAAATTATATACTCTACTAATTGACCAATAAATGTAGCTAAATACCTAGGAATATAAAATTCACTGATACACAGTTCATCTTTTTTCAAACAACTTAAGTGAAATTCAAACAAACTGCCAGATGGAATCTGTTGAACCAAAAGCTGATCTTTGTCAAGTGTGTTTTTTGACTTGCTTGTTGTTTGAGGGGTGTTGTGAGGGAATTTAACAAAGCAAATGTTAGGCCATCCTGAGGACATGTTGTATTGTCATTCTCAAATTTGAAACTTTGAAGATATTGTAGGTACAGTGAACTACTTAAAATTCCTCAATCCCCACTTTGCAAGTGCTGAGTTAGGGCAGATTTCATAGCTCTAAAACTCATCTTCAAGTGGAAGATGTGTGGATACTTACAATGGTTACTAGGCAACAACAGTCTAAAGTACAGAGTTCACATTTCTTATAACATGTGTTCTTCCATGTTGTGAACTGAATTGTGTCCCCTCCCCCCAAAATTCGTATGTTGAAGCCTTGATTCCTAATGCAATTGTATTTGAAGTTAGAGCCTTTAAGTAGATAATGAAGGTGAAATGAGATCACTGGTTAGGGCCCTAATCTGACAGGACAGGTATCCCTATAAGAGGAAGAGACACCAGAGATCTCTTTTCCTCGAGAAGGCAGCCATCTGCAAACTGGGACAAGAAGCTTCAGCAGAAACCAACCCTGACAACACTTTCATTTTGGACTAGAATCTAGCCTCTGAAACAATTCCAATTGTTTGAACACCCACTCTGTGGTATTTTGTTTTGGCAAACTGAACAGGCTAATACGCTTCACTTCTTATGTTTCTGATTTATTCAGTAATCACTTGCAATTATTTTGGCACATAATATCTTTAGGCATGTATCAGTGTGTTCATGGAATAAATATTTATTATCTACTGTATGCTAGAAATTGTTTTGATTCCAATGTCTTTGTTCTCTGTATTAAGGTTCTCCAGAGAAACAGGACCAATAGGATAGATAGATGATAGATAGATAGAGTGTGTGTGTGTGTGTGTGTGAGAGAGAGAGAGACACATATAGGGGTCGAGGGAGGAGATAAGGATGAAGAAATCAGGGGATGAAGGACTTAAAAAAGAACAACTCTCCCTGACTTTACTGCTTGCTGCCCTGTTCCTGGGGAATCTATGTGTTCGTTCTGAACGTGTAGAAAGCAGCTTTTGGTCTCTGTGAGCTATTAGCCTGCTAAATGCTTTTCCTAAGACCTAACAGCCAGCTCTATCCCATGCTGGAGCCGAGAGGGTGTTGTAATTCTCATTAGTGACAGCAGTATACAAATTTGTTAGAGAAATGGGTTCATCCAATCACAGAGGCTAAGAAGTCCCACACTCTGTCAACTTAAACCAGGAAAGTTGATGGTGTAATTCAGTCTAAGGCTGAAGGCCTGAAAATCAGGGAGACGCTGGTGTGAGTCTCAGAGTCCAAAAGTCTGAGAACCAAAAGTTCCATTGTCCAAGGTCAGGAAACAAATGAATGTCCCAGTTCAAGAAGAGAGAAGATTCACCCTTTCTTCACCTTTTGTTCCATTCAAATCCTCAAAGGGGTCCTCAAACTTTTTAAACAGGGGGCCAGTTCACTGTCCCTCAGACTGTTGGAGGGCCGGACTATAGTTTAAAAAAAAACTATGAACAAATTCCTATGCACACTGCACATATCTTATTTTGAAGTAAAAAAACAAAATGGGAACAAATACAATATTTGTATTTGCATGTGGTCCGCAGGCCGTAGTTTGAGGACCCCTGGATTAGATGAGGCCCAGCCACAGTGGTGAAAGCAGATCTCCTTACTCAGGGAACTTAATGAAATACCAAACTCTTCCTGAAACACCCTCACAGACATACCCAGAAATAGTGTTTTACCAGCTACCTGGACATCCTTTAGCCCAATCAAGTTGACACATAAAATTAACGTTTACCTTCTCCAAAAGATTCTGAAATCAGATGCTCCTTTCACTAGATTAGAGACCCTGGAACTAGCCCACCGCCCTCCCATTGTCCTCCCTTCTTTATAACCACCAAGTTAGAGAGCTGAGCAGTATCCATACTGCGGCCAAAGCAGACCAAAGTGTTACCCTCCTCCACCCCGGTCCTCTGTTAAGAAGGAGAAGGAAAGGAAATAACATCTACACAAGTACTTCACTAGATGTTTGTGTACTTTATTTTACTTAGCAGATATATGGGGGGAAATCTCCAGAAATTGTATTATGCCATTGTGTGAATGTACCACAGCTTTTTTATCTATTCATCTACTGATGCGTACTTGGGCTGTTTCCAGTTTAAGGTTACTCTATAGGATTAGAATTCAAAATGCCAGTAATTTTTTAAGTTTTAAATTTAGAACTTTGGCTTCAAAAGATGGATTATGCTATCTCAGCCATAATGATTTCTACTCCCATAACATCTCTACGGACTGCCGTGCATCTTGATATTCCATTATGCCTGAGCTATAACTTCATTTTTCCAATACCTTATGTGAAAATTGAGATACTAATGCAATCCAGTGGTCCAAGCTGGATGAAATATAGGTGTGTAACTATGTAAATATAGTAATGGCTCCAAGTAACTGTTTTGAGCATTTAAATGCTCATATCCTCTAAGGAATGGAAGCAGTTAGAACTTTTCAGAAGCTTTTTTATCCCACCACCATTTATACCCTCTATGTCTTCTTTCACCCCCACTCATCCCCTTCCCTACCCCTGCAATCACCACACTATTGTCCATGTCCTTGAGTTTTCTCTCTTTTTTTCTTTTTTGTTCAACCTCAACATCCTCCAGCCTCATCAGAGCTGTGTATCCAGCTCTCTATTTGAGTAAGAGAAGAAAGAAAGAAAGAAAGAAAGAAAGAAAGAAAGAAAGAAAGAAAGAGAGAGAGAGAGTTTATTTATTACACTTATTGGGGTGACATTGGTCAACATGAACATATAGGTTTCAGGTGTGGGTTTCTATATTACGAGATCTGTATACTGTGTGCCCACCACCCAAAGACAAATCTTCTCTTGTCACCATATATTAGGATCCCCTTCTTCCCCCACCCACTTCCCTTTGGCAACCACCATACTGCTGTTTGTGTTCATGAGTTTCAGTTTTATATTCTATATATGAGTGAAATCATATGGTACTTGTCTTTCTCTGACTGGCTTATTTCACTTAGCGTAATGTTCTCCAGGTCCATCCATGCTGTCACAAAGGGTACAATTTTCTTCCTTTTTACAGCAGAGCAGTATGTCATTGTGTAAATGTACCACAGGTTTTTTATCCGCTCATCTACTGATGGGCACTTGGGCTGTTTCCCAATCTTAGCTATTGTAAATAACACTGCAATGAACATAGGGGTGCATATATCCTCTCGAATTCATGCTTTGGGTTTCTTTTGATAAATTCCCAGAAATGGAACCACTGGGTCATTTAGTAGCCTTCTTAAACTCTAACTTCCATGGCATCTGCTATTTTCTCCTCAATCAGTAGATAATATATAGCACAGTGGTAACTTTGAAATCTGGTCACTTTTGTTTTCTGTGTTTAGCTTTATAAGCATTTGAAAATGCTCTAAACCATGAGTATATGTCCAAAATCTTAAATATGTAATAAATATAAATCTTTCATCTGCATTACACATAGTAACTTAGAATAGGTTATATGTAAGACAAATCTTCAGTTCATGGAACTGTACTTATAGCAAAAAACAAATATATATCTGTTAACAAGTTCAATTTGGACTCCTAAAATACTTATCCTATGCCATAAATACCAGGCAATATTTTAGGTTGCCAAATTTCTGGAACTCATTCAAAATTTTACAAGCTCTGAATTCCAAGTGATATTTCCCATCCTCTTAATTTGTTTGGGTTGGAAAGAAATTGACATTTCCAACATATTTCAACTTAAATTTGTGTTTTCTGCTATGTAAACATAATTTCTCATTTTGGAGAAGATCAGCATTTTTTACTCCAAATAGCTCTCATGGAAGCAGTAGCTGTTCATGAAGATGTGCTTGGTCCAAAAGGCAAAACTAAAATCTGAGTGAGGATAATAGAGCTCACATGACATGTCAGGTCTTTAAATAATTAAACTCCATTTAAAAGTTCTCATTTCTTTTTTTCAGTTGGTGTACAAAGGAATTAAGCTGGTAGAAAGATTGTAATGCATTTATTTTTTATACATTTGTAAGTGTTGGATCCCCCCCCCCCCCCCCCCCCACAACCCCCCGCCAAACAGTTTGTCTCTTAATGATCTAAGAAGTGGAGAAGTAAAGAGCCTTAAAAGATGGGGGGGAGGGGAGGGGAGAAAAGTAAGAAAAAACAACAGTGCAATTTTTTGAACATTTTAAGCATATAATACTTTTCCAAAAACACTTATTTGTTGATCAATCATGTCTTTGTTTTAAATGAAAATTGTATTAGTCAGCCCTGGGTGCCATAGTGAAATACTATAAATTGGGTGCTGTAAATACAGAAATGTATTTCTCACAGTTCTGGAGGTTGTTCAAGATCAAGGTCTGGCAGGGTCAGTTTCTGGTGAGGACTCTCTTCCAAGTTTGCAGATGGCCACCTTCTTACTTTGCCCTCATAAGGTGGAATGGGAGAGAGAAAGAGAGCGCTCCAGTGTCTCTTCCTATAAGAAGTTGTCTAGTGGTCAATGGTTTAACCAGAATGCTCTTGCACTATCTCTATAAGTCAAAAGGAAGTACAGATTATTTGTTAATATTTAGGATTATGGGAGCTTTCCTGCCCTGCTTTGTGGAGGTTGGAAAATGGTGCAACACAGTCTCAAGAAAATCCTTCTATATAAAAACCTATAAACACATGATATATGTTGAACATTTCAGTATATTAATTTCTTCAGGCCACTCATGCTCCACACTCGATTATTTTAGATATAGGTTCAACAAAAGAGACCCTCAAAAGAACCAAATCAAATAACAAATATTTCCTGATCCCCTATTATGTGAAACCATTACCAGCTATTATAGGACAGCTCTTCCACAAGATCTATATGGCTATTTCCAATAGTTTGTAGTACCAATAAACACCATACATCCAAAGCTTTGTGTAATGACCACATTGTTGCACATGAGGTTTTCTTCACTGTGTCCTTTATTACTAACATAAAATGAAAGGGCTGTTGTTGCAAGGAAAGAAATGGATTAGGCAGCAGTGTACAATGCATACAAAGGAAGTACAAGTTCTCCTTCCAAATATTTACTTAAAATGTCAATAATTTTATCTTCTCTGTTTCTCTTTCCCCATAGTAAAAAAGCACAAAGGCTAAGGGAAACATTTTGTATTATATAATGTTCCCCAAAGTTAGCTCCATGAGAAGAAAACATGATTGTACTTTACCTGGGTTCAAGAGAAGATTCTCTAAAGAACACCTGTTTCTTAAGCCCTGATTCTCCCATTAGCTAATAATATGAACTTGTGTTGGTCATTTTTCAGTTCTTTCACATATACAATAGAGGACCAGTGCATGGATTTGTGCACATTGAAAGGAAATTAATTAGAAGAAATATTTTAGGGGCCGGGGAGGGACCACATGAGGGCTCCAGGGTGTGTCTGGCCTATCTCACCCAGTCCCAATCGGCTGAACCCCAGCAGCAAGCTAACCTACCAGTTGGAGCATCTGCCCCCTGGTGGTCAGTGTATGTCATAGCAACTGGTTGAACGGTCAGACACTTAGCATATTAAGCTTTTATATATATAGATGGCTTTGAATGACAAAATATCACCCATCTCTTTCAGTTGTGGAATGCTACATTCTGGTTTGTAAATTTATTTGTAGTCCATGTAAGATGTAATTTCTACCCTATATCATGGTCAAAAACTCATAATAATGTGTCAAAAGTTTAATACATGCTTGTAATTTTTTAATTGTTTCTCCTAAGAGAAAAAATAGAAGCACTCTATGGTAAGAGTTAAAATTATTTTTCTCTCGGGCTGCATGTGAATAGGAATTAAGTTATCCAGTATCCCAGGTTTTCAATGTGCTGACATATCTCAAGGGAGAGCCTGCACATTTTAATTGCCTCTGTTACACAAAGCCTGCTCCGTGTGTGTGTATTGTCAGAAAGTGCTACAGTAGTGTTACTCAAATGTTTTTGAGGCCCCAGGGTTTCCCTATGCAAGTACTAGTGGAAGTATAAGCTTGGAGACTGGGTTTATGTCAAAGATCATATTTTCTTTCCCGTACATATACATCTCTGAGAATTAACGTTTGTAAATGTTTATTAAAAAAAAAAACCTTAAAAACTGGGGATGTGGTAATATATTAAAATTGTATTCCACAAAACAAAATGTTTTTCCCCCAAAGTTTCCAGACTTCTCATATGCCACATTTTTCAACCTTAGCATTCGCAATTTGCTTTTCACTTTTTGAATGTTACTTCTGGTAAGACATGGCATTTTGTCCTTGAGAAGTGAGTGCAAGTTACTATATTTTCCTTCTCAGCCATCTCATGAGACAGGCAGTAAAATGCCAAGAATAATGTAAACTATACAGGGAAATATCATGACGTACTACACCTAGAAATATCTCAGCTTAATAGGTGTTGTACCATTAAAGGTGAATTTTATGGAGGTAGAGAGATATAAATCTGTCATGTAGACAAAGATTTACAATAATACCCACTTCAGTGGATGATTTTCATCACAGTTAGGACCATCAGGCAACTTGCATGTTTTCTTAAGTCCTTTAAAGTTATGAAGGCCTTCACGTATTAATCCAAGGTTGGTACCACGGCCTTCCTGGAGCTGATGCTGATGAGGTATTTTGTCACTCTTCCTTTCCATTATCACTGATGTGATTTCAGTTGGTGGGATGGTATTTTAGTTAAATAAAATTGATTTAAAACTCTGGTCAGACAACTTAATTTAATAATAATTTTCTACAAACAATGCATTTTTATTTTTGCTACAGTATCAATATATGTTTTTATAACTCATACCTAGACATCGACTTCATTTTCAAAATATACACAATATGTCACTATGAGACATATTGTATTTTGTAGTTTTACACTGATTTCACAGATGTAACAGAAAATTGAGTGATAATTTTGTTAACTCTTAATGTGAAATCACTGAAAAGCAAACCATCTTATTCAGTAAGCTACTGACAAATTTGGAAGAAACCACTGCATTAATAAAAGAACAATTAAAAACAATAGCTCCAGACTTACTGTTAATGAAGTAAAATATTATTTTAACAGATAAAGTACATATATCACTTTTTAGCTCTTTTGATTACAAATTTGAATTTTAACTAAAAATGCTAGATAAACATAAGATTACATTTAAAACCCATACTCCACTCATCTCACTTTATGTACCTGGATACTATAAAAGACATGAATAAGAATATATTATAACATATTTCTATAATATTTATTAAATATGTATGTTTAAATATTTTAAGTGAGCTTGCCAGGTCATTTTCTACCTTGGAGTTCTAACTTAATAAGTTTTCAAATGCTGCTTATTAGATAATATCCAAAAGTTTAAGGTAAAACTACATAGAGACATTTGACATGCTTATGTGTACTGCAGAATATATAAGGGGTAGAAATGAAACAGTGAAACGACAGTTTTAGGCACAGCTGCTGTCACTGGGACTGGATGCCCACAATAGGGCATAAGCCTTACCAGGACCCAGGGTTCTCAAGGTTGCTGGTAGACTGGTATTTTCCCAAGGGCAAGAACATGAGTGACTCTCCTCCAAACAAAAAAAAAACATAGGGCCTAACCGGTTTGGCTCAGTGGGTAGAGCATTGGCCTGCAGGCTGAAGTGTCCCGGGTTCAATTCCGGTCAAGGGCACGTACCTTGGTTGCAGGCTCCTGGCCCTAGTAGGGAGCATGCAGGAGGCAACCAATCGATGTGTCTCTCTCACATGGATGTTTCTCTCGGTCTCTCCTCTCCCTTCCACTCTCTCTAAACATCAATGGAAAAAAAATATCCTCAGGTGAGGATTTAAAAACAAACAAACAAAAACATAGGTATGAGCCTAGACTAAACTGAAGTAAAGCCAAAACTCTGCAGAAAGAAATGTCCTCAGATTAGTTTCATTTCCCTCCACTAAAGTGACAATGCATATATAGTCCAGTTTCTCAGCAAATAAGGGCATGAGTCCTCAAACAATATGATGTAAAAAGATCGATCTCCATTGGTCTTCAATGGGACAATGACCAGGAGAAGAGTTGTAGGAGGATGTAAACCAGGGACAACCTCCCTCTTCAGCCCGGACCCAAGACATGGGGAGAAAGAGTCAGCCCTCTATCACTCACTACCCAGGGGCATTATTTTTGTTTTTTAAACTAAATTAATTTACTATTTAGAAGATGTGATACGATGTGGATAAAACATGCTCTCTTGTGCAACATACTAAATAGCATTCTCTATAGAGGAAAGTTGGTTGAAATTTCCCAGGTATTAAACTTGTAATGCAAGCTAAGCTAATTGAGATACTCTAAAGGCTGCCACCTGGTGAATGCATGACAGTCAGCATAAAGGATTCAGCATTTCCAGAGATTTTTGTAATGTGTTTTAAAATATTTAAGAACTTATTTAATTTTTAATTATTCAATTTTATTAAACCTAATTATAACTTTTTCACAGATAATAAAATGACACATAGTTACTGAGGAAGACATGGTATTAACACATGGAATTAGCACCTTAGACTTCTACTCCTCCTGTTCAACCCAACCCATAGAGGAAAATATGTTGTTCACACTTACATGTATATTTTAGGTAGCAGACATTTAGGGATTTGGCCACAAGCATTTTGTTCCTGCCATATATAAATTTGTTTTGGGAGATTTAGGATGAATAATAATGAGAAGGAATGATATGACAAATTCTGCTTATTACATTAGGCAGCTTGATAATTTAGGTTTATATTAAAATAAACTTACTCTTCTTGTATTATGTACACATAGTGTTTATTGTCAGCACTAATTATTTAACTTTGTACATATTCAGTAAAGAAATAGAATAAAATATTCATGACTTATGTAGGTATAAATTTTTGTATTTAAATTGAAAGAAAAGTAGTATAAAAAGATACAGATCTGTTTAAAATCTATTCTGCTAGGACAGTGGTCGGCAAATTCATTAGTCAACAGAGCCAAATATGAACAGTACAACGGTTGAAATTTATTTTGAGAACCAAATTTTTTAAACTTAGACTATATAGGTAGGTACATTGTTATTAACTTACTTAGGGTACTCTTAGGGCTTAGGAAGAGCCACACTCAAGGGGCCAAAGAGCCGCATGTGGCTCGCGAGCCGCAGTTTGCCGACAATGGTGCTAGGAGAGGCAATAAAAGAATTTCCTATTTAAATGAAGGGATACAAAATGCAGCTAGTTAAACCTTATTTTAGAGATTCACAATACGGCATTTGCACTTTAAAATTTCCTAAAAATTATGCTGAAGAATCCCTTTTTACTAAGTCTAACCCTGGACATTGATAATTCATTTAACCATAAAACTCTTTTGAAAATCTATTATCAAGACATTTTGAAGTGTTACTCTAATTAATGTTATTTAAAAGGGGTTGTTGTTTTTTTTATAAATATGGGCTTTAAGAGGAAGTTTAATAGAGAAAATACTTGCACATATTTTAAATATATCATACACAATCCTAAATATTTTATTGAACCTATTGATTCAGTTGAAATGTTTCTCTTTTGACAGGATTCACATGTAAACCCTAACTTAATTTCTTTATAATTCCAAGAAGCAAAAACATTCACCAACATCAATAAATGAAAAATGGATAAAGTAACCACACTGCATAAACCTTTCTTTGATCACTGTGCTTTCAAACCATCCACTTATCTAGAGCAGGAAGTAACACCACATAATTAGCAAGGCAACCAGAGTATTTTGCTTATTGTCAATAATGCCACTTCCAGTTATACTAAATGGAAAACTGCTAATCACTATTCACATTTCTCCCAACCCAACATACCCACAAGACCCCATATATACATTAAGGAAGTAATGTAATCTTCTATACAACAACATTCAGAATTACAATTATCTTACTGAAATGAAATTTTGCATTTGATTTTAACCAAAGAATCTCGTTCAGACTTTAATAATTAACAGAAATCCTTAAAGCCTGACTCTCAGGGGTCCAAGGATTGTCTCCAGAGGGTCTGTGTACCATCTGAGATGTTATGCAATTGTATATATATATGACATATCAACATCTAGGACTGGGTTAATCATTCTAATAGTACTAGAGTTTTAGGAAGCCAAATAAGTTACACTGTTATTCCACATATAAGTTCAGAAGCAACCAAGAGGAAAACACAGGAGTCAGATAGATGGACACTCCCAATTTGTTACTGATAAAATTGTCTGGATAATATTCAGATTAAGAACTGCATGGGGATCAGAAGATGAGGTTTTAAGACTGTGCAAAATGTTGCTGATGAACTTGCATCCACTTAGTGTAAGAGTGGCTGAAAAAACTTCATCTAGCAATTAAGAGAAAAGATAGGGAACTTACCTTTATTTAACAGGGTGCTGAATGGGAAAGACGATGATGGTGATGATGATGATGATGATGATGATAAAAACACTACTAGTAAGATCTCCCTTGGATATTTGCCATAATAAATCTACTCTTATGCTGGGACTCACCAACACCACAGTTGGAAAAACCTAAAATTGAAACATTAAAATGGACCCAGATTCTTTACATACCTGGTACCCATCAGAAAAGCAAAATAAAATCCTCTTTGGAGATAAACCTGCAATCCAGTCCCCAGTACCTACAAATTAAGTAAAGTTCACAATAAAAACTTAAAAATTAATGAAAAAAGAAGCTACTCTGAGTAAAAGTCATTGAAAAAATTAAAACCAGCTTTAGATTTTCCAGTAACTTCAGAAGATGTTAATATAGAATATAGAAATTAAAATTACTTATAAAATGTTTAAAGAAAACAAATCCACTCTTTGATTTCTCAGCTCTACTATGTCCAACACTTTGCCTAATAAAATTCACCACAGAATATATCATGGGATCCAGGGATTGAAAAACTATTTCCCATAAGCCAAATCTGGTTGTGCCCATTTATTTACATCTATCTATAACTACATATGACAGATTTGAATAATCATAAACAAAGATGCATGGACCTCAAAAACCTAAAATACCACTATGTGGCCCTTTACAGAAAAAAAATTTCCGAACTCTGGCCTAAACAAATACTTAAAGATAGTCAAATAATAAAAAAGGAAAATAATATAGAGATCCCCACATTTATTATAAACTCCTGTTTATGATCATACTAGAGGCCTATTGCAGGAAGATTCCTGTAAGAAAAGGGCTTCCTCAGGCTTATTTCTGCAAAAATAGGGCTTTCTGAGGCCGGAGTGAAGCAGAGAAGGGAGCAAAGCCCACTGAAGCGGGCTTTGCTTCCGTCTCTGCTGCCTCGCTCTTTCCTATCTCTGCTGCCTTGCTCCCTCCCGTCTCTGCCACTTCACTCCCTCCCTTCTCTGCTGCCTCGGCTCTGTTCCCTTCTCTGCCGCTTCGCTCCCTTCTGCAGTGCTTGGCTTCCTTCTACGCTGTCTTCAGTCTTCGCTCTGTGCCTGTGTATGCAAATTAACTGCCATCTTTGTTCGTTAATTTGTATATCGCTCTGATTGGCTGGTGGGCATAGCAGAGGGATGGTCAATTTGCATGTTTCTCTTTTATTAGTGTAGATACCTACAGCAAAATTACATTTTCAACTCTAGAGTAACAAAGAAAATTAAAGACTCCTAAATTTCCCTAAAATTCCTTTTGTTAGATATGGGTATAGTAATTATTTTCTCCAACTCTGTGGTTGCTCTCATTGATTATTATTATAATCACTATATTAAAAATAAATTATATTTACAAAAAAATTTAATGTACAAAAAATGTTTTTATTTTATTTTTACCTACATTTCAGGATAAGCAGATTAGACAAAATACACAAACAGCTATATATCTTCCCCTCTCACACTTGTATTCAATTGACTAAGCCAGCTTTTAGAAACTCTCCTCCACTCCTTTTTTTATGAAATAGTTTAATTTACATTCTAATTTTCAATGAGAACACAGCTCAGTGAGTCAAAGATTATGATATGTTCATGTGATGCTATATTTTCTTGCTCTTTCTTGTACATTAGTAGCAGTAAAATGTTTTTATTGATCAAAAGAAACATCTTATCAATCAGAAAGAATATATGCACCCCTATGTTCATAGCAGTGCAATTTACAATAGCTAAGATTTGGAAACAGCCCAAGTGCCTAAGCAGATGAGTGGGTAAAAAAGCTGTGGTACATTTACACCATGGAATACTATGCAGCAGTAAAAAAGAAGGACCTCTTACCATTTGTAACAGCATGGATGGACCTGGAGAGTATTATGCTAAGTGAAATAAGCCAGTCAGAGGAAGATAAGTATCACATGATTACACTCATATGTGGAATCTAATGAACAAAATAAAGTGATGAACAAGATCCAGAGACATGGAAGCATCGAACAGACTGACAAATTTCAGAGGGAAGGCAAGGTGGGGAATTGAGAGTGATTAACTGGGGAACTTATATGCATACTAGAGGCCCAGTGCATGACATTCATGCAGGGGGTGGGGGGACCCCTCAGCCTGGCCTGTGCCCTCTCACAATCCAGGACCCCTCAGGGGATGTCCCAATGCCGGTTTAGGCCCAATCCCTGCAGTCGGACAGTAGGACATCCTTCGAGGGGCCCCAGATTGGAGAGGGTGTAGGCCGGGCTGAGGAACACCCCCTCTTTGTGTGAACTAATATAAATTCAAAGTAAACATCATTATATAAAAGGGTACGGTCTTTTTTTTCAATAGTTTTATTCATTTCAAATGGGCCAGATCCGGCCCGCAGGCCGTAGTTTGCCCACGGCTGCCCTAACCGCTCGCCTGCCTGCCTGCTCAGTGTGCTTCATAGGGTCCAGTCATTCCAGTTGTTTCAGTCATTCCACCTTTACAGTTGCTTAGGCTTTTTTATATATAGACTAGAGGCCCGGTGCACAAAAATTTGTGCACTCGGGTGGGTCCCTCAGCCTGGCCTGTGCCCTCTCTCAGTCTGGGGCCCCTTGGGGGCCCCTTCCCCTGGCTGCTGACACCAGTTTTCCTCCAGTGCCCGGAACCCAGGCCTTCACTCTTCGCCGGAAGGGGCCGGGGCGGCGGGCTTCGCTCTTCGCTTTTTGCTGGCCGCTCTGGCCCCAGGGGCAGAGCCAGCACAGTGGTCTTAGCGCTTAGCTCTTTGCTCACCGTGCGGGCCCCAGGGGCGTGGCCGAGGTCAGCGTGGTGGGCTTCCCTCTTTGCTCTTCGCTCGCCACACCGGCCTTTGCTCGCTGCTCCTGCCTGGGGCCAGCCGGCTTCGCTCCATCACTTGGCGCCTACATATGCAAATTAGCCGCCATCTTTGTTGGCGGCTAATTTGCATATCACCCTGATTAGCCAATGGGAAGTGTAGCAAAGGTACGGTCAATTACCCTTTTTGTCTTTTATTAGATAGGATATGCATAGCCCAAGGATACAGACAATAGAGTGGTGAAGGTCTGGGAAGGGTGGGTGTGGAGTAGAGGGAGTCAATGGGAAAACAAACAAAGGGGACAACTGTAATCCTTTCAACAATAAAGATTTTTTTAAAAGAAACATCTTAGTGGGTCAAATTGATAGAGAATTTTCTATTCAGAAGTTTTAACTGCATCCTTATAGTTCCTTTCTTACATGATAAGCAAAGTCTGGAATAAGTACACATATGCCAATTCCAGTTAGCAGCCATGTGTAGCCCATAGGAATTCTGTTGGCAAGAAACCTGCGTAGTCTACTTGCCAGCTGTAGGGACAGTGGACCTTGTGCTCAGGAAACTCTGCCTGCAATTATGTGTGGGTGACTTCTTTCCTGTGGACGTCGGTCTCTTCAGGTGCAAAAGAAATGTATTGCCATTGGCCCAACCATGCATGACACGAGCATCTATTTTGAATCTGTAAAACCAGATGACTTGTTTTAAGCTTCTGACCAAGGCCTCATTTATCCTTTTCCCTCACACTTCAGATCTTTTAGGTTTTTGTTCAATTATCCAATTCTCAGAGCCTTCCCTGACTTCTTTATATGATCAAATGTTATTCTCACCCACCATTTCACACACACTGCCACCATTCCCAGCATGCTTTATCTCCCATCATCTTCTTTTCTTCTAAGACATTTTATCACATCTAACTTATTACATTTATTTTGTTTTTTTTCCACTCCCCTCACTAGAATGTTAGCACTATCCCAACAAGAACATGTTCTTGCTTGTTCACTGCTGATCCCTTGGGCCCCTGATGCTTAGCATATAGTAGATATATCTTCAATGGTAAATGAAAAGATATGAGTAAGTACAGGAATTTTTCTCACTAAAAATCACCCTTGCAAATTCATTAATTGAACCTGCAATAGGTGTTGCCAAAGCCTGTACTGCCTACCACTAACCAAATGAAAGCCTAAACCGGTTTCAGCCCTTGAATAGCATCTCTTTAGGCTGCATCTTTTTGTGTAGTGCTGGGATAACCCCTACTGGTTTTATTTACCTTTCTACTATTTCCACGCTCTTACAGGAAGGCATAACTGAGCTACAATATTTTAAACTCTATCTTAAATAGGTCCTCTTCCTCCTCTTTCAAATATAAACTTGTTTTTGAATCTGCCTATTTTCTTTCATTTTACGTTGATTTCTCATACAGATATTTACTTCCCTAACATATCTTTCTATATTTTCCCTGTGGGATAGTGAAAGAGGTAAAGCAAGTGAGTTCTAGGTCTGCTACAAACATCTATTGTTTGAGCAAGTCTTGTCCATATCATCCGCTCAGTGTACCAGTGGTTAACTGCACAAACCCTGGAGGCAGGCTACACCAATTCCAGTTCCAGCTCTACAATTTACTAACTGCATTGCCTTGGACAAGTTCATTAACATTCCTAAACCTCAACTTTCACAGTGATAAAATGAAAGTGATAAAGGTACATCTGTCATGTAGGACTATCTTAAGGATTAGATGACTATATATAAAATACTTGGAACAACACTTGGCACACAGTAGGCATTCTACAACAGATAGCTATCCTTCTATATAATAAAAGCCTAATATGCAAATTGTTCCCTCAGGCAGTTGTTCAACCAGGAGTTCGACCAGGCGACTAGGAGTTTGACCACTTGCTATGCATGTACTGACCACCAGGGGGCGTCAAGGAACATGGTGGGTGTCATCGATATGCCATGACCTCTCACCAGCTTCCTGGGGGTAGGGGTGATGGGGCCAGAGGTGCGGTGAGAATGCAGGGTGTCTGCCAAGCTCGCTTTCACTCCCCCTGCTACCCTCCCCTGGGAAACCAGGGCTCACATGCCGGGGAAGTCCCCCCACGCTCAGGTACCGGGCACCTGTGAGGAGCCCACCCCACACCCACACAACCTGTATCAGTGAGCCGGGCTGCAGCCACCAGGACTGCAGGGGCTAGTCAGACTCCCTGTGGGCTCGCGCAGGAGCTAGTCTGTGAGGCCGGCCAGGAGAGAGAGCACTGCCCATTTGGCTTCCATGTAGTGCTGCTGGGTGGCCCAGAGGCCCACACTATACCCTGGCCCACGGTATACAGCTGTGCTCACCACATTTCTGTATGGGGACTCAGGCACCATGACTCAGGCAGAGGGGGGACGCACTAGGGCCCAGGAACCCAGGTGCTGCCCAGGCCCAGAGGTCAGCTGGGACCTGCCCTCCCATGCCAGACACTCGCACTTCAATCACCGGCTAGGCCTAGGAACTGCACCTGTGCACAAATTTTGTGCATTAGGCCTCTAGTTTTTATTATAACCCCAGTAGGAGGTATTTATCAGACAAACATCTTACCAAGCCTTGGGCTCAATCTAATATGGTTCCACAATGCTCGCATTTGATCTCTCTCATCACTGGTTCTCAAAGTGTACTCCCTTGGTCAACTAGCAGCTTCACCTGGAATTTGTTAGAAATGAAAGACCACAGGCCCCAACCCATACCTGCTGGTCAGAGACTCTGGGGTGGAGCCAATCAATCTGTTTTAAGTAGCCCTCCATGTGCTACTAAAGCACCCTCAAGTTTTTTAAACCGCTGCCTTAGATTCCTAATTCGCTCAAGTTTCTGACTATGTTCTCTGTGAAAAGGCAGTGACCTTGTAAATTTATCACATTAAAAATTATGTAATTTTTTTTCTCTTATGCTTATCTTCTTGATCTTTTACTTTCAAACCTGTTCAAATTCTCCGAAACCACTTGGTATGGTGGTTACAACCTTCTGAAAGGTACTTCCCCCAATACTCATCCTGACTCCTGGGTCCTGCTTTAGGGATTGAGGTTTAATTGGTTTCAACGTGTTGCCTTGGCCACTAGGATTTAAAGAGTTTCCAGTGCACAGTCAAGTTGATAGCACTCACCTATATACCTGCTTGGGCACACATGTGTTCCAAATTTCCTTTTTCTAAATCTTAATATGAGAATACTGTTTCCCAGCCTAGAGATTAAAGTTATATAGATCACTGATAAGAACAAAAATTCTAAATTCCTTCCCAATACCAATAAATCAGAATTTCCAAGAAAGCCCCAGGAAGTTTTGTTGTGGTTGTTGTTGTTGTTGTTGCGTTGTTTTTAACAGGCGCCCCAGGTGATTCTTCTCATTATGGAAATACAGGGAAGAACGATACATCTAAAATAGGTAAATATGTATGATTCTTTCTACTTTGCATTGAGTGACAAGAATATTGTCTAGAACAGAACCTGAAACTGAAATTATACCTCTGAGCTTTCATATCTTTTTATCTTTTTTACCCATTTAGTATAATGTTATAAACAAAACGGTTATTCTATTTAGATTACCAAGGGGGGAAATGATTTAGAATTAATTTTTAGGAAGAAAATAAAATCTCAGGGCATTTTCAGAAAAAATGAATCTAAATTCCTTGCTGAGCTAGAAACATTACTTGCTTGCTCAGTTAAGAATGACCAAGTCCACTCTCCCATGCATAAAAACTTCCACTACTACTTTGAAAAATATTTTAAATTAAAATGAGTGTTTATTTTAAGTGAAATAAACTTCATTTAAATATTATAACCTTACTGGTTATATGGTAAATACTAATTCATTATTACAAAGCTGGCATTTGTGAGGTTAAGTAATTGTTTGGTAAAAAAAGATTACAAAATCCAAATTAAAACACCAATTTGTTAAAATTACCATAAAGCTTTCACAGTGTCTCTTAGAAATTAATGAGACAGAACTCTGTGAAGTAGTGAAATTAAAGGGTAACTTTATGTATTCCTGATGTAATAAGTGTGCTTTTATCAATTAAATGCACAGCTTTTAGTACTTAGCTTGTAATACCTTGCTAAGTGCCAAAAAGTACACTCATTAGGTTGTGTGACTTAATTTATTATCATAAAATTTATTCTGCTTTAACGATGCTTAAAATAGCTGAATTCATGAAAAGTCCAAAGCATGAATTATGTAGATAGGATATTTTTAACCTAAGGAGAAGCAATACGGCTTCGCACCTTTTAATATTGGGCTGAAGGGCCCCTGGACTCATTATGAAATCTACCCTGCTTACCTTTGTACCCTTTCTCTCCCCAACTTGTTCCCACCAAAATTCCTGAGCCTCTTCCGCCATCTTCCCACTGATTTCCCAACTATAGCACACTCTCCCATCCAAAGCTGTGTCTTCTGTGTCTTACTCTCCCGTGTCTCTTTCTCTCTCTTACTCTCTCTCTCTCTCTCTCTCTCTCTCTCTCTCTCTCTCTCTCTCTCTCTTAGGGTGACAGTTATTAAAAAGAGAAACCACAGGCCCAAAATGGTGTCACAGGTACCAAAGCCCAGGACACCAAACCTAGATTTAATATCTGATCTAATTGCATTTTCAACCTTTCCCAGAAACATAATCTTAATCAACCACTCTGGAATTTTCTAGCCAAGCACCAATAAGGTCATCTGTCACTCTGATCGCATTCACTTACCCCACAGAAAGAAGCAATCCACATAACAAAAAGCACTTTAGGTTCTCTTCTCCCAAAGAAAAGATGTCCCAGACCCTTGAAGTACCGTTCTAGTTGCTAGATGGGCTGCTGCCATTCATGAATCACTGGATAAAGCCAATTAGATTTACTCGATTAAATTTTTTCATCGCAGCTAACCTAACTAGACAGCTGTAACTAAATCCAATGTATTTGCTAAAGCAGTCTTTCTCACACTCTAATATGTATATGAATCTCCTGGGGATCTTGTCAAAATGAAAATTCTTATTTAATAAGTGGGGTGGGGCCTGTGATCTTGTGGTTCTATCATGCTCATAGAGATGCTGGGATCCTGCTAGAATCCTGCAGAAAGAAACTGAAAGAGCTTTTTTCCAAGTTAGAGCAGTGGGTCTTCCATAAGTCATAGTCATGTGTTTAGAGAGTTGCTTCTACAGACACTGCCCTAAGCCAAAGGAGCAAAGCAAACAGTGGAGAGAGCAAATAAAATGATGGTTAGGTGAGAAACTAATTGGAAAAGTAGGGTTATCAGTAGTATATAGTCCTCTGCATCCCCTCCTATAGTCCTCTGCATCCCCTCCTATAGTCCTCTGCATCCCCTCCTGTTACTGATGGAAGTGGAGCTCTTGGGGTTCTGCGGAAACAAGAATTTCCAGAGACCACCCCGCAAGGGAGGATAAGGTATCATGAAAATCTGTATTGATGATATAACATGAAAGGAGTTTCTTTCCTTTCCAAGGTCCCATCTCCCTTTTTTCTACCATGGAAAAAGTCCCAGGTTGCCTTCAATAGAGCTAGAATCAACATCACTGTCCAGAGCCTTCACTCCATATTAAAGCATCGTCCAGTCCAGTCCGGCATCTGGCTAGCTTGGCTTGTGTTCCCAGGTGCAGTCCATTGTGTGTGGGGTCTGCATGGCCATGAGCAATATTGCTTCTTGGGCCATATGGCAGGCTAGTGTGTGTCATGGAACAAGTGAGTGCAAGGAAGCAGGATCGAAGCAAGAGGAACAAGAGAGAGAAAGTTTCTTAGTCTGGGGATTTTAACTAGGAGTTTAACCAATGAATCCTTCAGGACTTCATGCACTTGCAGTGGCTCTACCATCCTAGCCAATCCATGGTTTCCAAGGTTAGACTGATAGGCAACATCTTCCCTACATCATCCTGACTTCACTGGCATGTGCCCATCTTCCTCTTTGTTGGAAATCTTCCCCCAGTGATCTGCAGGGAATGGACTAGTGGTTCCCTGTGAGGAATGTGAATCTGCAGCTTTCTGGTGAAGCTGCCCAGATGAGCATGCTTATAATGTCTAGCCTCATCCTTGCTCT
>NW_006293550.1:373483-379492 GCF_000327345.1 Myotis davidii
AAGCAACCCTTTGATGTGAGCACCTTGGGGATTACATAAGAATTTCTTATAAAGTTCTTTTTTGCTACTAGCAATAGTGGGAGAGTTTGCCAGAGCATGCGAGTCTCTGAGTTGTCTTACTTGGCTGTTTCCAGTTTGCCAATTTCCTCTTATTGACATTATTTCCATGTGTCATTACTTTGCACCACAAGGCTGGTGCTAAGTCATCACCAGTAATTACATGCTTCAGTAGAAACTTGGATCCTGCATGCTCAGGAGAGTGCAAAAGCTGTCATGAAAATTTAAAAGTAGAGACTCAAGCATGTGGCCTCTCGAAAGATCTACATGCAGCTTTCAACAGAAGTGAACATGCTCCAAACTGAGCAGCTTTCTCCTAAAAATGTAAAAATTAAATGTGTCCAGGTTAGTATTTTATAGAAACACTCCCCCCAAAAGAGCCATAAATGAAATAACTTTCTGAAAGTACAGCTGCTGAAAGTACCCCACACACGCGTACAGACAGACCTCAAATAGCATTTACCCCCCACTCACAAGGCCACTGTTCCTCCACAGGGAAGCTGCTAACTAATATCGGTTTCATTCACTTACTTGAGTTAGAAGTTTGCTGCTTTACAGGCAGGTCTGTTGAACATATTGAGATATTTCTGAGAGAAAATGCTATCTGAGTAACATTTCTGACAGACATTACTTACAGTGCTCTTCAAATGAGCTCAGTTTTAAGCATGGTGTGTTTTGTTGCTCAAAGCAGAATCTGGAAGTAAGTCAAGATTTCACTAATGCATACAGAAGTATGCAATTTAAAACTGACATTTTCTGAAATGTGTAAGGATTCAAGTCAAATTTAGTTCATTCTAAATCACTCTGTCTAACTTTAGGAAAAATCAAGTAGAGGAAGAATTCTTTAACACCGTGAAAGAGAAAGAGTCTTTTCTGTATCTACATGAAGACATATATAGCAAAAACGAAAGGAGAGAAGAAAAGGGGGAAAAGGTTAAAAGAGAAAAATGAATCTAACTAAAATAAAACTTCAGTAAATTAAAATGTTGGGCACTAAACATTATTACTAGACAGTAGCTGATTCTAACTAAATAGCTCTACATGTCTACTCCTTATTTTAACTCCCTACTTTATGTTATAAATGGAATGCATTATTGTTATAATTTATTAATTTTAAAGAAACAGGAAAGGAGAGAGAGAGAGATCAATTTCACTTATTAATGTATTCATTGGTTGCTTCTTATATGTGCCCTGACCAATGATCTAACCCACAAGCTTAGCGTATCAAGATAACATTCTAACCAACTGAGCTACCTGGCCAGGGGCTGGAATATATTATTTTAATTTATGTCAACAAGTGAAAATTCAGTTCTGTTTCCACAAAAACAAAAGTAGTAAATCTAGTTATAAGATGCAAAATTAGGCATGGTGAGATATAGAATCCGATATAATAAATTCTCAGCAACCATAATGGCAGAACGACCAGAATGACCACTCGACCAGTCACTATAAGATGCACTGACCACTTCTCGATCCCTTTCCCTGGCCAGCAAGCTCTGATTGCCGAAAGCGAATGGGGAACTGGGGTGGGTGGCAGTGGGGGGCAGGACTGGCAACAGGGCAGAATGGCCGACCTCTTGGTCCCTTCCCCCAGCCCATAGGCTCCAATTGCCAATGGCAAAGGGGAACTGGGGTGGGTGGCAGGGTTGCGGGCAGCACCAGGCCAAGGCTCCCACACCGCCTGTCACCCCACACACAGAGGGCAACCCGCAGCAGGAGTGGGGCTGGTGAGCAGGCAGCAACAGCCAACTTCTCAGTCCCTTCCCTGACCTTCAGGCTCCCATCACCAGATGGCGAATGGGGAACTGGGATGGGTGGCGGGGAGATAGCCTGATCGCAGGCTAGTCCTAGGGCAGGGGTGGCCAAACTTTTTGATTCGAGGGCCACAGTGGGTTCTTAAACTGGACCGGAGGGCCGGAACAAAAGCATGGATGGAGTGTTTGTGTGAACTAATATAAATTCAAAGTAAACATCATTACATAAAAGGGTACGGTCTTTTTTTCAATAGTTTTATTCATTTCAAACGGGCTGGATCCGGCTCGCGGGCCGTAGTTTGCCCACGGCTGGCCTAGGGACTGTACCTGTGCATGATTTCATGTGCCAGGCCTCTAGTTATAAATAAGAAACTATACTCTCAAGATGATTGTGATCTTGCACTTGGGGAGTAGAGAGAGGGTTGTTAGTAAGAGAACCCTAATAATGTGGTTTAAAAGAGTGCTGTCATCAGGTTGGAAAATCAAGGACTACTTCATAAAACAGATGCTTTATAGCCCAGACAGTGTGGCTCAGTTGGTTAAGCATCATCCCGTGCACCAGAAACTCATGGGTTCAATTCTCGGTCAGGGAATATGTCTGGGTTGCAGGCTCAATCCCCATTGGAGGATGTGCAGGAGGCAGCTGATTGATGGATTGATGTTTCTTTCTCATCAATGTTTCTCTTACTCTACCTTTCTCTCTCTTTTAAAAACATATTTAAAATTAAAAAAATAAAATATGCTTTATGAAAGAGACCCCAATACTTGTGTAAGATTTTTAAAGGATTAATTAGAAAATTAAGAATATTTAGCAAAAACTGGGGAGAGCAGCTACAGCGTTTGGACAGGTTCAAGCCTCAGACTAATGAGAGGGCACAGTCCTCTCATGGCAAAGCCACATGCAGGTCCCAGCTTGGAGGGGAAAGCCCTCCCAGCACAATTATAGCCAAAGACTATAGTTGTAAGCTTGACCTTATGGTCTGAACCTGTGGTCCCAGGTGGCTGAGTGATATAAGCTGCAGGAGGTGCAGCAAGTGCTGCCAAAACATAGCTTGATAGAGTTCTCAGGTGCATGTAATTAAGTAGACTTGAAACTCACAAGAACATTGTAAACATCTTGATCACGCCCGTGCTTTGCCTCATGGGATCTGACTATAAAATAAAGACTTGGCTTGTAGGCTGTGGTACTGTCTCTCCATCTGAGAACTGTGTCCCACCTGGCCCCAGCTATATTCTCTTGTCTGTCTTCTTTAATCCTTCACCACCCTCCTCAGGTTCACCACTGACCATGCTGAATGAGGTTCAAAAACCTATAACAAAAACATAAAGGCTAGAAATCATGAGATGTGTTTGGCTGCACTGTGGGTTTGGCTTCCTGTTGAGTTCACATAAGAGGAAGTGGAGGGCTAGCTAATTAATTATAAAGACAGTTGGCTAGTAAGCTGAGAATCTTTTTTCTGATTCAACAGTAAAGAACCTTTATGTATAAGAGTAAGTAAATTGCAAAACTAGTCTTTCTATATGATGGATTTGTTTAAAGAGAAGGAGCTAGGAATTTACTGTGGAAGAGCTCTCTTAGAAAGACAGGAAGAGAAAGTCAAGGAGGAATGAGCTCAATATACTGTAAATGGAGGAGATAGAAACTATAGAACTTGGGAACAGAAAGTTCAGGTAGAGAGATAAGCAAGAAGTGTAGAAGAGGAAACTCAAAACTATCTCTGGGGTTTCAAATTTAGATAACTAGCGATAGAATATGTTTTGAAAAATATATGCAAATTTCAAAAATAAAATGTATAAATGGAAAATTTTCCATTTAAATTTTAAAAGGTTCGGATCAGATTAGTATTTGTTTTTCTTTAACCACCTGGATAATTGCTTCAATTACCTTTTTTCTTTAGCTAGCATACGTGTAGTCTCTTTAAGATAATGTGGATATATTACATTTTGAAACACACATATAAAATAAAGCAATATCATGACAGGTGTTATTGCTATATTTATTGATTTTGTTAAAATCATTAATATAAACTTTTAAAGCATAGAGATTCAGTAAAATAAGGAAATATGCTTGTTATTGGATTTGCTTCACTGACTTTGGTTTAACAAATAAGCCAAAAACCATAAGAGTTGAGTTGACATATAAGCAGACTAAGAAATATTCCTCAAAACAAAGTTAACCTAAATTTGCTTAAATCTTGGGAAATATTTCACATTTCAAAATCTGTAATATAGTATATATATATATATATATATATAGTCATTGGAACAAGAAATTTACTGATATAAATAATACTGTACAATTTTAATGACAAAATAAAAGTTAGCTATAGTTTGGGTGGTCAATAACTATTTCCTAAAATATTTTTGCTGTGTCAGGCATTGCATTAGGATTAGAAGTGTCAACAATGAAAAGAAAGCTCACTCTGAGGAAATTACTATCTCAAAGAGTAGAAAAGCCATCGACTATTACATATTTGGAGAGCTGGGAACATAGTTCTGTGATGGACAAAAGCAAAGTACCTAAGGCAGGTTTCACAGATCAGAGAAGACGTCTTCAACCTGACAGTGAGAAATAATTGGACCAGCTAAAAGAAATAAAGCAGACATAGAGGAGTTTCCCAGCAGAGGAAAGGGCAGTGAAAACCCTGGGGGCAAAAAAAAACTGGAGCACCTAAAAAAAACATAGGAAGTGCAAGGGAGAGGGCTGAAAAAGTAAGGAGAGGAAGAGGATGAAGATTTGTGATTTTACACAGAAGAAAATGACTCATTAAATTGTTAAGCAGGGAAGTGACAAAATCATGTTTGCATTATAAAGATTAATTCCAGTACAATGCAGAGCAATAAATAAAGACTGGATTGAAAGAAACATTGGCTTTGAAGACATTGCAGAATATAAAAATAAAAGATACTGATGGCCTCAATAAAAGTAGTTAAAAGTGGATATATGTAAGATATCCTAAGACACACAATGAATAAATGGGGGAGATAAGGGACAGGAGAAGTCTAACAGGAGATCTAAGATAATATCAAGTTCCTTAGATTGGCTAACCAGCGAGATGGTGGTGGTATTCACTAAGTAGGGTGTGTAGGAAAAGACCAAATCTGGCAGGAATTGAACCTCATTATATTAAAGTAATATGCTTATGAGCCATCCAAGTGGAGACATCTATAGGCAACTGATATGCAGATTAAAGCCAAGAAGAAAAATTGATCTAGGTCCAAAGATTTATCATCAACACATAATATAGCAACTGAAATAAAGGTAGTAGGTGAGACTGTTCAAAGAGACTATTTACACTGGCAAAGGAGAAGGTGGAGGATGGAGCCTTGGATGATACCAACACTAAAGGCAAAAAGAGCTGTTAGGGATGAAATAGAAAAATGAGAAAAGTAAAATGTGGTGAAAGTCAAAAGAAGTGCTTTGAAAAGAGAGGGTATTAATGCTACTGAATGGTCAAGAATAATAATAACTAAAAAAAAAAAAAGAAGACTAAGAACTGGACTCATTCACAAGGATGTTATGAATAAACATGACAAAAAATGTATCTGTGAATTAATGGGGGCAAGTGAGTTTGCAGTGAGTAAAAGAAGCTAAATTCCAGAAAAGTAATAATAGGTAGACAATTCTTTTAGAACAAGCTTGGGAGATATTTAAGGAGGGACATTGACTAGATGTAAGAGTGTCTTAAGGAGGGAGTGACCTGGCATGATTACATGCTCATTACAGATACAAGTACAGAGTGACTTTGAAGGTACAGAATGAAATCAAAACATCCCAAGTAAAATAATTAACTTTAAGGAGATAATTTTTTTTCTTTAGGGAAAGGAGAAAATGATGGATTCAATTTTTTTCTTAGCCAAGTGTATTAGTCTATTGTTTTCTAAGGCTGCTAAGTCTGAATAACAAATCACTAAAAACTTGGCAATATGCAACTACAATTGTCTTGTCTTATAAGATACTAGAGGCCCGGTGCACAAAAATTTGTGCAATCGGGGCGGGGGTGGGGGGTCCCTCAGCCTGGCCTGTGCCCTGTTGCAGTCTGGGACCCCTCGGGAGATAATGACCTGCTGGCTTAGGCCTGCTCCCGGGTGGCAGAGGGCAGGCCCAATCCCTAGGTGCAGCCCCTGGTCGGGGTCAGAGCAGGGCCAATTAGGGAGTTGGGATGCCACCCTGTCATGCACAGAGCAGGGAGATTGG
>NW_006293550.1:380200-389231 GCF_000327345.1 Myotis davidii
CATATCTCGCTGATTAGCCAATGAAAAGGGTAGCGGTCGTACGCCAATTACCATGTTTCTCTTTTATTAGTGTAGATGATATTATCATAGGTCAGAACACTGGTTAATTGGGTTATCTCAGGGCCTGACACAGTGAAATCAAAGGGTAGGCTGGGCCTGTGTCCTTACCTGAGACTCAGGATCCTCTTTCTAGCTCACTGGCTGTTGGTAGGATTCAGTTTCTTACAGCTGTGAAACTGAGGTTCCTGTTCTATTGGTATCATTCTAGCTTTCTAGAGCACCTGTTGTTCTTTCCATGTTGCAATCTGTACAAGGTGGCAGTTTGCTTCTTCAAGGCCAAACACAAGAATATCACTCTCCACCTTCAGGAAGGGCCCAGACTCTTTTAATGGCTCACCTGATTACGTCAGGCCCACCCAGCAACATTTCCTTCATGATTTAAATCAAAGTCAACTGATTTGCAACTTTAATTCCATCTGCAAAATCCATTCACCTTTGCCATATAATATATCCTGATCACAGGAGTGAAATACACTTTATTCACAGATCCCATTCAAAACCAAGGGGGAGGGATAATACAGAGCATACACTCCAGGAGACAGGGACTTGGAGGACCATCTCAGAATCCTGCCTACCGCACCAAAAAGAGGTCACCCAAAGTTAAATATTTTATTCTCTTTCCCAAAGGGAGATTTGTTCACTATTCAATTAATATGTGGGTTCCCATCAATAGGTAAATAGATGGATAGATGGATTGACAGAGATAGACAGGTAGATGATAGATAGATAGATAGATAGATAGATAGATAGATAGATAGATAGATAAATAGTTAATTTACATCTTTTATGGAAGTGCTTCACAGACATAAAGCAAAATCTACAACAACTAAAAGAAGTTCCATATGTACAGAAAAAAAAGTAACATTAGTGACAATTTTTGGACCCATTCCCACCAAGAATTAATGGAAGGGCGTAATTGCAGAGAGCCCTCATTAGTCTACATAGAGTTCAAAATCATGGTCTTCAATAACACTAGAAAAAGAAAGGAGGAAAATGAGGGCAATTGTTGCATCTCTCAGTTACCTCTCTCCCTCCTGTCACAGTTACCACTATCCCTCATATCTCTGTTACCTCCCTCTCCTCCTATCTCTCTTACAAATACCCCTCCTGTCTCTGTTAACTCTCTCCCCTCCTATCTCTCTTACCACTATCCCTCCTCTCTCTGTTACATCTATCCCCTCCTGTCTCTGTGACCTCTCTCCCCTCCTCTCTCTGTTACATCTCTACCCTCAAGTCTCTGTGACCTCTCTTCCCTCCTGTCTCTGTTACATCTCTACCCTCAGCTGACTCAGCCCACACCTTTGGGGACCCCTGGACCTGCTGGGGTTGGAGCACAGCATCTCCTCCAGTCTCTGTTACCTCACTCCCCTCCTGTCTCTGCTACCTTTCTCCTCTCCTGTGTCTGTTACCTCTCTCCTCTCCTGTGTGTGTTACCTTTCTCCCCTCCTGTCTCTGTTCCCTGTCACTCCTCCTGTCTCTGGTACCTCTCTCCCCTCCTGTCTCTGTTACCTCTATTCCTCCTCTCTCTGTTACCTCTCTCCCCTCCTGTCTCTGTTACCTCTCTCTCCTCCTGTCTTGGGAACTTTTTCTCTGGGCGGAACTAACTTTTATCACCCTTTTTGAGGCAGCAATGGCCTTGTGCTGGACACAGCACTCACTCTTCCCATTCCATAATTGGTGCAGTTCCTATAAGCACACTTGCTTCTAGACTTTCTAAGCACAGGAAAGAAAGAACCGAGCATTGAGAACTTTTTGCCATTTGGATATTGATCTTTGTGAAATAAGTGCAGACAAAGCAGGTGAGAGTTAGGTACCTGTTCGTACTGCAAAGAAAATTATTTGTAAAACATTGATAGCACAAATTAATTCCCACTTACTTTATTCTTTCAGTATTTTCCAAAATTAGTCTATGTAAAAAAGAGATAGAGAGAGACTCATGAACATGGACAGCAGTTTGGGGATTGTGAGGTGGGAGTGGCTGAGAGGGGGGAAGGTGGAGGTGAAATAGGGCATACAGGGGATAAATGGTGATGGAAGAAATAAAACAAAATACACTTGGGGAACAATATACAGATGATGTACTGTACAATTTTATGCCTGAAACCTACATCTTTATAACCAATGTCACCCCAAAAAGTAAATACAAATAAGAAAGAATAAGAATACAATTGTTTGTATGTTTATCTTCTATTTGCCCATTTTGCTGTATTGTCTTACCCTAATAAATAGTATAAATCATGAAAAAAATATCAGGATATTTTTAAATCTACAATCATAAAAAGTAAAAATTTCAAATGCCAAGATTGAGACACAATGCAATGCAACAAACTGTGTCTTGCATGTCTTTGTACAAAAAATTGTAACATCTACCAAAACAAGTACATAACACAGCATCTCTTAGAAATTGGCTGAGAGAGATGCTGTGTTATGAAAGATAGTTAGATTCTAAGACTCTCCAAACACAGTAGAATACAGTGCCATAATCAGTTAACAGTATCTTCCAGAGGTGTGGAAAGAGGATGGGGGTGCAAATGCAAATATGATTAAGATATGCAGATTGGGGCAAAATTAGGTTTACAGTTGTTCAAATGAAAAATAGTACAGCAATTAATAAATAATAATACAAGGATATCTCTGTTTCACGTACTCACAACTGTAAACCTACTTTGGGCCTACACTGCATTTGCCACACATGATGCAAACCAAAAAAAGTAGGATAGATAAAAGAGGGAAGAATAAGAATAGCTACTAGTTATTGAATTCCACACTGTTAGGACCATTATGGTGAATACTTTCTACACATTACCGCAGGTCTTCACAATGGCCTTGCCAGGTAGACATTGGCATCACTTTTTAAAGTCTTGCGGTAGGAAGACACAGAAACTTAATCCAGGGGCACAGAGGAGTGAGAGGCTGCAACATGTCCCCAAGTGTAGCTGATTTCGAGGCCAATGCAATTTCTCCTGAGTCACATTGCCCCCGGTAGGAAGGGACCCAGTGAGGAGCCTGATGCCCTATGCCTCCATAGCACTGGGGCAGCACGTGATGAGATAGATAACTTTAGGCTCTTCTGGAGGTTTGTTTTCCCAACACAACATAAATTGAATATGCCTTATGCCCTTGTATATGATAAGATTATATCCTTTAACTGGTTTATTTTCATAATAATTTTTAGTAACACAGATTTTTTAAAACTAAATACCTTATCCAAAAAAAGGTTTGTATCAGAAATTAATGACTGAGTACATTTTTGGACTGGCCATTTATTTTCTTCTGTTTTTTTAAAAAAAGACACTAGTTAAATAAGACTTTAAATAAATAATGCCCAACATCTTCGTTTCTCAGGCTTCTTCCTATGTTCTAGTTTGGACAAATCTGCACCAGTGTTCTGGGAAAAAAGAAATCGTTATTTGAGGGGAAAAGAGACACACTACTTCAGTAACATACATGAGCGTATTGGGAGCAATTCTACAGCTTTTGTGTTGCTAGTGATATAATTGTTCTTTCCGCTGGTGTTTCACTCCTTCCCCTTTGAGAAGCCAACATAAGAGACTTCTGCCTATGTGTCAAGAGCCAGAAACTCATTATGATAGCAGCCCTGCAAGGCAGTGCTGGGAACCAAACTGTGAAATTGTGATTCCTTCCTCGAGTGGCGTGTGGGAGTGCTACGTACTGCCGGTTTGCTAGTGGATTGAACCACACAATCACAGCAAATGTTAGAAAACCCTGAAGGCTGATTTTGTGTATTTTAGCTGTGTTCAAGAGAAAACTAATCAGAAAATAAAATTTATTAAAATAAATATATCCTTGGGTAAGAGATATATGCTCTAACATTTGCTTTTCATTGACATTTGACATGCATTTTGACTATTCTTTTAAACTTTCATTTTTCTAAATAATCCATTTTGACAGAATATGAGAGAAGTAAAAAGGGTGAACTTGTCAGCTTAAATTTTGCAAAATTTTATAATAAATCAGGTCTTTAGCTATTTTTTTTAATTGGATAGATTTAGGGATTAAGTCACCAAAACAATCTTCCCTTCTACTTAAATTTTATGCAAAAAATATATAAGAAAATAAGATAACTAGTTTAAAACCAATATAGTGTCATTCCTTCTAATGAGCCTATAAATATACAAAGGAATTGTGAAGCTCAAAAACTATTTGATGTAAGCTGCAAACCTGGATGATGTAGAGAATAAAACCTCAACTTGCAACTTCAAAGAAACTCATCTCAAACTATGATTGCTTAAAATAAAGAAATTTATATAAATTTTTCCCTAACTGTTGGTTTTGTTTATTCACATTTCAAAGCAGGCAAATTTGCATGTAAAGGGACTCTAAAGTGAGCGATAAGTCTATAATTTTACGTCAGACAATGGTATTTTGGTTTGGTACAGGGCGTGAGATGTTAAAAAAGACTAGCATAACTCAAAGGAACATACATTAAATGCTCAAGTGCCATATGCACTTAAACATGAAGAGTAATGGAAACAGAGGTGCCACATAGCTGAATCATCTCAGTCATTCTCTCCTAATTATTTTCCCCTCTCTCTGCCATGTGTCTTTCTAGGTCATAGTCTCTGTCAAAGATCCCTCCTGCTTTTCCTTACTCCCTTGATCTTCTCTCGGGCTCTAGAACAGGGATAGAAAAGTTACTAGTGGTCGTTTGCCAAGTCATATGCCAATATAAAGAAGGGAAAGTTTGGAGAGTGAAGTTGGAGAAAAATGCTTTTTTTACAGATCACTTCCATCCCTCAAAAATGGATGTGAGTGGTAATCAGGTAACTGTGAAGCTAACCTCATAACAATAGACAGATGTTTGAGTTAGCCTCCCTCCAGCACCTGTGAACAGAAATTCTCTGGGAGTATTGTCCACAGGTACTGCTGCTGAGTTAGGTGCAGGAGAGGGGTAATTGAATAGGCTGCTTTACTCCTCTGTACTCATTTGCCATTCCTAACATTTGGCCCCTGTGTCCAAAGTTAGTTTTATTAGTGGGTTTTTATCCTCACTAATGATACACCATTAAAAAATAAATAACCTCAAAAATGGATAAATTTATCACAAATATTATTTAAAAGAAAAGTTAGGATAAGTAACATAAGAGCTAACATTATTCATCTTTGAGAAACATTTTAAAACATCATTATTGCAAAAACAGAAATGAAACAAAATGATTATTCAGGTTCCATTTGTATACATATATGTGTGCCCATATATATTATTAACTTATGTCATAAATGTTATATCATAAATCTAAAGGAAAGAGCTATTTTTAAATGGTGTGTCATAACTACTAAGGAATTTGGAGAATAAACTTAGAGCATGCCTCACAATGTATAACATTATACAATATATAAACTCCTTATGCATAAAAGAGCTATGTAAAAAGATAGACTATAATATGCAATATATATGTATAGTGATAATACTACACTTGATCTTAGCCAAAAGGTCGAGAAGCGATTATGTATAGTGATAATAATAATAATTTTATAAAAAGAGGAAAAAGAGCCGAAACCGGTTTGGCTCAGTGGATGGAGCGTCGGCCTGCGGACTGAAGGGGCCCGGGTTCGATTCCGGTCAAGGGCATGTACCTGGGTTGCGGGCGCGTCCCCCGTGGGGACTGTGCAGGAAGCAGCTAATCGATGTTTCTCTCTCATCGATGTTTCTAACTCTCTATCTCTCTCCCTTCCTCTCTGCAAAAAATCAATAAAATACATTTAAAAAAAAAAGAGGAAAAAGAGTTTCAGACAAATATTTGCAGCAAATTTTACATATTAAAAAAAAACAATATCTATGCTACCCTACAATTACTAAACAGCTAGTGAAGTCACAACTGTGTGCGAGGGCCAAGGGGCATGTTCATAGTAATAAATGCTCAAATGACTCATGGGGACTGATGGATACTTTGTCGCCTTTCAGAAGAACATGCATTATGAGCTAAATTGAATCATTGCAGCCCAGTCTGACGTGGCATGTATCGTTGCTGTGTTTAACATCAGGTTGGCTTAATGATTTGAAAATCAACACATTATTAAAGAGTAAGCCTGCTCCACTTAAGGTCAACAGTGTTCCAACATCACCTTGGGTCTCTACCTCTACTCCCATAATGCCAGCACACACGCAGACTGTCCTGAGAGAAGCTATTTCATCTTCTCCAGTGCAGACACAGAAACCCAGGCTATCGCACCACAGGAAACAAACCTGACCAGCTCACCATTGAACTCTTACACAGCAGATGGGAATGGTGTCATGGCACAGCCTGCAGAAGGTGTTTGGCAATGCCTTGAAACTCACATATGCCTGGAACAAAATCCATGGATGATCACCAATGAGATGCTCTATATTGGAATCTCCAATACTGCTGTGCTATTGCCCACGATTTTGGCTGTCAAATTATGAAAAAATATTTATGCAGGAGGAGAAAGCTTATAGAGATAAGCAAGGTCATCTAATGACTCTCAGACTGGACCTCACAAAATGCAGCCTGAGGGTGTGCTGCCTTCACAATGCAGTGTGTACCAAGCAGATGACAAAGTCTACTCTGAGAATAATCTTTACAACATGCGTGGACACCCAGTGGCCCTCCACTGCTTGATGCCCTTGACTACAGAAGTCAGTGACCAGACATCACCACGTCAGAGTCATTTAAGCTCCAGGATAGTTTTCTGCCTTTTCCCCACAGTGTCCCATACATATAAGTTAGGTTGGGTTGTATCTCTAGCTCATGTGTATGTACAGTCAACCTAATTGGTAATATAGCCCAATTTTTTATATACACATACACTGCATAAAAAGCTTATACAAATTTGTTTAAAGGATATAAACAATTTGAATTAAAGTGAGTAAAGTAAGATATCTGTATTAAAATGTTCAGCTCTGCTATTATCAAAAGAACACATTAAAATAAGTAATGTGCCTTTTTAATCCAATAAAATGAATAAATTTGGTAATCAAGCAAGCTCTCTTGTACATAACTTATAAAAGGAAATAAATTGATGAATTTCTTTTAGAAAAATAATTTTTCAGTGTACTTTAAGACATAAAATGTTTGTACCCTATAACCTAAGTATCTCACTTTTGGTGGGAAGATAGATAAAGGAAGAAAAATAATTAGAGGAAAACTTAATATGCATGAAAATATTTATTATAACAAATATAAAGCCGTTAACATTATGAGGATACAATGACATCACAGAAAACTACTTATTTTTAACACCAAATGAAAAGGAAACAATTGTATCTGTCTACTAATTATAAAAACCATGCCTATATAAGAATTATGTGGGGAAGAAACAATATTTAAAAGAGTTTGACCTGTTAAATCTTTGAGTATGGGTCATTTTAATGCATGTGTTTTAATACACTCAATGTTACACTTTTATTTATCTAGCAAAAATAACTTCTTTGAAGTAAAATATCCTACCACAAAGTAACATAAATTCTAGTGGTCCTCAACTATCCATCTTATCATTTTTCATAAAAATTTTAGCTGGGCACAAGGCCACTAGAATAAAGGCAACATGTCCCAGTCTCCTCTGTAGCTACGAGTAGGCATGTGACTAAATCCTAGCCCATGTTCTATGAGTCAGAGTATTAGTGGCAGCTTTCTGAATCCCATCTTAACAGACAGCTGTCACACATCCTTGCGCCCACTTCTATGTTCCTTCCTTCTGCTCCCTCAGTAGTAGAAGCCAACCTGGACAGGGGTTGCCATCTAGAGTTGACAAAGCAGTGTGAACTAGGAGCCTGAGTCTTCACGACAATGCAGAGCAGAGTCAGACCCCCAACCCTGCTTTACTGATTTCTGTCTTTTATCTACAGGAAAGAGAGTGAATAATGAAACATGCTACATGAACCAACTGTTAGTTTTCACTTTTCTGTTATTCACAATAGAATCTCAAACTACTAAATGCAGACAGCGGACATCCCCTGAGGGGTCCCAGACTGCGAGAGGGCACAGGCCAGGCTGAGGGGATCCCCTTCCATCCCCTCAGTGCATGAATTTCATGCACTGGACCTCTAGTTTATACATAACACACACACACACACACACACACACTCTCTATCTCTCACACACACACACACACACACATATATGCATATAATATTGCAACACAAGGTAGGGGGAAAGTTGGTTTACAGTTGTAAGTGAAACAGAGTTTATTCTTGTATTATTTTATTAATTATTGTATTATTTTCCATATGCAGAACTGTAAACCTACTTTTGCCCCACTATATATATATATATATCTCCACTGAAAAGGCCTGGAAACAATGACTGACCCAGTAACAAAGCATATTTCTGATGACCAAATTGTGTCTTGAAATACTTTATAACATAAGAGAAATGGAGAAATGTCTGACTCCATATGAAGGGCTGGAAATGTACAAATTGAGTTTGGAAACTTGTTATACCGGGTAGCAAGGGAGCTTTCAGAAACTTTTTAGGATCATGTCAAAAGGAATTAGGCATTAACTTGAAGAGTTTCCCAATGGCTAAACATAAAACAATTTGTTTCAATAAGCATAAGAAATACAATATGTTTACTTAATGGATTTATGATGATATAAAAATTAATTATTCATCTTTTGGGAGATGAAAGGGAATAAATACATATCTTGAGAAATGCTATACAAAGAGAAAAAATTAGGTATTTATGTTGCTTTCTTATATGCACTGTAAACTGACTGGCCAAGTGGTAGAAAGGGAAGCATCTCTTTATAAAATTATTTCAGGTAATTAAAAAGGTAATAGCATTAGAGTATCAGCATTTTACACAACAAACTGTGTTCCAGAGTGAATTACTTTCACCCACAATATGAAGTGACTGATAGTGTCTCTCACAAAATCTTGCCAAACTATACTGTGTGTGCATGTGTGAAATATATAAATGTTTTTATAAAAATGAAATAATACTGTAATATTATTAAAAATATATAAAATAGCCCTGACCGGTTTGGCTC
>NW_006293550.1:389292-405194 GCF_000327345.1 Myotis davidii
GTAATAAATAGTTTTCTCTTAAAGAAATTTAATGTATCATAAACATGTTCCCTCTTTTAAGAATACTATACAACATTTGTAATGATGGCAAAATAGTCTAGTATATGGGTGTATAGCACCAGATTTATCATTTAAGTAATATTTTATTTTTATCGGATTTTTATTTTATCTTATTTATGTATTTTGTATTATGACTATAACTTCAACAAACCCTTTTATAGTAGAATGTTTTCTATAGCTATGATTATTTTCATAAGAAAGTGAAATTACTAGTCAAATATATTTTTAATGATTTTAATACAAATTGTCAAATTGTCCTCTAGAAAGGTTTAGTAGGATGCCTGTCCACCAGCAGAGTGCTGACCTTCCAGCCCTGCCTTATCCCTTTAAATATTTGTTTGTAAAAGTTTGCAGCAGGAGAAAGGATAAATCATGTTAAATTTATCATTGGGGGAAAAAAGACAATTTAAAGCCATTCAATTAATCTGCAACTTTTATTTAATGTATTTATTATTTCCTTGAAATCTAACATGTTTATTTTTATGTACCTCTAAATTAAACCCCCAATGAGTTTTTTCACTATTTAATATACTACATGAGCTGGTAAAACAAAATTTTTTAAAAAAATATGGAGTTAGTAAAATAAAGTATCTTATCTGGCCTTCATTATTTGCTAAATCTAATTTATCAGTCACTAAAGCCAATCAGCTATTTCAAGTTTTTCTATAAATGGAACAAGTCCTGTATTTAGTAAAAACTGTGAGGTTAACCAGTAATGCATTTATTTATTATTTGTTATCTATTCTGATGAACTAGTTCAAGTAGCCTTTTTTTATTTTTTTATTTTTTTTTAATCTGCTTCTGCTGTTAAGAATTAGAAACCAAGGACAAATCCAGCCTTGGTTTAACTTCTTTTTGTAAATTACTGAGCACATTAGAGAATAGACGGTAGAGTCTCCCACCCCACCCCCTTTTATCCATCTTTGACATACCTTCAAAGTGAGTTTCGTCAACTGCTGTGACACGAGAGATTTCTAAAATGCAGGCCGTGATCTCGAGGTCTTGTAGAGCTTGTGATGGTACTGGAATTGGACAACCATCCATCTTCCTGGCAGAGATTCATTTAAGGATTCCTAAGTGCCTCAGTGTTGAATTTAGTCCAACCTCTTTGTAATGAAAGGATCTCCCTAAAGGACCTAGGTCTGTGTATTTATTTTTAAAAAGAATTACAGGCTAATTTTTAATGGTGGCAGGGTTCTCATAATCTCTTGTTAATAGTTGCAGGATATTCCCCAGTAGAAGATCTCAGTTTCTGCCTAACATTTTTCTTGAAACAACATTGTCTTAAGAAAATGTTGCTATTCCAATCTGTCACTCCCCGGAGCAAAAGAGCATGGCTGAGCATCCAAGGTTATATTTCCTGTCTCTTGACATTTATCTGGAGCCTCTCTCCAATAAAGTATTTTGAATTTAAAACACTCTTCTTGACATGTATGCAAGACTAATAGTTCTTCATCTTGTTGCTTTCCCTCCTTTAATTAAGTCCACCTTTGTACTAGTATATTAACTGAGTTAATTAGTTAAAAGGTATTTCAGAAACATATTAGAATATAGAGTTAGGAAGGTACCTTGGAGGTGTCTTCCACACCTACTCTGTATAACAGAAAAAAGAACTGAAACCAGGGAAGTTATGACTTTGCAATGTTCACAAAGCAAGTTCACAGCTGTAACTCTATTTAGGATGTGGGTTCATTTACATTGTAATTCATTTAACAACAATGAAAAAATTGCCTGACTTATTAATGGCTCTAAAGAACTTGAGTTACCAATATGGATTCTCTAAAGTTATATATAGGAAAGTATATATTACTGTTTGTATAACTGTATTTTTAGAATCATGGCTACAATACCAAATAAATAGAAACCTGTAAATATTGTTGTAATGTTACTGGTTCTATAACAAATTCATGTTTACTTGGCATTACCAATACTCTGTGATACTTTAGAAAAATGGGGGGGAGACAGATTATTTCAGTTTATCAGATAGTTTTAATTATAGTTGCAGTGTAATAATAAGTGTTTGAGTACCGAAATTGATTCCAGCTGTAATGAGGTAGCGTCCTTTTTCCTGACCCTTAGTAGCCTTGTCATGCTAATTTTTACTTGGAAAGGCAGTTTCCTTGTCTTGGTGGCATGTGCTACTCTGGTTTCCCCACACATACACACACACACACTTCCTATGCAAACTTTTGCTCTGTCTAATTTACTACTATCTCTTAAAATTAACGATCTCCAAGTTTCTTTCCTTAATTATTTTTATATCTAACACCACCATCTTTGTTTTTTCAGATATTTCCATGGCTTCAATAATCTTCTCTGCATATATGATTTCTAGTACTATACTTTCAGCCTTTTTCCAACTACTGATCATTCATTTCTAACTGCCTGTTCAGTGGGTTCATTTTTTTTTGCTGGCACATCAAGTTTAGTATGTTCACATCTGAACTCATTACCTTCTTAAAATCCAAAACAACTTGCCATTCTTATTCTCTTTCTGTTAATGCCACATCCTTCTACAGTTATTTGGCCTCAAAGCCTAGGAATAATTTTCCTTCATCATATATCTTTCCCTTATCTTTGGCATTCAAAGTGTTTTCAAGACTTGCAGATTGTATGTCTGAAGTGTTCTCTCATCCAGCCTCAATTTCATATTTCTCCCTTTCAATCCTAAGTCATCTCTTTATTAACTCTTTCGAGACCATTGCTAGAGTGAACTGTTGGTCTCCCTACCTCTGAAAGTCTTTGTAAATTACCCTGCAATATATGTTATGCTAATCTAACTAAAGCATATCTTAGTGATCAAAGGCTGCCAATGATCCCCGCTGGCAGGGCTGGCTAGGGGGAGGGGCCCCAGGCCATTGGTGGGCCAAACCCGCCCCCCATCGAGGTGTGGGGGGCCAATTGGTGATGGGGCCAGCCAGCAGGAGGGAACTCGGGCAGCTGGCAGGCTGGCCCCGCCCCTTGGTCAAACTCCCATCGAGCTCCCAGTTGAGGGGACAATTTGCATATTATCCTTTTATTATATAGGATAGGATGTTACATTATAATGTCTAAACATGTTTTGAAACAGTAGATTATAATTTTGATCTCTTTTAAAGACATATAATTCAACCATGTTTTCACCCTTAGTTTCTTATAGTATTTTGATACTTTTTAGTGGGATTTAGCCTCAACATTTTTTTACTAGTCATTTTTTTTATATATTTTATTGACTTTTACAGAGAGGAAGGGAGAGGGTTAGAGAGTTAGAAACATCCATGAGAGAGAAACATCGACCAGCTGCCTCCGGCACACCCCCCACTGGGGATGTGCCTGCAACCCAGGTACATGCCCCTGACCGGAATCAAACCTGGGACCTTTCAGTCTGCAGGCCGACACTCTATCCACTGAGCCAAACCAGTTTCGGCTTTACTAGTCATTTTTACATAAAATTATTTTCCTTAAATTTTAGGAAAGATTATGGTTTAAAAGGCATTTTCTAACTGCATAGGACTTCTTAATCCAGTATTTCTGTATAGTATTAAAAATTTGGTGGTAAAATAGTAATAAATATATATATACAGTGGCTTGTTTTCTAAGATTTTCTAGTTCTGTTTCTCTTTCCCACATTCACGTGAACATCCTCTTTCTTTTCTTGTTATTGTCTCTATCCTGACCAAATTTGATTCTATGCCAGACAGTTTCTTCCCCATATGAGACCCTAACCTGGACAGAAATCCTGGTTAATTAGTTTCAAGAATGCATAGGACTAACCAGCTCCAGCTCCTTAAACTTAATGTAGGTCCTTGCACTCACCCACTATAGCAGTGGTTCTCAACCTTGGCTGCACATTAGAATCACCTGGGAATCTTTTTAAAATCCTGATTTCTGGGCCTCATCCTCCGGAAATTCTGTTTCTTTGTTATGGGGTGGGGCTCACAACATTAGTAACAAAGAAACAGAATTTCCGGAGGATGAGGCTCAGAAATCAGGATTTTAAAAAGATTCCCAGGTGATTCTAATGTGCAGCCAAGGTTGAGAACCACTGCACTATAGGAACTGGGGAAACCCTTCCACGTTTAGCTGCTCTTCTCTAATTAATCCAACACACTTTCCGGTAAATACTTGTTGGCTATTTTGTGGGTTCCTGTGCTCAGGTCCTTCAGTTACCTTGTTGTTTTCTTCTTTCTTCTTGCAATGAAAATATTGGTGCCATACGGTTTTTGTGGCAGTTGATAGTTTTTCCTAATTTGTTTATGTTACCAAACTAAAAGGGTTCATTGGCCTGCACACATCAAACCTTAATCAAAAGTGAACAAGAGTTTGCAGCCAAGAAATAAAGCTTTATTTTTAAGGAAATGTGCCAAACCTGGAGTCACAGGTGAGGCTGTGCTCAAAGACCTGGCTCCCCATGGCTTCCAGGGGATGGATTATATAGGGGACAAATTATTAATCATGGTGGAGTTAGGGTCGTGGTCTCTAGTGATTGGTCAGCACTAGAGTAGGGGTAGTAGATCTTGCATGATGTCAGCTACAGTGTTGATCTGTTTGGTTTCACAAGGGTATGATCAGGGGGGTGCTTCCACTTTTCTGGTTATGGAGCTGAAACACAACTAAAGCTCTGGTTATACTGTAGCTCTATCTCTATGATCAACAGACCCCAGACTTTGTTTCTAAGATTATTTGATGCTGATCAGAACTTCATTATCCTGAAGGCATCCTATATAATAAAAGGCTAATATGCAAATAGACTGAAGAGCAGAATGACCAATCACTATGACGCACACTGACCACCAGGGGCAGATGCTCAACACAGGAGCTGTCCCCTGGTGGTCAGTTTGCTCCCACAGGGGGAGCACCACTCAGCCAGAAGCTGAGCTCACAGCTGGTGAGTGCAGCAGGTGGCAGGAGCCTCTCCCACCTCCATGGCAGGGCTAAGGATGTCTGACTGACAGCTTAGGCCCACTCCCCTAAGCTGTCAGTCGGACATCACCCAAGGGCTCTCAGACTGAGAGAGGGCACTGGCCGGGCTGAGGAACAGACCCCCCCTGAGTGCACAAATTTTGTGTACCAGGCCTCTAGTAATGAATAAGGGAGTGGATGTGCAAGGGAGTAGGAAGTGGGTGAGTTACAGTGCAGGATGAGGCTAGTTTGAAACAAAAGAAAATAAAGGAGAAAATGTCATATTAAAGAGTGAAGTTTCTGTGCTGTTATACTTATATTTTGAAGTTCAAACAAATGGCTTGTAACCTAGTTTTGCTGTAAATATTGACTATGAGTTTTTTTATATTCCTTTCTATTTGTTACCATATTCAAAGAATTTCCCAGAACATGCTGAAAGGTAGGAAGGTAGATAGGAGCATCTGGGGCGGGGCCTGCCCTAGGGTCCTGAACAGGGGGGGGACCAGCATAGCCTTCAGACCACCTCTCTATGGGCGGCCCAGTAGGCTGCCAACAGGCAGGTTCGGAGCCAGCTGGCTCTTCGCACAGGCTCAGAGGAAAATGACATGAACTCAGTGCCAGTGCAACCTTACGAGGGCCCCAGACTAATTATAATAAAATTTGCATTTCAGTCTTTACCCTGCTCCCAATGGCTTTTTCTGTATACATGATGGGTAAGGACATGCCCAGAAAACAATATAGTTTCTATCAGTCATCCCTGAATGCTAATGAAAGGCCTCGCCCAGAAAATCCCCCTTTTAAAGCCAGGAGTTGGGAGCCACGCTCTCTCTCTTCCTCTCTCTCTCTCTCTCTACCCCCAAGGACCAGGCCCATGCCATTTCTTTCCCCTCCCTTCCCCCACCGGCACATATCTTCCCATGAGACCTGCGACCAGGGAAGCAATGGGCTGCTGCAGTGCATTCCAGGCTAACCCCTGAACCTGTCCCCAAGGCCTCCTTTTCTCTGACTTCCCAGTGAGCCAAAGTTTATTTGAGTCGAGTGGTGTCAAACTGGAAGTGGTTAGGAGCACTCCACCAACAGGAGCAAAGGGGAGGAGCTTTATAGAGAAGAAGAAGCAAAGCAAGGAAATTATTTCATTGACTGTAACTTAAGGTTGCCTTATTTGGAAAACCTTAGCTGACTGTGATTGGTTGACCTTAAGGTTTCAATTTCTTAACCCTAAGGCAATACAGGCTTAGTGTCTGGTTTGTGTATATAAGCTACGGAGGCATTACAGACACCTCAGCCCATAGTGGCCCCTTTGTTTAATTAACTTAACAAGGTTTCCTCCCTTGTCCTGATTTTTTAAAGGGTTTTCTGAAACAGTCTCCTAAAAAAATGTCCCATTTTCCTCTTTAGATCCCCTGCCCTCTCTGCTTTTTCTATAAGTTTCACCATGTAAGATAACTGTACTCAAGTCTTAAATGGGTATTTGTTGGTGGCTGTCCTGAAATTCTCAACTGGAGTGACAGCAACTGGCAGCATTGGTGCATTCCTCTCAGCAATTCTCCCCACCACATCTCAAGCTACATTATCTTAAGGCACACAGTTCTCTTCTGGGAGTTGAAATAGCCCAGGGAATCCACATCATGATCTTGTCCTGAAGTTATTCCAGTAAATGAGTTCCCTTCTTCATAGCCACACTTCAGCAAGTTTGGCTGTTGATTAATCTAATACCTGATAATAAAAAGCATAGTGCATCAAAAGCTACTCCATTTGTTCCTTTACCCAGAAGAGCAGTCCTTAGAAATCATCTAAAATTATAAAGTTACTTTGTTTTTCCCTGATCTGGTGGACAATATTACTATCCCCCATTTTACTAATTATAAAATTGACATGGAAAGGTGAATTGCATGTTAAAGATCATACAATTCAGACCTAAGAATGTATTCCTAGAAGTGGATCACTGGGTGAAATGGGAGTTCCATTTTTAATTTTTTGAGGAAAATCCATACTATTTTTCATAATGGCTGCACCAGTCTGCATTGCTACCAGCACTTGTCATTGATTAATTTGTTGATGGTAGCCATTCTGACAAATGTGAGGTAATACTGCATTGTCATTTTAATTTGCATCTCTCTGATGATTAGTTACTTTGAGCATTTGTTTCTTGGCCTCTGGGAGTCCCCTTTGGAGAAGTCTATATTTAGGCCCTTTGCCCTAAAGTTACTTTTTAAATGGTTCCAATGTTTATAAATAAAGTGTAATCATAAATAATTCTGAAGGTTATAGATGAAGTCAACCTGAATCAACTGCCAAATAAATACTAAAAATATTACAAATTAAGACCATTTTATAAAATGGTATTACATTATCCATTAATTTCTGACAGCTGGCTTTGAAATAAGACATACTCATACCATGTAAAAACTAATAATGTTTACATTTGTGTAGTCATTCACTGTGTTACTGGACTAAATAGGTCTGTTTGCCTGTGTACATAAAGCCCAATACGACATAAACAGAAGCTCACAGTAAAGAAAGTAAGGATGTATTTCAGGAAGTGGCCCATGCTCAAACACCTCGTTCCCTGTTACAGAAGACCAGAGAAAAACCAAGAAATGCTTCGAGAAACCATAGTAACTAGTCTAAGGGAATAGTGACCAATCAGAGGGGATATCAAGGCACCAGCATCTGCAGCCTCTATAAGCCATAGGGAAAAAGAACTCAGTGGGACCCTTTCCCCCCCTTTCCTGGGAGTCAGTTCTGTGGGACTCTTCCCCCCTCCCCACGTGGAAGTCTGTACTTGTTCTTCAATAAATCTCCACCTTTGCTCTACTACCCTCTGTCCGTGGGTTCATTCTTCGACTCCGGCAGACAAAGAATCCGGGTTCCAGTCCAAAAATTCCGTATCACTTAGGTTCTGGGGGTGATGGCACTGCAGGCCTGGGTTCTGACCCTCCCGGGCCCAGTGGGCAGAAGTGAGGGCCTGTGGCCCCAGAAGCTGGACTTCTTCCTCAGAAAGACAAAGCTGAACCACCTGGTTATGGATGAGACATCAGACATTGAAAGGAGTTTTGGGGGGTGAAATAGGCAGGCTTAGGAAATGTTAGGACTTAGGGGGTCCATGGAAAAAGCACAGGGCTCAGAGCTGCAGAAGGTACATTTCCATAGAATAAGGGAGTTGGATGAGGCCAGTTTGAATCAAAAGGAGAAAAAGTAAAGATGAAGTTCCTATGCAGTTAGAACAATACTTTTATATACATATTTTATTTGATTTTTAATTCTATATTCTATTCAATGATTATTTACTGAGAGTCGCTCATGTGTCAGGCAGTAAGATAGGAATAGGGGGTACAATGAAGGACAAGAGGCTTTAACAACCCAATGTGACAGGAGCACCATCACTCTTTAAAAAATAAATAAACAGTGTCAGAAAGATGAAGCAATTTGCCACAATCACTGATTGGTAAATTGATAACCGAGCTAGAATTAGTATTTACCCTTTGAGACTATGACTTCATAACAACTACGAATATTCCTATTGGATCCTTTGCTCTAATAATCTGACTACATATTTGTCAATTTAAGAAACATCCAGACCTGTAAAGAATTTCTGTGAGTTTACTAGAAGGGCGGTTCATGCATTAGAAGGAGGGGTCTGAAAAGAGTCATCTCAAAGGGGTGTTCACCTGGATGCACAAAAACAATGGGCAGGGCTTGCTTAAGGCAAAGATAAGCCTTTTACTAAATAAATTATATGCCTGGGGTGTGAGTACCCACCTTGAACTGCCCATTTAAGAATTTATGATCAGATCACCCTGTGAGGCTACTTTCCACAGAGCCCCTTTTTTTATTCACATATTTATATTTTTCTCATCCACAACAAAATCAAAAGTAACACTGCTGACTGAAAAAAACAAAACCTGATTTTACTTGAAACCAAATTTTTATGCAGATTTGTGTCTCTAGTATAAAAACATTTTTTTATACACAATCTTATGAACACAAATTCTCAATCTAAATTGGCAAGCTTTGGTCTATGCCATGTTTGGGATACTTTGGGGAGAAAGTAATTGAGGGAAGAGAGACTTTTATCCCTGAACTGGATTTATTAATCCCAAACTATTCTGGTGCTCATTACCTTTTCAGTGATTCACCAGCCTATCAGTCTACTGTAGAAATGAAAACTGCATTTATTTTTCTTTCTTTAATCTCCCCCTCCTAATTGCCATATTGACAAAAAGAAAAAGAAAAAAAGAAGAAAGCAGTTGTTTGCCTTCCAAATTCTCTGGAGCACTAGCCAAATTAATCCTTTTGTTTGTGTTTCTCCAGTTCCAGAAACAAGTAGCATGCAAAGTAGCAAGAAACTCCCTGAAGAGGCAACAAAAAGAAGATGCCTAGACATTAACCTTTACTGGGAGAGCCCTGGAGCCATTTGCATCTTACTTTGGAAACAGCATTTTACTTTGGAAAATTCCTGAGGTTATGAGGAAAGGGGTGTGAGTGGGGGCAGGTGGTGTTGATTGGGGGCTGGAGAGGTAATGACTAGGGCTGGATTAAGAAGTAAGCTGCTTGGCCATGCCCTAGGGGTGTCAGTCTGTAAAAGAAAGCTGGTAAACCCTGTTAATCTCTTCCTCTTAGACCAGTGGTTCTCAACCTTCCTAATGCCGAGATCCTTTAATACAGTTCCTCATGTGGTGACCCCCAACCATAAAATTATTTTCGTTGCTACTTCATAACTGTAATTTTGCTACTGTTATGAATCGTAATGTAAATATCTGACATGCAGGATGTATTTTCATTGTTACAAATTGAACATAAAGCATAGTGATTAATCACAAAAACAATAGGTAATTATATATATGTTTTCCGATGGTCTTAGGTGACCCCTGTGAAAGGGTCGTTCAACCCCCAAAGGGGTCGCGACCCACAGGTTGAGAACCGCTGTCTTAGACCATTTCACCTTCTTTCTTGATCTGTTATCAAGAAAGATAGGATTAGGAAATTAGTAGGAGCTGGGCCTGTATGGCTCAGTGGCTGAAGCAGGAATCTCTCTGTGCTCTCTCTCTCTTTCTCTGCGTTCTCTCTCTCTTTCTCTCTCTCTCTCTCTCTCTCTCTCTCTCTCTGTGGGAGACTCGCTTATGACCAACCCTGACCAGAATGTCCATGAGACGACGCTCACCTTTGTATGCCCCTTAGTGAGAAGGTCCGATGGCTCTGCAGACAAGGAGTGTGTGTGAGGGTGGCCCCTCGCTCCTGCCCCGAGGGTGTAGCCCCGGTGTTAGAGATGGAGCCTGGAGGCCTAAATGCCACCAGACAACCCTCACAGGCTGAGTTTATCCGATCACAGGCTTTAATCTCATCTCGGGCCGCGGGCCGTATAAAAGGCAGGAGCCTTGGGAAGCACATCAGAGCCACCATCGCTGACAGCCAAGCCCCACAGCAGCTGAGCGTTGGGCCAGGATCACCCCGCGTGAACGTCTGCGTCCGTGAGGAGAATGGCATCTCAAGACGAACCAGCCAGGAACGGTCCCGGGGCAGGAAACTTCACGCTTCGATCTCGCAGAGGACCGGTCAACCAGGAGGGAGAGGAGGCGGAGGAGGCAGAGGAGGTCGGCTTCCCTAGTCCTGGGCTCTTCTCATTGAACAACGGCAGCCACGGGCACGGGGTGGTGGAGCTGCGGGGCATCTTTTGGTCTTTCTGCTCGTGGCTGCAGCCAGACACGCACACTAAGCAGGAGATGATTTACCAACTGTTAATGGAGCAGTTCCTGCTCAACAGGCCCAGCAGCGAAAGGGCCGCCTGGCAGGAGAGGTGGGAGTTGAGTGGCAGAGACATGGAGGCGTTCATGGAGCACCTGGGGGATGAGGTCCTGAGGTCCCCCAGCATGGTCCATGTCAGCATGGGGGAGCAGGAAGCCCTGTTCTCAGAGAACATGCCCATAGGACAGGTCCTGGACCACCTCCAGGAGCAGCGCTCAGCCGCCGCCGCCACGGGGACCCCCTCCCCGACTCCCCCAGAGACACCCCGGCCGGCAGCACCAGGAGATGAAGATGGCGACAACCTTTCCAGTCCAGACCACCAACCCCCCTTTATGCTCATCCCGGAGGAAGAGAGTCCTCAGGGCCCCGCAGAGAGCGAGGTGTCCGGGGAGAATCCACGCAGCTCCGGTTCCGCAAGTCCGGGCGCCCCCACTGCCCAGGAAGAGCCTCCGATCCACGCGGAGGAGAAGCCCTTCCGCTGCGGCCGCTGCGGCCGCGCCTTCAGCCACCGGACCAACCTGCGGGCGCACGAGCGCATCCACCCGGGCGCCAAGCCCTACGCGTGCGCTCAGTGCGGGAGGACCTACCGCCAGTCCTCCACCTACCACCGCCACCTGCGCATGCACCAGAGGAAGGCCTCCGAATCTGGGGCCTCCACGCCCGGGGACACCACGTCCGAGGGCTCCACATCCAGAGACTCTATGCCCAGGGCCTCCATGCCCAGGGCCTCCAAGAGAGAAACATCCATGCCGGGAGCTTCCTCCCTGTAATGTGTGTGAGTAGATATATTAATTTTATGCTATTTACTTTGTTTTATACTTTTGTTGATTTCAGGGAGGAAGGGAGAGGGAGAGAGAGAAACATCAATGACGAGAGAGAGTCATTGATCACCTGCTTCCTGCATGCCCCCCACTGGGGGTGAAGCCCACAACCCCGAGAATGTGCCCGAGAAAGTGGCTGCCACGTTTCTAATGACCAATAGTTGATGAATAAATAAAAGTGTATTGTTTATTTCTTAAAATCCAGAAATGCGCCTGAAGTGGTGTGGAAAGGGGCTCCCAGGTGGCTAGTGATATGGGTTGCGGGAGGTGCAGCAAGTAAACAAAGCTTGATCAGGTGCATGTAATTGAGTAGATTCAAAACCCACGAGAACATTGTAAACAGCTTGTCCACAGCCTTACTTTGCCTCATGGAATCTGGCTATAAAATAAAGATTCGGTTTGCAGGCTAAAAAAAAAAAACAAAAAAGATAATACCTCTGGTTTGAATGATGAATCATGATCTGTGTAAACTATCTTGATGTCTCATGTTTTTGAAAGATAATTTCATTCCCAGCCTCCCTTGCAGCTACCAGTAACTATTTGACCCAATTCTGTAAAACACTGTGAAAGAAATAAAATGTTAGAGTAGTGCTGCCTGGTGCTGTTACTGGAGAAATCAGTGAGTACAATTTTCCCGTCATTAGTGGAAGTGGAGTTCTAGTGATATCTTTAGGAAATGAATTTTCTAAGACTGCCACAGGAGAATGAGTGGATTTTATTTGCATTGAATTAGATCCCTTGTTGTGTAAAATCCCATTGTCTGCAACCCAGTCCTGGAAAATGTACAGCTGGGGGCTTAGTAGAGCTAAAAGCAGGAGCAGTGTCCAGAGTCTCTGTTTTCATGGTGAAGTTGAGTCCAATGTAACATCAGGCTAGATTCAGTCCATCAGTCCATTGTGTGGGCCCCATATAGCTGTTGGCCACATGGGCAAGTGCAAGGGAGTACGCCCCCTGCAACAGCAGACCCAGGAGTACAGGCAAGCAGGAGAGGTGAAAGCAAGAGAGAGAGAAGTCCCTTTGTCCAAATCTTCCCACATTTGCAGTGGCCACACCTATTTTGGCCTCTGACTTGTTCCCAGATATGACTGACAGCTACTCATCTTCCTACATCACCCAGACTTTACTGGGCATGCATCTATTGTCCAGCCCCTCCCCACAGTGATCTGTAGGGAACAGACTCAGAAAGTTAACTGTAGCTTTCTGGCAAAGCTATATAAATGGCATGTCTACATTATTTAGTCTTCCCTTTATTTATTTCCTATTATTTAATAACCAAGTTATAACAGTATCAGTAACATTTTTTCCTCTTTCTCATTTATGAAACTGTTGTGATGCTGTGCCTACTCCAGAGGTGAGGAGAAAAGCATTCCAGAAGAGATGAGACATAAATGTTAAGTAAAAACTATCAGAGTAAAGAGGGTAGGGAATAGGAGTCTAGGCAGAAAGAATATTCTACATAAATGCCCAAAGGCAAGAAACAGCATGGAAGCTTAAAGAAAATATAAGAAACTTATTTTGACCAAATTATAAAGCATAACGCTGGGAATAGTAAAAAATAAATTGGAGAGATAGACAATGATCAGATCATGAAGGGCACTGTAAGCCACACAAAGGAGTTTATATTTTATATTTTTAAAAGAAAAAAATCAATGAGAGCTTCTGAAAGCTTTTAATTAGAGAAGTGATAGGATTAGGTTAAGACCTGAGAGGCACATACATGGGACATTGTTAGGGTCTGTGGAAACATTGAAATTACTATTATAATAATTTTGTTCAAAGATAACAGTAGTAATGGAGAGAATTGGATGGAATGTACAAATAGTTAGAAAGCAAAATAAATAGAAGCCTGACAGTGAATAAATGTAGGGGAAAAGACAAAAATTAGGATTACCTCCCAGTTGCTTGTTCTGGCAACTGTGTAGATGTAAGTGATGTCAATCACTGCAAGACGGAAGGCAGGGTGAAGACCGGGTTCAAGGGGAATTTGAAGTTTTGTGAGCCCTCCAAGGAGAGAGAGAAGTCTGAGACTCGAGAGTGAGATTGGAATGGACACAAGCATTGAGGCCTGGATAGGTTCAATGAATTTTTGGACAATAGGGAGAATTTTAGTGTGAAAAAGGCAGAAATGTGGAAGAATCCTGAAACAGCCCATGATTTAAAGTAACAGGTCTCACTTTACTGTGAGTGAAACGCACTCAGAGAAACAAGGCAGATTCTTGGACTCCACCCTTAGGAGACTTCTCCCTAGGATGCCAGGCCTGGGATAAAAAATCTGCATATTTAATAGGAATCCTATTCTAATAATTATTAAACATACAAATGAACTGAGAATCATACTTGGAGAAATACTGTCCCAAGTAGATCCTGGGAAAGGATCTGGGGTGTTTATCTAAGGCGTCCCCTGAGATGATAAACTTTAACCGTGCAGGTGTGGGACATTCAAGTAGTTACTAGCGAAGAGGCTACTCTACGCAAGCAGGACCAAGGGCAGGCCTAGGACCGAAAAGACCAGAAGCTTTAATTTTAATTTTAAGCTTACGCAAAATAATTCAATTAACTGCTGGAGTAATTACACCACATGAAACATGTGCAGTTGCAAATCACACAGCACTTTATTACTCACACAATTCCTGGTGCTGCGGGTATAGGCTTATTGGGGATCCCGGTAGTGCTGTCCTCTGGGATCCAGCAGCTGGGCTGGTCCCGTCCGGATACAGGGGGCCAGCGTTCCTCACCCAAGAGCTCGGTTTCATCTCAAAAGAGAGGTACTGGCTGTACTTCTGGCTGAGAGAGGAGCGTGGAGCGGCATCACTTGCCAAACTGACAAGAGGACGTGCCTTTGTAGCTGTCTCAACAGGCGAGCCACATTCTGGTCAGGACTCCCATTTTTAAAGCCTGTACCGCACCCGCAGCAGTTCAGGTGGCTATCAATGAATTACGTCAATGCACACATGTTAATCTCAAACAGGGCGAGGGGCTACATGTGGTTATCTAGGGAGAGTACATCACTCACTCAAATGGTTATCTTAGCAAGTCACTCTGAGTCAGAACTGAAGTTCAAATCCTTATCTATGAGGGACACATGCTTCAGGGCAGTGCGGAATGTATCCTTAATATCACACTTTAAGTTTCAAGGAAAACATTTTAAAACCTTCTTAATATTTTTCAGGCATTTTTAAAGCATTTGTAAACATTTCTGTATATTACTACAACAAATACTGATTTAAGAGGGAAGACAAAGACATGGAAAAACTTAAGAGAGATAGAAAGAGAATCAAAATAGTGCAAACTAAGGAAAGGGTAGGGGCATTTTAGAAATCAGAGTCAATCAGCAGTACTAAAATTAGAACAGAGCTGTGTTGAATTTTGTTTTAGTAATCTAAACAAGATCGAAAACACTGTCAAATGCAAGGGGAGGAGCCCCAAATAAAAGAAGGAAAAGTTGGATGTTTTCTTGTATGTTTTTCTGACATTTAGTTGCCACTCACTAGTAGTTACTAATAAATCTTTAAAGTCCATTTTTTCAAGTATCCAATTTTTTTCTCATAAACTGTTTTTAAATTTTATTGAAAATGCTTACAGTTTTTCCCTTTAATTATAAAATTAAGAATCACAAATATCAAAACTGAAAAGGACTGAAGAGTGGCAGACTATGCCACCCTAAAATATGTCTCTTTTAAATTGAATTATTTTGAGCTGATTATTTTGAGAAATAGCAGACACAGGAGGAATTCTGAAAATGAAGTAGAAGTTACTAGTTTGTAAGGAAAATTTACATTTATAAAGGGAGCCTCTGTTTGTAAGGGTGTGTGTGTGTTCCATGCTGCTGGGTCGGCTCTGCTGCCTGGTGACCCTATGAATGAGTGATGTTCACAACGCTCTGTCAACGGCCCCGCTCAGCCCCTGCAGACTCGTGCCTGTGGCTTCTATAAAGTCAATCCATCTTCATATTTGGTCTTCCTCTTTTCCTGCGCCTTCTATTTTTCCCAGCATCATTGTCTTTTCCAAAGAATCCTGCCTTCTCATGGGTTCCCAAAGGAGGTAATCTTCAATTTTGTCCAAGAAAAAAAGCATGATTCACTAGAAACACTTATCAATGGAAAAGGCACCAATTTAAATCTATATAACAAAGCTGACACTTGTTTACCATACTTTTCCTGGTCATCTCCCTGCAACTTGCCTCCCTCACACCCTTCCCCCTTTTGTCTTTAACTAAACATGGTATTTAAGCCTGAATTCTAAACCACATCTGAGAGTCACTCATTTTTCCCTGGATTATCGTCCATGTATACAGGTTATACCTGTTAATAGACTTCTGTTTGTTTTCTCTTGGTAATCTGTCTTTTGTTACAGGGACACCAGGCCAAGAACTTAGGAAAATTATTTTTTCTTTCC
>NW_006293550.1:405225-431704 GCF_000327345.1 Myotis davidii
ACAGAATACAGGATTGATATTACAGATAGATTGCAGAAAATTATATATACTATTACTGAGAAAAGGGTATATAATTGGCATAGGGCATGCAAACTGATTATTTGATGAATTTTGATAAACAGATGGTGAACTTTAAATTTGGCCTCTGATTATAAAAGAAAAATATTGTCCTTGTGGAAAAGAATCCAAGGACATATAAGAATAACAAAATCAAAATCTAGTCTCAATAGACTCATATTCATGAAGCAAAGTCCATAAACTAGGGCATTAATATCATATGATATATCATAGGAGGAAAAAAAGAAGCTATAAAGGAAATTATGAGACTTCCTACTTAGAAATAAATTAAGAAAGTATACAGAACGTCTAATTTTTAAAAAGCAAATCTTTTTAGTTATGAAACAAAACATCTAATAATGATGCATTAAAAAAAGGGCAGGGAAAAAAAGTGACAGAAAGGAGTTGTAAAATATAGTCCATTTGTATAAGAGGTTAATTAATTTAAATCAAGTATATATAGGTGCTAAATTCTGATACCTGAAAGATAAAAGTAAAATTATACAAGTTCCCTTTGTGCAAGTGAACCAAATAACAATACCCTCCAGCATCTTCTCACTTTAGGAAGGAAAAAAGTAAGGAAAGAAGGACAAAAGGAGTAAGGAAGAAAGGATATTCTTCTAAGGTTGTCATTAGTCTGGAAGCTCTGCAACTGCTTTTTCACCACAAAAATTCAATTTCTAAATTTATAAATGTAATTGTCTTTGACAGATGTCTTGTCAATTGCTTTCATTTTTAATTTTTTTTATTATTATTTAAATTTTTCAATATTGGCACTGTTGCAGATGTTGCCCATTTTCCTCCCATATGTTCATCTCCACCCACCTCCACCTTCACCTCCCTTATCCTTCACCACACTTGTAGCCAGGACAATTTGGTGCACACAAGTGTTCTTCATCATTATTTTACCATGCTACGTAAGAAATATACTTTCAATGTCATTCAGTTTTATGATTACCTTGGGTACATTTTATACTCTACTTCCAATTAATGTATGGTTATTCCTGAGCCTGTATTATAACAAATACTTGTTCTTTGGTCAACTTTTCTTTAAATGCCAATCCACTAGGAACTTCCATTATTTGGCTGACAAAAAGTGGCAGCTTACCATGAATTGACACCCCTTGTTTCATGACTCTAACACAGCAGGGTCATTCAGATTGGAATGATATTACAACAGCAATTGTTCTGGTCTCTCCCTTGTTATAGTCATTATCTTTGGTCATTTTATTTAAATGCATCATTTAATTTGACAGCAAATTATACGACAGAATAAAAAGGACCTTGGCGGGGGGGGCGGGGGGGTAAAAAACATTCCCAAGTAAAACTGATTTAACATCAAATAACTTCAAGGTTAACTCGGCACAATGAGTCGCTAACTTTACCAGGAAGAATGCTGGCATAGCTAAATTGGGCCATTTAACCTTGTGGCCTAAAGAAAGGACTAGGCTGCTGAAGCCTTTAGAACCCGTGTATAGGAAACGCAGCAATTATTTAGAAAAGAAAAAAACAACTAGGTCATTTACAAAAATGTATTTCAAACATAGAAAATAGGTCAAGTAGAGGTTAGGATTTTTAACTTATTCTTAATTTAAGAAAATAGGCTTTGAAGTTAACATTAACTTTTACCTATTTTCATTTTCTCCCCTTTAAAATTGGAGTAATGTAAATTTTAAAAAGAAAGAAAGAAAAATATCACACATACCATATAAACATGTATTCCTCACAAACTGACCCATTATGTTGGCATGAATCCACAGTTTAAATTCTAAAAGCACATAACCAAAATTACCACTTAAGTTCTTCCATCAGGAATTTATTCCTTGGCATTAACAAGCCACTGTTTTCAAAATATCTGGGAGATTTGTCCTGGCCGGTGTGGCTCAGTTGGGCATCGTCCTATGCATCAAAGGTTACTGGTTCAATTCCTGGTCAGTGTACATGCCCAGGTTGCAGGCTCAATACCCAGGAGGGGGCATGCAGGAGGCAGCCAATTGATGTTGCACTCTCACAGCAATGTTTCTCTCTTCTCCCTTCCTCTCTCTCTAAAAATCAATAAACTATTCATTAAAAAATATATATCTGAAAGATGAAAGATATTCATAACTACATTCATATTTCAGTGTAAATGAATGAGGTGTTTCCATCGTCCTGTGGACAATAAGGAAGGTCAACCAGGAGGAAATGACACAAGACATCAATAAAACAGCCTTAGTGAGATTGATACCTTAGCAAGATGGAAATAGGGCTGCCAGCAGACTTGGAAGTAGAATGAAAGAATAAAAAACAAAACAGCTATTTTATAGTTTTGCCTAGAGGTTTCATAAACTTGGGTTCTAATGACTTCTTTATGTGTTTGATACTTGTGAAGTACCGTCAAAGGTGCGAGTAAATCTGCCCTGAGTCTGCTGAGGGTCTAGAAATCGCCCTGTGTCTGAGATATACCTGAGAATGCCCCATTGAGCCACCTAAGAACATGTGAAAGAATTGGCATAGAAATTCTTTGCTAAACCTAACCTTTATCTAATCTAATTCTGTTTTGTGAATTAAAAAGTTTAGTGATCTCTTGGGGTTAATCCAGTCTTTTTCAGGTTATGCCTCAGTTTTTCAGACTCCTCTCTTTGTCCTTAGGCTAGTTTCTAAGATGGCCTATTGCAAGGGTGTTCAACTGTATCTGTAAATGGCCAGACAGTTTCTTTTAGGTTTCATTTGCCATACAGTCTCTATTGCAACTACTCAACCCTGCTACTGTAGCAAGAAAGCAACAATAGACAAGATGTAAATAAATGAGTATGGCTGTGTTCTAAGCAAACTTTATTTATGGATACTTTATATGAAATGTGACTTTTATATCATATTCAAGTGTTACAAAATATTCTGATTTTTTCAATCATTCTTAGAGAACATGCAACAGGCAATATTGGACTATGGCAGCCGTGGGCAAACTACGGCCCGCGGGCCAGATCCGGCCCGTTTGAAATGAATAAAACTAAAAAAAAAAAAAAAAGACCATACCTTTTTATGTAATGATGTTTACTTTGAATTTATATTAGTTCACACAAACACTCCATCCATGCTTTTGTTCCGGCCCTCCGGTCCAGTTTAAGAACCCATTGTGGCCCTCGAGTCAAAAAGTTTGCCCACCCCTGGTCTATGGGCTACAATTTGCTGGCCCCTGGTATATTGCAGCTTAGATGACGTTGAGTACTGTGGGAGGGAGGCTCTCTAGCCTCAGTCTCACCGTTGGGTGTGTCAGCTGGGGATCACTCACCCAGTGGTAGCCTGTTCTATGGCTCTGTCCTTGGGATCCTAAATTTCTCAGCTTGTCCTGATATCTTGCCAGTCCAAGTTGACTCAGCTTTCACTCTGCTCCCTGATTTTGAACTCCCCTCAAAGTCACTGCCATATCTTTCATCTTAACAGTAGGTTCTTTTGTGGCCCTTAAGCCAGTGCCCATGCAGGAGCTAAAGCAGCATGCACATGTCAGCAAGAACTTCTCTCCATCAGAGCGCACCACACCATATCGACTGTGCTGAGCTGCTGCCTGTTGGCCAGAGGAGCCCTGGAACTTCGGTTTCCTAGTGGAGCACCAAATGCTAAGCAAGGCCACAGCCCTCAGCCCTTAGGTTTCCTGTCTCCACGCGCAGTGAACTTCTTCCCCACTCTGGGGCTTTGAAGCATTGGAAGGTATATTTCAAATTCCATTACCTTTCTCCACAGCATCAAACTCTCCTCTCAGAGAGATCATTGTCCTTCTTGCCTTCCCTGATGCCATAATGGCAAACATAAAAAATCAGTTTATTCATAAAAAACAATTTATCAAAGTATTAAAAATATCACACTGTTAATATGTAGATTTTCCATGGATAAAAATGAGGATGTTGAAAATTCTAGTTTAAAAAAACCACACACACACACAATAGCATAAACAAAGAACAAAGCAAACAGAAGTTTGTATACAGAAACATAGTTTTTATTCAAAAACATAATGCTTATTTTATTATTTGGTCCAGAAGCCATTCTAGGATAAAGAACCAATTTACAAGGAGGCAAAATAACCTTTATGTTAATTACTAACAGTTTTTCCTGATAGCATTGTACTCAGGAAGTATATTTTATCATATGCAAACTTGCATTACAGAAGCATTTTTAACACTGGGTTTTGTAATGAAATAGAACAAAATCCATGTAAAGAAATTTTGTTAGTAGCATAGTTTTATTTCATGTGGTCATGAATTAGTGAAACTAAAAAAGAAACTGGTAATAGTTTAGTAAATACACATTTATTTACTAAATGATCTCTCAACAAGTATTTATGGAGTACTTATCATATGTCCAGCTACACTGTAGGGCCAGATATCATGTGGTGAACAAAACACTGTCAAGCAGGAGACAAACAATAAACAAGATAAATAAGTAAAATATATACCTGAATAAATGATGTTATCTAAGAAGAATTTATAAAACAGAGAAAAGCCCTATGAAATATGAAGGTCAGCACTGAAATTCTAGGGAGTGGCAATGGAAGTTTTACTAAAAAGATGGCTTTTGAATAAAATTATGAAGGAAGTAAGGGAGCTAACTATATATATACATGTAAAGAGCCAGGGTCCCTAACATCCATAAGGACCGAAGGCTTTACCTAACGCCCAGGCTGTGCTGGCAGTAGGCTTGTGTGTGGGGCAGCTGGCCAGGGGCTGAACTGCTGACCTCTTGGTATCTCCTCCCCAACAAGCTCCGATGGATCAGTGATGGTGAACAGGGGAATCCGGGTGGGTGGCCGGAGGACCGGGCTGGCGGTCAGGACGTTGGGATCACCAGCTCATCCCCGGCTGCTCTGGCTCAGGCCTGTGGGAAAGCAAATGTGGAGAGTTCACCTCCATGCGCCTGGGCCTGGCTGGCCACTGATGGATAGGGCAGCCCGCTTTCCCCACAACTCCATGGCCCCTCCTCTGGCTGTCCGCCCCCCCCCCTACAGGGAGCGGTTAGGGGCGCCCCTAGGCAACACAATAGGGTGCACGGTTGATGGGGGAAAGCCAACAAAATAGGTAGGAAGGTCTTAAGGGTCTTGGGGGTTGAGGTGGTCGGCCAGAGTAGGTTTGGAGTGTGCTGGGGAAGCAAGAGGAAGGTCCGATTGGAAAACAGCTCAGCACAGTACCTTTCTCATTGTGAACCAGGCCGGCACAGCCTCCCAGGGGCCGTCGCATCCCACCTGACGCAAGTGCCGGGCAAAAAATCTCTGCTCAAGGGAGTCTTGCTCACATACTGGCCCCAGGAGGAGAATGCATGTGGCCTCGCCCTCTATCCTCAAAGTGAAGGCCCTGAGAGGCACTTTCACTCCCTGCACCCTGAGAGCTGCCCTCAGGGGCCATGAGCTGTCCGGGGCACCACCCGGGCCTGGGGCCTGATGGCGGGATGATCTCCTGGTCGGGCTGGCCGGCCGCCTCTGCCCGGGGCGCCCAGGGAAGGTGCTGGCCCGAGGGGTGGCAAGGCTGCAGCGGTTCTGCTTTCCCCCAACCGGGCAGCTTTGGCTTTTGATTCCCGCCAGAGTCTCCTTCCCACGGGACCCGCCCTGCCAGCCAGGGGCCCCACAGGCAGTGCGCCCCACCACCTGGCCATGACCTGGCCGTGCTGTGCGCAGCAGGGGGCGCCTTGGAGTTGGAGGAGCCGCTGTGCTGCTTCCTGAATGGCGTCCGCGTGGATGCGCTGGAGCAGCTGCTGTGGGCGTCCAGCCGCTTCCCGGGGGTGACACGGGTGAACATCGTCCCTGAGCGGGTGGTGCTGGCTGTCTCTGCGCGAACTCAAATTACATTAGAGATTTCAATTTTGGTTTGTTACATCTTCGATGGATGTTAGCTGAACCCAATGTGGTAATCATTTCACAATGTATGTAAACCAAACCATCGTGCAGTCTGCCTTAAACTTATACAGTGGTTATATCAATTATTTCTCAATAAAGCTGGGAAAAATAAACAGTGCCTTAATAAATGGGGGGGAAAAAGTGGTTACAGATGTAGTGAAATACATACACCAGAACTAAAAGAAAACAAATAGGGATACACACGTAATACATAGTATCATCTTGCCTGCCGGCCTGCTCAATGCTTGCACATTGATCTATGAACCAGGAGGTCATGCATGGATTCCCTGTCAGGGCACCTGCCCTGGTTGTGGGCTCCATCCCCAGTAGGGGGTGTGTAGGATGCAGCTGATCAATGATTCTTTCTCATCATTGATGTTATTATCTCCCTTCCTCTCCCTTCCTCTCTGAAGTCAATACAAAATATATTAAAATAAATAAATAGTATCACCTCAAAAAGGAATTTGGATATATAAATTTACAAAAGACAAAAGGAAATACTTTGAAATGTTGACAGTGGTTAACCTGGGATAGTGGAGAGAAGTGGTTTCTTTTTCTTTATACTATTCTTTAAAAATTTCTACTAATGATCCTGTATTATTTTGATGAGGAGAAAAAATCTTCTAAAAATAACATTTAAGTAACTCCTTTTTTCGTGTAAAATGCATTTTGCATCCATGTTCAGTGACCACCCACTTATCTTTGAGAAACTTAAAAAGTGCTTTGGGTTGTAAAATATCCTTTAAAATGCATTCTTGCACTCTAACCACTCCTGAATGAGAATACTGGGCTTTCGAGATGCTGAGTCTGCTTGGCAAAAATAATGGGGCAGGGGCTGGGGGCAAGGCAAGGGACGGGGCGGATAAGGAACTTTGAAGAGAGGTATCCTGCTCAGGGCCCACAGCTCAGGCTGTATTTGAAGAATTCCTCATTGGAAGGCTGAGGTTTATAGTAAAGGTTCAGATTTGACAAACTTTAGACATGAGCCACAGCAAATTTTCTTTTAAAATGGTTTTTGCCTTTCTTATTGCAAAATCTATACTAATAAAAGAGTAATATGCTCATTAGACCAGAAGACCTTCCAGACATCTTTCTGGACAAAGGCATGGTGGCAGGGCTGAGGCAGAGGCAGTTAGGGGCAATCAGGCCAGCAGGAGAGAGTAGTTAGGGGGGTCAGGCTGGCAGGGGAGATCAATTTGGGGGATCAGGCCAGAAGGGAAGGGTAGTTAGGGGCAATCAGGCAGGCAGGGGAGGGCATTTGGGGGCAATCAGGCAGGCAGGCAGAGACAGGGGTAATCAGGCAGACAGGCAGAGAGGTTAGGGGTGATTAGGCAGTCAGGAAGAGGCAGTTAGGGGCAAGCAGGCAGGCAGGCAGATGAGCAGTTAAGAGCCAGCAGTCTCAGATTGTGAAAGGGATGTTCTCTCAATCCCCACAGGGATCAGGCCTAAATCAGCAGTCAGATATCCCCCACTGGGTCCCTGATTAGACAGGGTGCAGGCTGGGCTGAGGGAACCCCCAAGAGCCAGGGTCCATAACAATCAAGGCTCAACTGAACACTGGAAGTCAGTGCTGGGTCACTAGCACAGAGACCCAGCACTGACTGCCGAGGGGGCTACGGATCAGGCACAGAGAGAGGCCTGCAGAGAGAGAGGCAGGCTCTGATCCCCAGCCTCCATTGCAACTATTGATCAGCCATTGCCTTTCTCTTTTTCTCCCAGCTTCGCCAGCAGCCATGCCTCTGTTTCTCTCTGGGCCTCCTCAGGGGCTGCTGATCAGCTCTGCCTCTTTGATCAGGCCCAGAGATAGGCCCGGAGATGCTGACTGGCATAAAAACCAACAAATCAGAACCAAATCTGGGTGAAGTGCCAGGAGCCAATGGCTGCCTAGGAGGTGGAGCTTTTGACCCTGAATGGCAGAGAAACCGACCAATCAGAACCTAATCTGGGTGAACTGAGAAGGCAGAACCTAAGGTGGGGGCTGAGGAGGGGTTTTAAGGGCAACAGCTGTTTGGTGTAAGGTGTATAAAAGTGGTTCAATTTTTTTAATGACCACTTTGGCAATATAGTGCATATGGCTGGCTACAAGTCCAGATATAGGGATTATGTGTTTTTGTCTGCCAAGAGCATCTCCTCCTGCTAAAAAAGGCACCCCCTCCCCCATTTAAGCAATCCTATCTTTTATAATCTATCTTTACTAATAAAAGGGTAATATGCTAATTAGACCATGTCAACCGGCCATCTTCCACCTGTCTGACTTCCTTTCGGACAAAACCTTGGTGGTGGGGGCTGAGGCAGAGGCAGTTAGGGGCTATGTAGGCCCAATCTCTGTGGGATCAGGCCTAAACCAGCGGTCGGACATCCCCCAAGGGGTCCCCGATTGGAAAGGGTGCAGGATGGGCTGAGGGAACGCCCCCTCCCCATGCATGAATTTTGTGCACCGGGCCACTAGTCTGTATATATAAAAGACTAAGCGACCATCAGACCTTTTGACTGACCAGATGGTAGCTATGACGTGCACTGAACACCAGGGGGCAGATGCTCGATGCAGGAGCTGCTGAGCTGCGGTTACTTGACAGCTGTGGTTCCCCCGGAACCAGAGAGGAGGGAGCCCAATTCCGGGGTGGGTTACCTGAGAACCACCCTCTCACAATCTGGGACCCCTTGGGGGATGTTGGAGAGCCAGTTTCAGCCCAATCCCCACAGGCCAGGCCAAAGGACCCCACTGGTGCATGAATCTGTGCACCAGGCCTCTAGTGTCAATATAATAGGGAATAACATTTTAAGCTGTGAGAGCAGCTAGTACAGAGGACTGGTCTTTAAAATATATCAAATATGTATGAGAAAGGACAAGGAAGCCAGAGTGGCTGAGGTCTTAAAAGAGAGAAATGAAAGTTGAGAGGTCATATGAAAACAGATCACATCAAGAGAATTATAGTGAGGATGGAGGGTTTTACCCTGAATTAGAAAGACATGAAAAATTTGAGTGCAGAGTGACCTTATCTGATTATAATTTAAAAGGGTAACTCCAGCTACTGTGTTGATAATAGACTGTAGGAAGACAAGGTTAGAAACAGAGGCCTGCTGGGAGACTGTTACAAGAATTCAGGCAGTAGATGCTGAGGGCTTTGATTTGTGTGACATCAATAGATGTGATGAGAATGGTCAGATTTTGGATATATTTGAAGGTAAAGTCAAATACATTTTCCTGTGGATTTGGAAGTGAGGTTTAAGTGGGGGGGTGGGGAGGATTGCATCTTTTGGTTTTGGACTGAGAAACTAGAAATAGGAGATTCTCCTTTATTGAGACAGCAGCAAACTGCTGGAGGAGCCAGCTTGGGGAGTATATCAGGAGCTCAGTTTTAGACAGGCAATTTTTAGAAGCTTATTAGACATCATGATGCACAGGTCAAGGGGGCAAATAGAGCTAAGGCAAGAAATGTGGGCCAGGTGTATAAATATGTGAATCATCAGTAGACACAGTGGAAATTATAGCCTGGAAACTAAATAAGATCAAGGAAGGAGAAACCAGCAAAAGGAATTGAGTAGTAGTGAACAATGTAGGAAGAAGGCTAGGTAAGTTGCTGAAGACAGTACTTCAAGAAGTGGAGAGATATCAGATGTTGAGACTAGGTATCTATGTGCACAAGTCATTAGGACCTTTATATTTGCATCTTTTTCATGCCATCGTTGGATTAGCTGAGTTTAACTAGCTGATTATGTTTGATGACTCACTGAATGAGTATAAACACCTGAGCAACAAGCTCAATGTAGTGGATGAGTGAAATTGCTAAGAAACTTTGCTACTAGCAATGTTTTGGTTTAAGCTATTTAATACTATTAAACAAATATTTATGAAGTCCCTACTATTTTCAAGATGCCTAGAAATCAGAAAGAGATGCAACCACTATCCTTCAGGAACTCTCTAATAAAATTTATTAAAGCTGACACACAAATAACTTAAATATAAAATGTAATGGGTATGAATCCCATTCCACAAAACTCAGGTGGACAAAAAGTGAAGATTTGTTTATTTTTCTATAATTTAGCTTAACTTTGTATTTTGTGTTCCCATTGGATCAAGCGTTGAAAATAAAATCTTAATCAAGTCAGGACCATTTCCTTTTGTTCCAGGGGTTTTGTCATAAACTGCAGGTTCTTAGGTCATGCCTCAATGTTAGTGAATGAAGTGAGGGAATTGCTACTTACTCATGAGCTCTTCTTGTCTGCATTCTCATCTAGCATATGAGCATGTTCCCATCTAATCCTAGTCACTGAGTAATGCAAATTACCTCTGCATTTTCTCATGTTCCCTCCTCTAGGAACGCTCCAGGTCTGGCTCTCACTCCCTCTCTCTCTGGGACGTACGCAGTCTCTCGGAGGCACAGGAAACAACCAACTTCCCTCCCTCACCTCCATAAGTTATGACAAATTCTGTGAGGCTGCTCAAGTTCTCTCATCTCAGACATGCCATTTGAACTGGCCTTTTGCTTCCACAAGATGCTGAGAACAAGAGATGGTCTGGATCTCTGGACTTGTTTGGGTTCTCAGTAGGAAAGAGGAAATGGATTTTGCTCTGAGATCTGGCATCTGTCAATGCCTCCCCAGTTTCAAGCAAGGGTAGAGAGAGGGAATAAGGGACCCACCATACATAAACTTTCTTGCTTATCTCTGATTATCCCATCCTTCTTAGTAGATTTCATCGAATCACTGTGTATGGAAAAATACTGATTCCGTCTATCATGGCCTCCCAGTTACATTGTTTGACTTTTTAAACCTCAAACTTTGGAAGATCCAGAGGCCCTTTTTCCCAATGAGGAGTTCAAAGGTTCTTTCTGATATCCCTTCAAAAGTTTTTTTTCTTTTCTCTCTTCACTTCTGATATTGGTTATATCCATTCCCTGAAACATTAATGTGAAACATGTAGCTGCCTTCTCTAGTATAAAAGGCCATACACTATAAAGAATTATAGTTAATATTTCAATGTATTTTCCTATTACATTTATCCAATTAGTAAATATTTACATCCTTGAAAAAAAATTTGTTTTAATTTCAAAGCTCCCTGCATGCCAAGAAAGTGGGAACCTTACTTGAATTTGTTCCTATGCAAACTGACTACCTTTTGCAGGACCGTAGTTGTTCTAGTGACTCTCCCGCTCTAGTTTTCTCCCGTGACTCTTCATGTCCATCTCAGCTTCCACATAACCAGTGGTAAAGAGGTTCTCTTTATAGATTTACTCCACCTGCAAGGCAAAAAGAAGGTATTGGTGAAGCTCTTAAATACTCTTCTTCAGTTCCTCCTGCAGGACTGAGGTCTAATCTCCCACATTTATAGGGGATTAAAAGGCTTCTCTAATTCCCTAGCAGAAATGATTTTACAGGTGTGAAGAATCTAGTTAAAGCTTTACTTCTAGAGTTGGTACTGTAAGTTTTCCACTTCTTAGCTATTTTCCCTTTTACTAAAAATAAAAGAGCAGTGTAAGTAACAGAAAATTAAACTGGATTAAAGTAGCCAAAATAATATACTCTGAAAATCTATTTTATTCATAGAAATATGTCTTCTAAGAGATCATATCGATCTTTGTTTTATTTTCTATGTCTGAAAATTATTCAATTCTAAGATTATGAAATTTGAAAATTTTTCATTCCAATTAATCAGAACATTTTCTTTTATTTAGTCCTAGAAACCCATATAATGTTATTTATTAGCTGTCAGCAGCTCTAATGCCAGCTTATTAGAGGACCTGACTCTGTGCCTGCTGATAGTTATTGTGAAGGCTGAAAGGTTAACAAGAATGGGCTGCTACCAACCGCCTTGCCAGGTGTTTTTCCCTGCAGTTAATGGACTTGAGCCAATTGAAATTATCACTCTAGAAACCAGTCACAGACACTCTTAATCTTTGCATGGAAACATTGGTAGAAAAAAATAGCTGGGATTTGTATTGTTGCTTTTCACCATCATCAATTTTGGAACAATCAAAATACAGTATAGTTAATCTTCTATTTTAAAATGGGGGTTTGACAAATATAAACAGAAATAAACTTTTGAAAATAATATGCATGTATAACATGTTCCGTTAAATTAATAATAGTCCCTTCAATGAAACAATGTCTTGTAAAATCTCCCACACTATTTTGGAGGCATGTTATTAAGGGCTACATAGGTATTAACATGTCTAAGTTTATTTAATTGCTGGGTTTATAAATCTGAACAATTGTAATGAAATAATCAGAATCAACCATATGGAATCAGAGCCAGTCACCACAGGTATGTGACACATGCATGCTGTGTGGGGGGATTGAATATGTATTTATCCAATCTAAAACAGAACAGATGGCAAAGCAAACTGGTAAGCACTTGCTTTATCTTCCAGATATTGTGGTTCGCTGAAAATCTCTATTTATTTTGGAAGCTTCAGAACATCTGTAAAAATCAAATGAAAGACAAACAGAGGTGACTAAGTCTTGAATGGAATAGGAAACTTTAGAGATCTCATGCTGTCAGATAAAGAGAGAGCGATTTTCATTTTCTGCCAATTCTTAGGAATAAAATTGAATTTTAGGTGGCAGTATTTGAAATTAAATACTTAGCTAAATTAAATTAAATGCAAAGGATGGAAATGCTCTAGTTGTATAAAATCCAAAATTAAACAAGTTCTAGTAGGAACATGAGTAAGAAGGATAGAAGTGGAATGCATGTAATAGAAGTAGAAACTGCTCATGCCCACCCTAATATCAATGTGCTCATCTAGGACCAAGATCCTAGTTTCTAAATACCATTCTCTACATAAAGGAAGTGGAGTTCCTTGGAGAAATGGCTGAGGCAAGTAAAATCAGTGGTGAGAGTAAATGTTCTTGTAGTGTCAGAAAGCAAGAAACACTCAATGGTGATATAACAAAAAAATTTAGGGGCAAGTTTAAAAGACCCAACAGGCCAAATTTGAGACAATTAGAATATTTTTTTTCTAAAGAAAATGAAAATTTATTATTTAAAGATCGAATCAAATGTATGAGGGGTGGAAAGGAGGAAAAGTTCTTTGACACAAAGAATGCTAGTTATTGTATGTAGAAGACATGATAAAATTGGGAAATCACCATTTTGCAAATGTAAAAATTGATTTAAGCAAGCATCACCAAATGATGCTAAAAACATAGGGTACAAGGATTCCCACATTCTCAAAGTTTTGCCCACAAGCTATTTATTAATTATGAAGAAAAATAACATAAGAGATTAAGATCGAAGTTAGCATCACCAGCAATAGGACACATAAGAACTATGTATCTTCATACGGGAAGTATACAATACCACCCATGACTATAATGTATTCCTACAAAAATACTTAACCTGAAACTAGTCATGAGAAAACAAACAAGTCCAAATTGTAGAATATTTTACAAAAAAATTTGACCTGGATTTGACAAACTTGTCCAGTTATAAAAGGTTCAAGAAAGGCAATGGGGTGAAGAGAAAGCAAAAGCAAAGAGATGGGTAATAGATTAAAAGGACACTAAGTGCTGGCCAGTGTGACTGAGTGTTTGAGTGTCCATCCATGAACCAAGAGTTCACCTGTTAGATTCCTGGTCAGGTCACATGCCCAGGTTCTGGGCTCAGTCCTCAGTAGGAGGTCTGCAGGAGTCAGCTAATCAATGATTCTCTGTCATGATTGATGTTACTCTCTAAAAATCAATTTTAAAAAATTTAAAAAGCAAATTATTTTTTTTTAAGAGAGGACACTTAGAAGACCTGACACCTAAAATTGGGATCCTTGATTAGATGTTAAAAAAAAAAAATAAGTAAATAAAATCCATATTCATACAACCATAAGTGACATATGTAGCACTATTGGAGAAATTTGAATAAGACTGGATAATAGATGCCCTAACTGGTTTGGCTCAGTGGATAGAGCGTCAGCCTGCGGACTGAAAGGTGCCAGGTTCTATTCTGGTCAAGGGCATGTACCTTGGTTGCAGGCAAATCCCCAGTTGGGGGTGTGCAGAAGGCAGCTGATCGATGTTTCTCTCTCATAGATTGATTTCTAACTCTCTATCCCTCTCCCTTCCTCCCTGTAAAACATCAATAAAACATATTTAAAAAAAGAAAAAGATAGGGTAATAGATACCCTGTGATGCTCTTCAATATCTTAGCTATGTAAATGATATTGTGTTCATTTAAAAGGATGTTCTTATTCTTATGATTGTTGAAATATTAGAGTAAAAGGTCATTATGTTTGTAACTTAATTTCGAATATTTCAGCAAAAAAAGGTATAAATGAAAGAGGCATGTATTGATAGAGATTTTAAAGTAAATGCAGCAAACTGATAAACATCAGAACACTTAAAGGAAACATATATGTGTATTTCTTCTATTATTCTTTTAACTTGTTGTAGGATTTCATTTATTCTTTAATTTTGAGAAACTAATGCTCATCTCTAAGTAGCTTCATTAAGTTGTCCAGGAAGCACTCTGCTCTGAAATCCCAAACAGATAAAAAGTCCCTAGACTGCTATGTCAGCATATCTTCTGCAAGGTCCCACTGGCACATCACGCTACTTGGTGATCACAGGCCACCACCAATGGGCAAAATGAAACCACAGATCAGAGTGTTTCATTACAAGTCAAGTCACACTTGGCTTTCTTTGAGGGTATGGCAGTAGGTGACTCTATAATCCTTATTGGGTACAAGAAACTACATAAAATTTCTTAATATTAGATGGGGGTCAATTGGCTAAAATTGATGGTAGATTTTCCTAACATACACAGTAATTTCTGAATAAAACAACATTTTTTAAAACAACAAACAGAAAACCTTGTTTAAACCAAACCATGAAGCTGCTAAATACAAATAGATCCCCATACAACTCTAAAGCTTTTGAATAACAAGTTGTCTTCTTCAACCTGGAAAGTTGAAGTTAAGGTTAGTTGATGGTTTACAAAATTATCCATTCATTCAAGAAATATTAGTTGAGCATTCTTCTAGGTGCCATAACCAAACATGTAGTATAATGTCAACACTATGGAGAAAGAAAGAAAAAAGGAAAGCAGTGTCAAGAAGAAAAATAGAGAAGTGCAGGGGATAGAACATGATGAAGGATGATATTTCAGCTGGGTGATTAGAGAATACCCTTCTGCAAAGCAGATCCTTGAGCAGAGACCTCAATGATGTGAACAAGAGAGCCAATGAACATTTTCATCAGGAGCCCCTCATGTGGAAGAAATAGCATCAAGTACAAAGGCCCTGATGAACCATTTGTGTGGACAGCAGCAGAATCTGCAAGATGGACTGCATGGCTGAAGAGAAGTCAGCAAGAAAAGAATAATGGGACCAGGGGAACTTTAACCTATGGAATGCCTTAGTTATATTTTTTTAAAGGCATGCCACAGGTAGACATGAACTTTGTGCCAAGATAAAGGGATCTCTTCTCCAAGGAGATGCAGCTCTTGCTGGATTTAGTGAAAGAAACATTCGCCCAATAGCCTCACTGGGCACCGTTTTGCAGACACAAACTGTACAATCATATTCAGAGACCCTTGGAAGAACACAAAGGAAAAAATAGGCAGGGAAGTAGGCCAATGCAGCATACACAAGAAGCGATTCTCATCATAGAGTTTATTGTCCAATGCTGTAATGGGAAGAATAATATAAAATTATACACAATGAGCAGATCATTTATAAGGTTATTCTCTGCTCAAACATTCCTACTAATTAACATTATTCACCACAGCTATTTAGTTCATTTTTGTCTGAGAGACTTTCATTCAGTACTGGTCTATAAGGCAAATAGAATACAAAGTATTTTTTAAAGATATTGAATTTCTAGTACAATATGCAAAATTTCATGAAGTTAATGAGAGTGACACTGGAAATTGCTTAAATCACAAGAACAATCATTACCAAATTTAAAAAATTTCAAGTCTTGCCATTTAACAGTTAAAGGTGAGAGGTCAACAAGGATAATACCATTTAAAAGGAAATAATCAAAATAACAAAGGATTGAGAGAGGTTTGGGGGAAATTGATGAATACTTTTATAAGGTGACACTAAATGATGATCTGAAAAACTCACACATGAAATGTACTAATGTGCTACAGTTTAGTCAGGAAAATCACATCAGTGGCAAAAAATGTCTTAAGTGATTCTTTGTTCATCCTAATAGTTACAACAGACTTGTTATTCAAATATACATTAAATATAAGAAAAAACCTAATTTTTCTTTCTGAAGATACAATCCCAATCAAATATGTTAATAGCATTTATTTACTATATGTTTGGTCTCCTTTTAAATTGCGTTGACTTTAAATGGCTTGTCTTAAGTACCAGTAATCCTCTGATGATTGGACCTCCTATTTTCTGATTCTTGTGCATCATACCTAATTCCACAGTCCCCACAATGTATCCATTTATCACTCCCCAGACTAATCTCCTTACAAAATAGGCTATTTCCCAGGCTCTCAAAGAACTTACAAATGGCAAATATAGAAATATCTGCACTAAGAAGAAAACTTGGCATGTATTGTGAGAAAAGCACAAAGTATTAAGGGATTTATAAGAAGAATAGATCATCTTTACTTGAAAGCATCAGTCAGTACTTCATAAAGGAGGTTGCAACCTAGAAAAATGAGTAGACTTTTAACAGAAATGAAGAACTGAAAATATAGTGAATGTTCAGGAAATTCTTTAGAGTTCAATTTGATCTTTTTTAAAAATATATATATTTTATTGATTTTTTACAGAGAGGAAGGTGTTGTGCCCAGATTTCAAGGTTCCCAAAAAGCCCACCAGGGAGCCTGCGAGTCCGATGCAAAAGCAAAGAGTCCTTCATTTCAAACCTAGGTTTGGCTCTCCACAGTCCTAGCCGCCCCCAGGGCAAGCTGAGCCCGTCTCCAGGGGCCAGTCCGGTTGCCGGTGGTCCAGCAGATCGACCAGTTCCAGCCCAGACAGGAATTCCACGTCTTCTGTCTCATTCCTGGGGGCACTGGCAATCGCCTCCTCCTCCATCTCCTCGGGCGAGGGCACGCGCCCGCCACCACTGCTGCCACGTGGGTCCGGTCCGGGGGCGGTGGGCAGGTGGCGGCCTGTGCCGGGCTCCCGCCGTGGGCTGGGGAGTCAGTGCCCGAGGCCGCCAGCAGCCAGCGTGGTCAGGCTGTGCCTCATGGGGCCCGGCGGCCGGCCCACGTAGGCCCCACGATGACTCGCCCTTTCAAAGGGAGAAGGATAGAGAGTTAGAAACATCAGTCAGCTGTCTCCTGCACACTCTGTCCTGCACACTCCTACGTGCCCGCAACCAAGGTACATCCCCTTAACCGAAATCGAACCTGGCACCCTTGAATCCGCAGGCCGACACTCTATCCACTGAGCCAAACCGGTTAGGGCTTCAATTTGATCTTGAATAACACATGGAAGAAGTCAAATTGAAGACTAAGAATAATGCTGGGGCTGGGAGTTGGGAGCCTTGCCTACCAAGCTAAGTTGTTGAATGTTAGAAAATGAGGAACAGGCACAGCGGAGTGATATAGTGTTGTACTCTTTTTTCCAAAGAATTTTTGATATTATACACTAAAGTTTTGTAAATTTAATTTCCCCAAACCCAAAGAAATCAATTTAATTTTCTTTACAGCCATTATTTCCATCTATTACCTTAAAGGAAAATGTATATATTTTAATCAGTTCTCAATTATCTGCACAACATGGGAGCACTGGCAACGACAGCCTAAATCCACGTGAAAATCACACTGTCAGATTTATTTCCTGAAGCAAGAAAAATTGCTATAAGGAGCAGGTTCATAAAGCTGTCCTGCTGGACAGCAAGCAAATAGAGCAGCCTGTCTCTATGAGGAGGTATCCTGCCGCCACCTCCATGTTTGTTCCTGCTCAATCAGCTCATGGCTCTGGTCCTGTGCCCCTAATGACTGTCCCTCCCAAGAGAACCAGGATGACTCCAGGTAAAGGTGGTACAAAATATTATGTACTTTCCATATAAAAAATCACACGGAACACCAATGATCCATGTATAAACCGTCAAGAACGCAAAACATTGAAATTGCACACACCACACAGTATCAGCAAATATCCACACTTCAATACTTTGAATATGATCAAAAATAAAAAAGAAATAAAATTATTTAAAAAATACGCAAATATTAGTACTTCCTCTATATTTTACTACTGACCCATTTAATCATTCATCAAACATGTACTGTAGCACGAGCTATGAAAAAGGCATTGATTACTATGAACTGTGAGGAGCAATATACATAATTATTTCCACTTTCCCAACAGGAAACTGTTATAATTCAATGTAGTTTTACGTTTTAAAATGGGAGTTTTACATTTAGATAGCTGTACAACTTAGATTTCTCTAGCATTGTCTTGTATGTTGAGGTTCAGATAAATTTTCTACTGTAAGCTGTGTGATATCTCTCTGGGGATCATTTTCTCATTTGCAAAATAAAAAATAACAAGACCACATATTCTAGAAGGTTGCTGAGAAGATTAAGAGAGATTAGGCTTATGAAATATTTATAGAGTCTAGCATTTAGAAATAACTCAATAAATGTCAGTTGTGACAATTATTTTAATAATTATCATTAAAATAAAAAGTCATGCTATTATTAAAAGTATTATTAGAAACTCAGAATCAAGTTTGAAATATCTGAATTGTTATGAAAAACACAAGGATTTAATACAAATGTGTTTGTATTGTTGCAAAAGGGGAAATAACTATGTTAAAAATTGTGATATAATGATATGTATTTATAGCTTCAAGCTACACAGAAAGGAACGGTTATTAAGCTAAAGGGAACCCGAGAGATGAAATGACTAATTATCCCCTTTTGGCATTAGTGTTGCATGAAGTCACTTTTCCTGATCATTAATGGGGCAAGTTCACTCATAAACATGGGCCAGAAGAGTATTGAACAGATTCACTGACAGATGCCTTGAGATATAAGATTATTCATATGTTCAAGCCAGACACTTGAGGTAAGAATTCATTTCCTAAACTCATTATAGTTTTTCTGGCAATAAAATCTCACACCTGTGTTTTTATTTTATTTTATTTTTCATTTGGTGGTTGCTGTCAGCTATTATAGATGCTTTTTCCTGTGTATTTGACATCCATGGGCAAATGTTGTATTTCTGCCCAGTGAACTGTTCTGAAACATCTCCTTCTGAAACCCTTCATGACTGCCTTTTAAGGAACTTAGGTCTTTGAAGCATCTTTAATTTAAAGAAGAGTTATATGGAGGGAAATCCATTCTCATTCTTCCATCCCTACACAGTGACCATTCTAAGCCTCCTGCTACAAGTATATCGTTATCTGATAAGTAACAAAGACAATGCCTTTCCCTCACTTCCATAAAGCCTCTGGTTCTGGAATGTTCTAATACTCCAGAGAATGTTAAAGCTAATACTCAACTCTGAGGAAATAGTGGTCTTAAGGTGTTGTGGGGGTTTTTGTGGGTGTGCGCTTTTTTTCTATTGTTTAATTTGCATTAAGAAAAAGCTTTCAATAAAGAAAAAATGATACTGTAGTTAGAAGGAAGAGACTCTATTTAACTGTCTTTTCTAACATTAAGCTATTTCAAACCATCAAGTAAGAAAGAGTACCTACATCTCTGAAACCATTCCCTCGGGATTTTGGCCGACATTTCTAACAGGTAAGTAGGGAAAAACCCTAGTGTACATTTGCAACGCCAATCTGGTTATTATACTCTGCACAGAGGAACCAAGAGGCCTAAATTCCCTTACTGCATAAGAGGTGGACCCAGGCATTGTGGGTTCTATATGATACTATTTGGGCCTCATGTTCTTTATCATTAAAATAAGATGCTTGACTAGATGGGTTCTAAAATTTCCTTTCATGCCTAATTTTACACTTCTTTTAGAATATTAACGGCCAGTTTTTCCTAGTTCTGATGTCCCCAGACTCATAATTAGAGATAAGCACCATCAATGGTGAGACAGTTTAGCATAGACTATGGGTTTAAACATTGCCTGGGTTTCAATCCTCTCTAAACCATAGGATGTGTCTAAAAGAGTTGAGCAGAGCTGTTTGGGACAATACATTGTAGACTGTACTGTCCCAAACAGTACAGTCATTCATTCATAGGGCCACCGTGATTCAGTGGCATGTAACAACTTAGCCAATTTCACTCCCCTGAGTAATTTACTTAACTTCTCTAAGTCTAGTTTCCTCTGTTGTGAAATTGCATATGATACCACATAGATAGTAATTTGATCTGAGGATTCAATGAGATCATCCATATAAAGTAGCTAACACCCAGGGCCTAGTACATGAAGCTCAACAAATATTAATCATCAGTTTTGTTGTTATTGCTGTTAAGTTCTGAAAACTCGATTTCAAGCAAGCTGGTGAGAATTTTCCTATGAATTAAAATCTATTGTCATGAAAAATCTCACTAACATATTTTATTAATTACATTATTCTTATTCATAGTTCATATTACAAGTAGTTTTCTTAAGATGCACACTTGCTTTTCCTAGAAATCCTGAAAACTAAACTTGAAATTTACTTTTATTTTATTAGGCCTATAGTAAAAGAAAAACATATCCACCAATGACACTAGCAAAGCAAATGTCCTTTCATTTCCAGTGCTAGTCTATAACCAGATATGTGATAGGGTGGTAAAAACAGGACAGTTTCATATCAAAGATTACATTAAAAAAAAACTGGATGCCATCCAATTATCTGATCCTAATAACACACATCCCAAGGTACTTAAGGAACTGACTGAAGCAATTACTGAGCCACTAAATATTATTTATGAGTTTCTTGGAGGACACAGTGCCTCTGATAGCAATAACTCATCACCTTTCTTTTAGAAAGAGAAAGGACAATTCTAAAAGTAATAAGCCAATCACCTTGACTAGTTGACCAGTGGATTTCTAGTCATGCTCTACAGAGCAAACCTTCTTAATCTTTCCCACATGCTTATCTACGTTCCTCTTTGAACTCAGTTGAGTATATTTATATTAATACATAAATTTACATTAACATATACATTAGATATTTTGTAATTAATATATAATTTATATGTTTATATAATACAAATTTTATAAATTGAATTATTTTTTAAGAAAAAGCTTAAGGGCTGAAAAGCAAATAGCAAACAAAATTTTGAATTGCTATAACTAGAAAGACATAAAAAGAAAACCAAATTGTTTCAAATCAATAAAAAAATACTTTTTTTATTTCCAAGGCTTCTGATGCACAACCTTATGTTAAATGAGAGTGAGTAAACCAGGATGTTGAGATATTGAAAGTGGGGTTTTATTCTCTGCTCTTTATTTCTGTCATTTAGAGTGTTAATGCTTAGCTATTACTGAAATCCACAAAGCCCAAAGTTGAGATTTATCTGGTTAATAACAATGAGCTAATGAGCATCCCCGCCATGCTGTTCAGACTACAGAGAACAGCCACCACAGAGTTTTCCAAAAACATTAGTGACTCCTCGCCAAGGCATTTTTTAATACCTTGCTGAGAAATGTCGCTGGCCCTCATGACAGGTATGTTTAGAGAAGTATCTAAGCAGTTTGCAATATTAAATGAACTTAATATTGCTATCTCCCTGGGCCTTTTAACTCTTTCTTCTGCAGTATGGAAAGAAAATTCCAGCATTGAAATTTTATAATTTTTAAAAGAAATTTCATTTTTATTTTTTTAAATCTTTTTATTTTTAAATATATTTTATTGATTTCAGAGAGGAAGGGAGAGGGAGAGAAAGAGAGAAACATCAATGATGAGAGAGAACCATTGGTTGGCTGCCTCCTGCACGCCCGCCACTGGGGATCGAGCCTGCAACCCAAGCATGTGCCCTTGACCAGAATCAAACCCGGGACCTTTCAGCCTGCAGGCCAATGCTCTATTCATTGAGCCAAACCAGCTAGGGCAGAAATTTCATTTTTAAAAATTTATTGGGGTGACGTTGGTTAATAAAATTATATAGGTTTCAGGTGTACAATTCTATGTTTATTCACCACCCCAAGTCAAGTCTCCTTCCATCACCATTTATCCCTCTTATTCTCTCTTCTACCTCCTCCCAACCTTTTCCCCTCTGGTAATCACCCTGCTGGGACCTGGAGAGCATTATGCTAAGTGGAATAAGCCAGTCAGAGAAAGACAAGAACCATATGATTTCACTTATATGTGGAATCTAATGAGCATGAAATGTTTTTTTATGGTAGGCCACCAATGATTCTAGCCTATAATTAGTCAACCTAATTAATTAAAATAACTCCTAGGTGCTTAAACCAACATTTTAAATTCTGTAACTTTTGTGGGTATGTGCATATCAATAATTTTTGTCCAATCAAATAACACTCATTATATCTACACTTTAATTATGCATGTTCCTAATTCCTGTCATTAATACTGATGCTGTTCTGCAATCCTTTCGGTGTACACACTATGCTCTGGAAGAGTATAGTATATGAAGGCTGTACTCTTGCATGTCTTCACCTGGTCCATATTGGGAACCAACTTCATGGCAGGGGAGCCATGAAGGATAGTGGCAGTGGGTAATAAGGAAAACTGGCACTTCTTTGTGGGGTATCTCACCCAGCAGCAGTCATTAAAAGTTTCATTCAAGGGAAGTCTTATTCCCTTCAAGATTCCCTTGAAGATTTCTGATTTCTATCTCATAATCTGAGCTGTAGTTTTATGACTCTGAATTTGACCCTTTATCTTGTATGATCCCGAGGGCCTTTAGAAACATCCAGGTGATCCACAGTCTTTATAGTCATTACTGCTACTATAGGACCAAGGGCCATAGCACTTCATCTTCCACTCCCTTGCTTTCTACTTGTATTTAAGCCTATGCCACATTAGTGAAATTTTAAGTAACCATATAGATGCTGTAAACAATGGATTACTAACGTCCTTTTTCTTCCTACCAAAAGATTACCTATGTATTCCACAAATATATGGAGCTATCCAATCTTAGAACCAATCTTTCAGGCCACCTCCACTGCCAGATACTTTATCAGCAATGTTCCTAACAGAGATGGTGCATGCAATTGGGCTAATCTGTGAAAAGTTTAATAAAGGACTACTTCCATAGGAATGACCAAGATAAAAGGAAACAAATGAGGAAAGCTGTAGTTCCTCCTGAGCTAACAACTCTTGAGAACCATTTCAATTTGGGGCCTGAAGGGGCAGGGGAGTGTGCAGTTATGAGACTGTGGAGTTGTCCACATGAAAGGAGCTGTTGCACCTGCAAGCAGAGAGGTGAGTGTGTAAATGCTGTGACCTCATTTCACTCCCACTCAAATAGCTTAATCTAGCCGAAACCGGTTTGGCTCAGTGGATAGAGCGTCGGCCTGCGGACTGAAAGGTCCCGGGTTCGATTCCGGTCAAGGGCATGTACCTGGGTTGCGGGCACTTCCTCAGTGGGGTGTGTGCAGGAGGCAGCTGATCGATGTTTCTCTCTCATCGATGTTTCTGGCTCTCTGTCTCTCTCCCTTCCTCTCTGTAAAAAATCAATAAAATATATTTTTTAAAAAATAGCTTAATCTAAAGAAGTAAATGAAAATTGCCCATCACACATAATCTTAATTGGGAAGACATTTCAACTGGGATCTTGTGGCTGAAAATTAAGGGTTCAGATTTCATTCTAACTGCAATGCAAAGCCACTTAAAAAATTTTTTTACCTTTGTAAGTTTCAGCATGAATGTGGAAATGAAAGATAACTTTCACCACTTAGGGTGAAAGGTGGGGGAATAAAATGTAACCATAAAGAGCTCATTAACCTAAGAAGAGCTGAGAACCAGTCAGCAGCCAACCACATTACCAACACCTGTTGCTCCTTGGTCCCCATGAAACAATACCATCATGTACACTAGTGAAAACTAGTTGAGCATCAAGTTTGAGAAGAAAAAAATATGTACTATGTGTAAAGTCTCATGAACTGCATAGCTTTCTAGGAACAAATCACATTTTATTGTAGTCTATTTCAGCATTTTGGGATCTTACCTCAAATAGAAAAGTCGGCTTTATGGCTATATTCTGTCACTGACAAATCACACCTTTCATGTATATCCGCTCACCTCTTTGAAATAAATGGTATTAGCAACTTAAGGTAATAAAATTTTTGTGACAAGAATAGAATATTGATTTCATTCTATTTTTCTCTCGTAATTTTTTAAAGAAACATTCATAAGAAGTTAGGTTCTGGGCCCAATCAATTGAAAACAACAAAATCAACTTATTGTTAGCTAACCAATTCTAAATATTTCTAGCATCTGTATTTATTATCTGTAGCTTATATATCCTTTATTATTCATTATTGACTCTTTCCAAGATTATGTACTCCACAAAGATTATAAGAGATAAAAAAAAAAAGTTTAGTTCCAATGTCTATCTTATCATCTTCCCAAAATTTATGAACATGCACATTTTATTAGCTTTTCTGATAGAAAGGTAGTCATACTTTCTTATGAGAAAACATTGGAAGACCTCAGTTTTTTTTTCCCTTTCCACACAGATTAAAAATATTTACACTGGGATATCAGAGAACGAAGACACACCCATCCCCCAGGCCTGATAATCCTGCTGCTACTTCCAATGGTGGTTCCTTCTGGTACACTTAGGTAGGTAATTTTATTAGTGGCTTTTGCAGGACCTTTAGCTGAGAATCTTGGCAACTATAGTGCCAACTGGAACAAGTCCTTATTCCAGTTCTTATCAATGGTGCCAGAAGCAATCAGTAGAGCCTGTTGTAAGCAGCTACTATTAAGCCACTTCAGTTAAGAAGACTAGTACCTAGAACGTCATGGCAAAAACGTTCAGATATGTCCAGAAAATGCATCACTTCATAAGTCCTTTGCTTCCTTGGAGGTTAGAATGCCCTGAAACAGTTCAAACTCCTATGTGTCATTTCAGTATGAAATAATCCATGACACTTTGACTGCTAACCCCACCAAAAGCTGCCATGTGAGCACCATAATCATTCCAGTCATTACTATTTTGTAGAGATCCTACATAGTTTCTTTATGGAAATACAAAGTCCAGGGGAAAGCACAATTCAATTATTTAAAGATTTTTTAAGGTTAACTTTCCTGGAGCACATATTCCCTTAAATGGAGAGCTCCCATAGTGTTTATAATGCGTTCTTGCCTCTGAAGGCCTGAGTCAGGAGAAGCTTCCAGAGTGTTTGACAAGCTGTTTGTGTTTGAGGGCTTTATTTTAATTATGCTGAACCATCAGGAACATTGAAATAGAATGCTATTAATACCAGCATTTGTTTGCAAGTTCCCAAACACAATGCATGTTTAACGTGTCTAACTTTTTATCCAGCTATAGGGAGAGGAAAAACATGAGCTAGACAAGATCTTCCAACAATAAAAAAAATACTTCTTGATGGTAAAGGGCAGCAAGACAGTTTCCTCTTGTTTCTGTATAGTGACTTTATAGAATCACTTTTAAAAAGTAATCACTTTTGCTCTTAACAAAAAAAATCGTGTACACAATGGTATTGTTTCGTGGGTACCAAGGAGTGACAGGTGCTGCTAATGTGGTTCAGCTGCCCAACTGGTTCTCAGCTCTTCTTAGGTTAATGAGCTCTTTTTTTTTTTAAATCCTTACCCAAGGATATTTTTCTATTGCTTTTAGTTTATTTTTTTAAGTTCGAATATAAAGGTTATATATTTCTAAAAATCATTTCATCAAGATCTCTTTATACAAAGTATTAACTGATAATTTTACAAATTTCTTCCTTAGATGGGGTTATATGACCATTTTCATTATTTTTTAAAAGAATTGTTTAAAGTATTACCTATGTCTCCTGTTTCCCCCATTGACCTCTCCCCGGCCACTCCCACCCCCCAGCATATGCCCTCACCCCTGCTAGTGTCTGTGTCCATTGGTTATGCTTATATGCATGCATACAAGTCCTTTAGTTGATCTCTTCCCCTCCCCACCCCAATCCTCCCCTGCCTTCCCTCAGAGGTTTGATGGTCTGCTTCTCTGTCTCTGGATCTATTTTTGTTCATCAGTTTATGTTGTTCATTATATTCCACAAATGAGTGAGATCATGTGATATTTATCTTTCTCCAACTGGCTAATTTTGCTTAGCATAATGCTCTCCAGGTCCATCCATGCTGTTGCAAATGATAAGAATTCTTTATTTTTTAAAGCAGGGCAGTATTCCATTGTGTAGATGCACTACAGTTTTTTAATCTCCTCATCTGCTGATGGGCACTTAGGTTGTTTCCAAATGAGTCTCAGAGTGCATAACCCTCCCGCCAAGCCCACCACTTCAGCCACAGGCCCGACGTGAATCTGCACCTGGACCCTTCTGTGAGAAAAAAAATGGGGAGATAGAGAAACAACCCCAAAAGGCAAGAAAAGAAGGGATCGCCATAAAAGTAACTAAAAGAAATGGAGGCATCTGTTGCGTTTAGAGGGAGGGAAAGATAGAGAGAAACATCAATGTGAGAGAAACACATTGACTGGTTGCCTCCTGCACAAGCCCTGACCATGGCCTGGACCAAGGAAGAGCCTGCAACCGAGGTACGTGCCCTTGCCCCGAATGGAACCCGGCACCC
>NW_006293550.1:432176-434757 GCF_000327345.1 Myotis davidii
ATAAAATGGGGAGATAGAGAAACAACCCCAAAAGGCAAGAAAAGAAGGGATCGCCATAAAAGTAACTAAAAGAAATGGAGGCATCTGTTGCGTTTAGAGGGAGGGAAAGATAGAGAGAAACATCAATGTGAGAGAAACACATTGACTGGTTGCCTCCTGCACAGGCCCTGCTGGGGCCAGGCCGGGGAGGAACATGCAACTGAGATACAGATATGCCCTTGACCAGAATCAAACCCGGAATCCTTCAGGTTATAAACTGCGGCTCTATCTACTGAGCCAAACTGGCTAGGGCTTAATGATTTCTTTATGGTTACACTAGTAGCCTGGTGCACAAAAATTTATGCACATTAAAAGGGAATTAATTGCTCTAACCAGTTTGGCTCAGTGGATAGAGCATCGGCCTGCAGACTCAAGGGTCCCGGGTTCGATTCCGGCCAAGGGCATGTACCTTGATTGCGGCACATCCCCAGTGGGGAGTGTGCAGGAGGCAGCTGATCGATGTTTCTAACTCTCTATTCCTTTCCCTTCCTCTCTGTAAAAAATCAATAAAAAATATATAAAAAAATCAGAAACAAAAGGGGAGAAGTAACCACTGACAAACCCCATTTACTATTAAGGTTTCTCAATAGCATGATGATTGCACCACTTTCAATTTTAACTTATGACACAGCATTCCCAAAGGAGTAATAATATTAAGAAATTCGATGGCAAAATTTTCCTTTTCAGCATCATCTGTTGAATTAATGGAATCATCACTCAAATATGTGTGATAATCTCCATCGAGTATATCCAAAATTTCTACATTCAATTTTTGAACGTGCTCATTTTTTTGGGCCAAGAATTTTATGTTTAGATATATTTTTAATATTATCTATAGATATACTATTTCAAAGGTAGCTTCAATAATAGATCCATTACAAATCATTGCACAGGGGATTTCAATAATATCCATTCCTAAATGAAAACTGCTATTAAGTTTGCCATCTCCAAGTTTTACTAACCATCCACTATAAGCAGAATCCTCTGATCTCATATTTGTTGTAAGAGACAACTTTCTGAAACATCCCCAAACTTTACAGTACTTTAAACTTGTTTGTACTATGGCCAATCGCATAGCATACGGTACAATACTGAGAAATTGTCGAAAATCCCCTCTAAGAAGGAGAACTTTCCCACCAAATACAATGTTCAAATTCATAATTTCTCTTAGTCATCTTATAATAGTTTTAGCAACTTCACTGTTTATATTGAGTCTAGAAATTGAAGTTTCATTTAATGGAATTGGTCATTTATATTGGGAATGAAAGGTTCTTCCACCAAGAAGTAAATTTGCAGCAATTCCTGTAGACGATGTGGGTAAAACAGTACCACCACAACCTCTAATATAATGTATTAAAACTTTATTGTGGGGAGCTGCTACAGTGTTTTGGACAGGTTCAAGCCTTGGACTGATGAGAGGGCACAGTCCTCTCATTGCCACATGCAAGTTCCAGCTTGGAGGGCAGGGCCCTCCCAGCACAATTATAGCCAACAGCTATAGTTGTAAGCTTGAACCTATGGTCCAAACACATGGCCCCACATGCCTGAGTGATGTAGGCTTGATAGAGTTCAGGTGCATGTAGTTGAGTAGGATTGAAACCCAGGAGAATGTTGTAAACATCTTGGTCATGCCCTTACTTTGCCTCGGGGCATCTGCTATAAAATAAGGACATGGCTGTGGGCGTGGTCTCTGTCTCTCAGAGAAGCAGTGTCCCACTGAGACCCAGATTTGATTCTTTTGTCTGTCTTTGCTAAGCCTTTCAGCTGCCCCTACTTAGGTTCACCCTTGGCTGTGCTGGCGCGGCACACTTTATAAAGATATGCCTCCACACTCTGAGGGCAGGTTCCTGCCTCAAACCCCACCCTTACAGGAAACAGCTCCAGGAAACAGCGCAGGGGAGGGCGCAGCCATTTCCAAGACAACCCCTGCAGGACTGACTTCCTTCCACTGGTCACAGTTCTGGCCGTGATGTTACACCCAGGGTTTTTATATAAGTAGCTTTTATTCCTCCTCCTTTCAATCTCAATTGTCTTTCATTTCCACATTGATGCTGAAATTTATAAAGGCAAAATGCTTTTTTTTTTATGATCACCAGATTATTTATTCACTTGATTCTTAGATTCAATTGTTGATAGATGCATGTTTGTTGTTCATAATATGTATCTTTACCTTTTTCTTCTTCTTCCTCTTCTTAAAGGATACCTTTCAGCATTTCATATAATACTGGTTTGGTGGTGATGAACTCCTTTAGCTTTTCCTTATCTGTGAAGCTCTTTATCTGACCTTCAATTCTGAGTGAAAGCTTTGCTGGATAAAGTAATCTTGGTTGTAGGTTCTTGGCATTCATCACTTTGAATAGTTCTTGCCACTCCCTTCTGGCCTGCAAAGCTTCTGTTGAGAAATCAGCTGACAGCCGTATGAGCATTCCCTTGTAGGTAACTAACTTCTTTTCTCTTGCTGCTTTTAAGATTCTCTCTTTGTCTTTTGCCCTTGGCATTTTAATTATGATGGGTCTTGATGTGGTTCTCTTTGGGTTCCTCT
>NW_006293550.1:435322-442432 GCF_000327345.1 Myotis davidii
GTTATGCCTGCTCTCAGTGCCGTCCCCAGGGGCTCTGCCTCTCAGAGTCCCAGCAACCTCTCCAACCTCGGAGAGAAAGCTGCCTTCGAGTTCCGACTGAAGCCAGACAATCCCTCTTCTTCCGTTTGAGTCTGGGTCCCTAGAGACTCGCCCGGATCTGAAGCTCAGAGTCTGAGACTCCCTCCCGATTGAAACAGACAACCGCGCCCTCAGCCACCAGCCCACTCCGCATTCACTCCGCACCTGAGAATTTCACTTCAGCACTGCACCTCCTCTGAGTCTGGGTATGGTATTCTTTTTCCTCCTAGTTGTAGAATTTCCACTCAGCCAGCCTTCCTGTGGTTCTGGATGATGTCCGTTGTGTCTTTTAGGTGTAATTTGAATTGGTTGTTCGAGGCAGCAATCTCCGATGTTAACCTATGTCGCCATCTTGGATCTCCTCGGCAAAATGCTTTTTAAAATATGTAAAATAGCCTTATTTTGTTGAAAACAAATGCAAAGTATCATAAGAGACTGCAATGAACAATTATACACTAACAAATCAGATAACCTAGAAGAAATGGATAAATTTCTAGAAATATACAACTTACTAAGATTAAATTATGAAGAAACAGAGGCCCAGTGAACTAACTTGCAGGAATTAGTTTGAAACTGGTTCTCTGACATTCCCTGAGGGGTCCCAGATTGCGAGAAGGTGCAGGCTTGCCTGAGGGACCCCACCGGTGCATGATTGGGACCGGGGAGGGACCGCAGGAGGGCTCCAGGGCATGTCTGGCCCATCTCGCCCAGTCCTGATTGGCCAGACCCCAGCAGCAAGCTAACTTACCAGTCAGAGCATATGTCCCTGGTTGTCAGTGCACATTATAGTGACTGATAGAATGGTCGAATGATCAGACACTTAGCATATTAGTCTTTTATTATATAGGATAGGACACCTTAAAAGATCTAAAAGAGTAAAGAGATTGAATCTGTAATCAAATATTTCCCAAAAAAGAAAAGTCCAGAACCACATAGCTTCATTGATGAATTCTAACAAACTTTTAAAAAAGAATTAATACCAATCCTTCCCAAACTTTCCAAAAAACTCATGAGGAAAGAGCATTTCCATACTCAATTTATAAAACCAGGATTATTCTAATACCAAAGCCAGACAAGGATATTACATAAAAATATAAGATTGCAGTCTAATCTTTAATGAACTTAAGTGCAAAACTTCTCACCAAATGCATAAAACTGATTTCAACAACACATTAAGAGAATTATACACCATGATCAAGTGGCATTTATCCCTAGGATGCAGTTATAGTCCAACATCTACAAGTCAATAAATGTAATATACCACATTAACAATAAAGGATAAAAATCATATAATCCTCTCAATAGACGCAGAAAACACATTTGACAAAATTCAACATCCTTTCAGTAAAAAACAACTCTCAACAAAATGCATACAGAATAAATCAATATAATAAAGGTTATATATATGACAAGCCCACAGCTAATATACTCACTGGTGAAAAGCTGAAAGCTTTTTCCAAGACAATTGTGCCCACTCTTATCACTCCTATCCAAGCACAGTATTAGAAGTCCTAGCTAAAGCAACTAGGAAAGAGAAAGAAATAAAGGTCATCCAAATCAGAAATGAGAAAATAAAATTGTATCTGTTTGCAGATGGCATGATCTAATATGGAGAAAACCCTAAGGAATCTACCAAAAACTGTTAAAAATAATAAGTAAACTTTGTTGCAGAATACAAAGTCAATATGAAACAATCAGTTGTGTTTCTATAAACTAATAACAAACTATCCAAAAAAAAATTAAGAAAACAATCCCTTTTACAATAGCATCAAAAACAATAAAATACTTATTCTACCAAAAACAAACCTATAGATTCTAGTCAATTCCTATCAAAATTCCAATTGCATTTTCACAGAAACAGAAAAATCAAGCCTAAAATTTGTATGGACCAATAAGATTCTGAATAGCTAGAATAATTGAACAAGAAAAGTTGGAGCCTTCAACACTCCTTGATTTTAAACTATATTACAAAGCTGTAATAATCAAAACAAAATGATATTGGCATAAAAATTAACATATAGATAAATAGAACAGAATAGTAAGTCCAGAAATAAGCCCACATATATATGGTCAACATATAATTTTTGACAAAGGCACCAAGCATACACAACGGGGAAAGAATAATCTCGTCAATAAATGATGTTGGGAAAACTGGGTGATCACATGTGAAAGAATAAAATAGGACCTTTATCTTACACCATACAGAAAAACCAACTCAAAATGGATTAAACACTTAAACATAAAACCTGAAGTTATAAAACTCCTAGAAAAAAAAACATAGGGGAAAAGATCATTGGCATAGTCTTGGCAATGATTTTTTGGATTTGAAACCAATAGCGCAAGCAACAAAAGAAAAAATAAACAAGTGGGACTACATCAAACTAAGAATTATCTGTACAGCAAAAGAAATAATTAATAAAATGAAAAAAGAACCAGCAGGATGAAAGAAAATATTTGCAAATCACATCTGATAAAGGGTTAATATCCTAACTATATAAGGAACTCTTACAACTCAATAGCAAAAAATAAATAAAAATTAAAAATAACCCAAGTAAAAAATGGGCAAAAAACCTGAGTAAACATTTTTCCAAGGAAGACATATACATGGCCAACAGTTATATAACAAGATGTGTTGAGTAAGACTCCCTCCACGTTCTGCGTGGAGTAGGGTTCGGTATCTGAAAGAGGAGCCGCACAACAAATGAGAGGAAAAGACACGAGATAATTTTGCAATATTGGGGGACCAGGCGGCAAGTCCCGAAGGACTTCCTCCCGTGCTCAGGCCTCACCAAGCTTTTATTGATCTGGGATGGACCCATAGCATAGCCCTTAGGCAGGTGACCCCTGGCAACAGGCAGACTAGCCCATCAGCAAGGATTTACATAATAAATGGGGGGAGTAGTTTCAGCTACCACTGTCTGGACAAACAGAGGTGGCACCTAGCTGACCTCTGCTAGGGCTTCAAAGGCACCCAGCCTTCAGGGGGTTCTCTGTCTATATTTATCAGATAGTGAAGGCAATAAACAGTTTCCCACAAAGATGGTCAACATCACTAATCATCAGGAAAATGCAAATTAAAATCACAATGAGATATTTCCCCCTATCTGTTATAATGATAGTCATCAAAAGGTCAAGACAATAAGTATTGGCAGGGATGTGGAGAAAAGGAAACCCCTGTGTACTGTTGGCAGTATGTAAATTGGCATTATGAGAAACAGTATGGAGGTTTCTAAAGAAATTAAAAATAAAACTATATGATCCAGCAACCCCATACCTGAGTATACATCCAAAAGAAATAAAATGACTATCTCAAAGAGATATTTGCAACCCCTGATCATTACAGAATTATTTATAAGATAGCAAGATATGAAAACAAGCTAAATGTACATCAGTGAATGAATGGAATAAAGAAAATGTGATGTGTGCATGCTGGGCGTCCGTGTGTGTGTGTGTGTGTGTGTGTGTGTGTGTGTGTGTGTGAAATAAGTCAGACAAAAAGACAAATATTACATGATCTCACTTATGTATGGAATAAAAAAACAATCCACAAAACTATAACCCATATTAACAGAGAACAGAATGGGGGATTTTTTTTTTTTAAAGAAGAAAAAACAAAGAAAGTGAATGGGTCATGGGTGTTATTGTTGAATGGGTACAGAGTTTCAGTTATGCTAGTGAAAAAGAGTTCTAGTGATGGATGATGGTGATAGTTTTACATGAATGTACTTAACAGCACTGACTGTATAGTTAAAAATGGTTAACATAATAAATTTTATGTTATGTATATTTTTACTACAATAAAAAGTAATGGGGGGAATTACTACTAAAAAACAGAAGCTACACAATTAATAGGAGTAACAGTGATGATGATGATAATGATATAACCTGAGCCTTCACTTTAAAGACTGTAGTCTCTAGAGAGGAATTGACTGGACTGTCGGGCCTTGGAGGGAAGGTAGGGGAGGGTGGGGGTAATGGGGAGAGATCAACCAAAGGACTTATATGCGACTGTAGTCTCTGATAATTTTTTGAAAAAAAATGTGAAGAACTGTAAAAAATAGGCTCACTGATCAGGACTTGTTTTTATTAACATTTAATCCATATTTGATATAATGCCCATCAAAACCCAGGCACGCATTCCATAACTATGGGTAATAAATAAAAATAAAATAAATTTTTAAAAATGAAAATGAAGATATCTTTGAGAAGTATATTAGAACAGTCTTCAATACAGACTCCATAGGCTCAGATTCTTGGCATTTAACATTCCCTTGACAACTGTAAATAAAAGGATTGACAAATCAAATTCACCATATTAATAAATGAGGATATTTAAATTACTTCAGAAGAAGGCTTTCAGGTATATTCAAATACCATGTATAAAGTAAATGTTAATGGAATGAGAGCTTTGGAATGTTGTAAATGTTTTATCTGTATATATCCAGGACTTGCCACTAGTTCATCTGGCCTCCTCATTCCAATCCAGTTCAACTCTGAGACTTTTTTTTTTTTAGAACACTGATAATTCAAAGACTGCTTCTAGAGGTAGATCCAGGTTTTGTGTGGCTCCGACAATTTAGAGAGCCATCTCTAAGAATAAGAATAAAAAGTCAAGTCCTTGAAAATGCATTGCAGTGTCCCTCCCAGGAACATCCTTAGCTGCATGGTAAACCTGCCTCTCCCCGTTCCTCATTTTATAATCAAGGATGAATAGTTTTCTTTTGACTGAGTGCAATCAGCTCTCTCCAAAGAACTAAGAAAATACTTTCTTTTCCCAACAGATCTTAATTTACCGTTTCAACAAATGTTTCTATGAGTTCCCTCACCAAGGAGAAACAAGTTCAGCTGTTTTGAAACATTTCTATTTGGATAGTTATAAATGGCAGTAGTGTAGGCGCAGAAATTACTCAAAAAATCTGAAACACAAAGGAGAGTTTAAACTCAAGAGAATATAAAGGCAAGTGCAAGCCAGATTATTACTTGCAACTTGTCTTCAGATTCTAATTGCAATATCGTAAAATATAAGAGATATGAAAAAAATAGAGAATGGAAAGATACTGGCAAATAATGTTGGTACCTTCATTTAGTATGAGTTATTACATTTAAGTAAGAGAACCATAGAAGACAGTGATGGCAAACCTATGACGCGCTTGTCAGAGGTGACACGCGAACTCATTTTTTTTGGTTGATTTTTCTTTGTTAAATGGCATTTAAATATATAAAATAAATATCAAAAATATAAGTCTTTGTTTTACTATGGTTGCAAATTTCTATATGTGACATGGCACCAGAGTTAAGTTAGGGTTTTTCAAAATGCTGACATGCTGAGCTCAAAAGGTTTGCCATCACTGATATAGGATATATTTTGAATGTTCAAATCCACTTAAAATGAATTGTAATTCAACTTTTTTTTTATCCAGCATTTTCCTACAGGAAGAGCTCTCATGGGAAATCTGGCTACATAGTTCCAATTTCTTAAGTCCCTTACCTGACAATCAAGAGCATGTGCTCATTAATTTTAAGCTGTAGATTCCAGACTAATAATGAGTTAATATACCGTATATGCTGGAAAGGTTGACGTGGAAAGAGCTTTATTCAATATTTGTTTTTGTTATTATCTCCACACCGTCTTTCTAAATAGCCTACTTATGAATATGGTAATGAATAATTTGGACCCATAGTTTGCTTTTGTTAAACAAAGCATCCGAACTACCTCAGGAGAATCTCTGATTTGAGTCTCAGCTTAAAATATCCCTGTCAGTTAGTGAGTGTTAGATTCCAAGTTTCTTCCAAGCCCCTGAACTGAAACCTCATTGATGTTTTGTCATTTCCTTGAGAGACAGAGGCCACCTCCTGAGAAAACTATTGTAAATGGTTGGGCAAAGCACTGCTGCCTTGTAATACTACATCATGCTTCATGATCTCAGGGCTTATGTCTAGGAGATAACTGAACTGATGTGTCAGCTCAAATCCATAAATTCCAGGATTAGACATAGTGTGTACCAGCTATAAATATCATAAAAATAGAAATAAAAACAACCTCCATCACTCCACAAATGCACATAAATGCCCAAGTGCAGATCCCCCAGAACAGGCCAGGGGAACGTTTGAGATAATCTACTGTAGAGACGGCCTCCTCTTCCTGGCGCAGCCCCACGGGAAGCAGAAGCTACTTACCTTTCCAAACCAGAGCTCACTGAATAGCCCTTCCTTTGCCTTCTTCCCTCTCACTCTTTCTCCCCCAAAGGAAATTAGTACAATTTCTTTTTAGCGTCTATAAGTTTTGACAATTGCACCCATCAAATTCTGGACCCCATTAAGGACAACATGTATTCTATTCCATTTAAATGTAATGTCAGTTTATATGTTGGCTCTTCTTAACCAAAATTTGGGAAACAAAGTCTGTTTACCTAAAATCATTACAAAATAGGTTTCCAGGAAAAGGGAGGGAAGATCTAGTCCTTTGACTCTCACTTGAATAGTGTGGCTGCTTGTGCTCTGTCACATGGTATCACAACCATCCTCTAGCATGGTTCATGCCAGGTAGTGAAAGAAGGTCAAATATCTAGAACAGTGACTTCCGCAAGGTAATTCTCAGTAAGTGATAGCTATTGCTTTTGAGGGAGATCCTGTTATGGAAAAAGCATATGACCTACAAAGCTCCTCTGCATTTTCAAGGGCTTCACCACATGTTCATCCCTTTCACTTCAGACATTCAAATCTGGCCACATATTTCAAAGTCTCAACTTCACAGTATGTCCTTTTCTAAATTCCCCAAACTCATTGATATTTAAAGACATCCAGGAGCTAGATAAAATCTTTGGACCAGGTGATTTTATGTATTTGTTCTTAGAGAAAATAATTTTCAAACACATATTGTGCCCATGGACTATGTTAGATATTAGGACATTGTAACAAAGGAAATGAAAGATATTGTCTCAAGTCTCATAGTTGAGATAGGAGGATGGGGAATGGGAGGAGGAAAGGAAGGTAAACAAGTAAGCCAATAACTATAAGTTTCTGCATCACTCT
>NW_006293550.1:442471-443571 GCF_000327345.1 Myotis davidii
ATAAAGGTCCATCTCTTCCAGTTCTGTGTCCAGGAACCCTAAATTGTGGTTCCTATTGTTGCAGTTGCTTTGAGAGTCCCCAGTAGATTCCAGCACACACCACAATTCATGTCTGACTGCCATTAGTCATCTCTCCCCGCTGACTGCTGCTCTGGCTTCTACCATGTGCAGCTCTCTCTGAGCCACTGCATTTGCTATGGTCAATGCTCTAATTTGCTTCCTCTCCAAGCAGAGGTGAATCTGAAGGGTTCAAGAAGGCAGGGACCATATCTGAGGGGTTGTACATTATTATAATCCCAGAATCTAGCACACTGCACTGCAAATACCTCTTGAATGATTGAATGAATATATGAAAGAATTAGTAAACCAACACATCAAACAATAATCAGAATTTTTCTTTTTTCTCTCTTTTCTCATAAGTCCTAGACCTATTATTCCCTATATGAACGATCAAGAAGAAAGAGTAAAAACATTCAGTTAATGTTATATTAATTTCTACAATGATACCCACTACCCATAAGAAAAAGGATAATCTAATCCAGTGATGGCGAACCTTTTGAGCTCGGCGTGTCAGCATTTTGAAAATCCGTAACTTAACTCTGGTGCCGTGTCACATATAGAAATTTTTTGATATTAGCAACCATAGCAAAACAAAGACTTATATTTTTGATATTTATTTTATATATTTAAATGCCATTTAACAAAGAAAAATCAACCAAAAAGATGAGTTCACGTGTCACCTCTGACATGCATGTCATAGGTTCGCCATCACTGATCTAATCTAATAAAAGAGAAGCATGCAAATTGACCGCACCTCTGCTATGCCCCAAGCCACGCCCACCAGCCAATCAGAGCGACTATATGCAAATTAACCCAACCAGGATGGCAGCCAGCAGCCACAGAGCTGGGGCAGGCAGAAGGCTTGGTTGCCCTGGTCATGGAGGAAGCCAAGCTTCCTGCCTGCCCTGGCTGGCTGTGGCCTCCACTCAAAGCAACAAAGTTTCAATAATAGAAGATAAATAAATCCCAAATACCTGCTTCCAGCCAGACTCCACTGGGAGCTTGGGTGGCTGGGGGCCCAGGCCAGCCCACAGAATGGC
>NW_006293550.1:443655-449393 GCF_000327345.1 Myotis davidii
GGCTGCCAGTACAGCAGTGGTGGTGGGAGCCTCTCCCGCCTCCTCAGCAGTGCTAAGGATGTCTGACTGCAGCTTAGGCCTGCTCCCTGCTGGCAAGTGGACATCCCCCGAGGGCTCCCGGGCTGCCAGAGGGATATCTGACTGCCAGCTTAGGCCCAATTCCCCAGGGAGCAGGCCTAAGCCAGCAGGTGGTCATCCTCTGAGGGGCCCCAGACTGCAAGAGGGCACAGGCCAGGATGAGGGACCCCCCTGAGTGCACAAAATTTTGTGCACCAGGCCTCTAGTTTGTTTATATTATCTTACAGTATTCTAATAGCAAACATCTCAGTGTGTCTGAGATTTCATATCTGTTAATTCAAAAGGCTCTCCAAAGTAGTCCTTCTCAAAACAAAGGTAACACTCTCTTTTCCTTCTCAAAGATGAATTTCAGCTTCCATCGCCCTTCTCCTCCAATGTAGAAACAGCTTTCAACTGTCATTTCAAAATAACTCATATTGGTCCCTGCCACAGGATAGTGGAACTGGTGATAACACTGATCTATATGATCAATGTTAACATTTATGTAAGTGCTTTAAATATAATATTTTAACACTCCAAAATAGTTGTTCATGAACTAGAAACTATAACCCCATTTATAAATAGGGAAACACTCTCACTGAGGATAAAATTACACTAAATAATTGGTGTAGCAAGGACTCAAACCCAAGGATGCTCACCGCTACCAGCCCTGCAATTTAGTAAGTAGGTGGTCATTTAGGTACCGATCAAAACTGTATTTTAGTGGACTGACATGATAAATTGTTCTACTGAACATTGTACATTAACTTCCATCCCCATTGCTTATCTATTTTCTATGGGTAGAATTACACTTCCCATCTTACTGACTTCAATCAAATCATACGGCTTGGTTTGATCAATGGAATGTGAGCTGATGTGTTGTTTGTCAGATCCAAACAAAAACTATACATGCATTTCTCTGATTCAGCTTAGCCTCCTACTCTTTTCTTCTGCCATGAGAAAGCTCATGCCCTGCATGTGGGAGTCACTGAATTTGGAGTATTCCATATAGAATAAAGCTGACTAATATTACTGATAGATTATAAGTTTATACTTAGTTAAAGAATTAGAAAGGAAAGATGTAACTAGCTTTATCAAACATATATGGCTGTGAAGAAAAGGAGAAAGATAAAGCAAATGCCTAAAGAGATTGGGATACATGAAATTAAAAATTTAAATATACTTCCTTTAAAAAAAAAAGAGATTGACCTAGCATTATCTAAAGGGATGGCTTGTCACTTAAAGTCTCAAAATAGGAATGAAGGAAAAAATATAGAGCACACTTGAGCCAGTAAGGAAGACAAAGATTGACTCTCTAGAAAATGCTCACCGTAACTCATTGAGTACAATTTCTGGAAATATGAGAGGTGGAATTCAGGGCCCAAGTACTGTAAATAGATATGGCTTTTGATAACTATGTGCCATATATGATATTAAGCACATTGCAGTAAATGGGAAAGCCCCATTATATTCTCACACTCTACCTAATTATGTCTCTGTTACACATGAAAAAGCTGACAGAGTGACATCATGCAGCTCGTATGAGGTAGAAACAAAATTTGAATTGTTTGCTTGTTGTAGGAAAGAGAAGACTTACACGGAATGAGCAAGACTCTGGAAGAGTTTGATCTTAGATCATTTTATGTGTGGAGAGAAGGTGGTTAAGAACATGAAATCATTGGTTCTCTTTGAAAGGTGAGATAAGAGAATAAGGATAATGGTGGGAATATAGGGTTGTTGATAGGGGGAAAGAGAGTGATTTACATATGAAAGGGTTCTAACACAAAGCTGAGGACTCAGCAGTGACACCAATCTGCCCAGTCATCTCACTTCCTCCATTAGTGCCTAGAAACTCAGGTCTAAGAAACAGCTGACAACAGGCCTGATATAGAGTTGAGGGTCTGCAGGACAGGTAAAGTGGAATAGCAAAGACATGAAGAGTCCCCATCCTCCAGGGGTAAAGAAAAGAAAGCAAAGCTGGGAGAGACTAGTAAATACTCCCACAAATAACTATTTCTCTTTCTTTTGCTCAGATAAGACATGAAAGTCCCATAACATTACCCTTATATTTTCCTCCATTAAATAACGCTTTTACTCATGTCCCTCCCTTTTGCATGTATACAATATAAATATATTACTTTTGTCTTTATTTTTCCCTCTCATTTATTTCTGAACATATCTCTATCGCCTTGTGACTTTGCACAGTAAATTACAAGATGAGGTCTAGACAAAATTACCCCTTAGGGTCGAAGAGATAAGAAATATACTCAGAGTGACACTAACAAAAACAAACAAACAAAATAAAAATGAGGCTTTTTCAATTTACAAATCAGTCCACAGAGGTAATAATGCGTGTAGCTCTATTTAGAACATGTCTAAACCAATTCACAGAAATAATACATATAGGTCTATTTAGAACACACCCTGAAATAAGTTGGAAAAAAATGACACAGTGCTTCAATCACTATGAATTCAAGCTTTTGTAATTGAATTCACACCTTCTCCCATCAAGAGGGAGACTGTTTCTTCTTCTCTTGAGTTTTCACCTACCTTTTGATGTGCGTTGGTCAACAGAATACAGAAGTAGTGGTGTGTCAATTCCAAGCCTAGAACTCAAGAAGTCTTAGTGACTTCTCAACTTCTTTTGAAATCCTAGTAGACATAATGGAAGTAAGCCCTGGCTAGATCAATGAAGAATGAACAATCAAATGGAACAGAAATGAGCCACATTAGCGGAGGTCATCCTAGTTAACCCAGCCCCTAGTCAACCCGACGATTGACCACATAAACATGAGTGAGCCCAGCTAAGGCTAGAATAACCTCCTAGCTGAGCCTAGTCCAAGTTATTGACCTGCAAAATTATGACACGAGTAAATGATGGTTGTTTTCTGTTACTAATTTCAGGGTGATTTGTGATACAGCAAAAATTAATAGGTTTCTGGAAACTTCTGATTATCTGTGCCCTTCTAACAGGCCTGAATGTGACCCCTGTGAGCTGAGGAAATGTGTCTTTGTCACTCCTGGTCTTGCCTCTCAAGTTTGATTTGTCAGGAGTCCAAAGGCTGTAAGGTGATGGTTGATCCACCTAGGTTAAGAGGGCAAGTGGTATGCTTCCTCTTCTGCTACCCCAAACCCCCAATCATACAAAGACAACTGATTCTGAAGTCTGCCTATATACTACAGGAGTCTGGTTCTCCTTGCATCTGAGTTTCATGGTCTGGAATTTAGTGTTGTTATCTGTCAATTCTCATCTGTTTTTGGCCCAAAAGTAGACTGAGCAAGGTCAAGAGGGCTTAAAGAAAACAAAAGTCTCCTTCCCAAGAGAAATGATGACATCAGTTTTCAAGAGGGCCTATTTGAAATGTGGATCAAATACCTGATTCTGTCCCCAGTGGCAAAGTAGGGTTCACCAAAAGAGAGGAAAAAAGAGAGAGATTGTCCCCACTTTGGATCAGGCACAGAATCCATAAGGGATCTAGTAAGTCAGTGGCAAAGCCTAGGTCAGTGACAGAGTTTAAAAACTGACAAGGTTGACAGTAAAGTCTGACAGAAAGAGAAAGGCTCTGTAGAAAATGTGGGCACCCTGATGCCAGCTATAAGGAAACATGTTGGTGAGCATGTGTAAAGTACCTCCTGAGAACAAAAAATTATCAAAGACATTTGCAGAGGGTCAAGGGCCTGGGACTGTGAGTGAGCAACCTAAAATAAAACTATTTAAATGCCCTACCTGAATGCATAGGTTTGGAAGTAAATTTTGGAGGCACCTTAAATATTATAGGATATTAAATGTGCATAATGTCTCTCAAAATAATGTAAAATCTGTGAATGAGGTTTTTCAAGATCAACAATTTGCCAACAAAAGTGAAAAAAAAAGTCGTTTCGTGCTTCTTGAGGAAACATGAACCCTGTCTCCATATCCTCTCAGCCACTACCACCTCTCCTTGCTGCCCTGTCAATCTTAGAAAGCCAAAGTCGGTAATATTAGCTGGTGTCCCCAGGGTGAAATGCTTTCTTCAGTTTCTAATTGGGCCACTTGCTGGTCAGAGATGCTCTGGACTTGACACCCCAGGGAAGGAATGCCACCCGCACAATTGCCAAACAAATGCTCTCACCCTGAAAGAGACACAGATGTTTTCATTGGCCTCTGCAATCAGCTTGTCAAGTTGGAGGAGAGAAAGTCAGGGGAGAAGAGGAGAAAGAGCACACCTCTTGTAAAAAGAATAGAATTGTACCTGATCTGTTTGTTTACTAACAAAGCTATAAGGGGCCTTTCTGTGCCTTGCGTTTTGCATATTGATAATATCAGAGAAAAAGGTAAAGAAAAAAGACTGGGATTTTTCTTTCTGTCTTCTTTGTCTAACAGAATGTCATCAAAGAACCATAACTTGAACTTGGAAAGATGAAGTTGTTGCTGACATGGCCCAAGGAGATTTTACTCTGCAAATAATCAACCTAAGAGCTGCCATGAACATGCCCACATGTACCTAGGCCTGTTTTCAAAATGCTGGTGTGAAATTCTGCTTTTTCAATACAGCAAATGTTGGTGGCTCAAAGGATTTGAGGTTTCTCTGCTTTTGCAATATGTACATCATGATAACGCTATAATTTCCTTACATCCTACAACACTGACCTCCAAAGTGATTTATAACACACCAGAGGCCCAGTGCACAAAAATTCGTGCACTGGCAGGGGGCGGTGTGTCCCTCAGCCCCACTTGTGCCCTCTCACAGTCTGGGATCCCATGGGAGATAAGGACCTGCTGGCTTAGGCCTGCTCCCAGGTGGCAGAGGGCAGGCCCAATCCCTAGGTGCAGACCCTGTCTCGGGCTCAGAGCAGGGCCAATTGGGAAGTTGGAGCGCTACCCCCTGTCATGCACAGAGCAGGGCGGATCCGGAGGTTGCAATGCCACCTCCAGTCACGCTCAGGGTAGGGCTGATTCGGGGGTTGGGGCACTGCTCCCTGTCACACTCAAGGCAGGGTCGATGGGGAGGTTGCAGTGCCACCCAAGTCACACACAGAGCAGGGTCCATCAGGGGTTTGGGGAGCTCACCCCTATCATGCACAGAGCAGGGTCGATCAGGGGGTTGGGGAGCTCCCCCCTATCAGGCACAGAGCAGGGTCGATCAGGGGGTTGGGGCGCCTTCCCCTGTCAGGAACAGAGCAGGGCCGATAGGGAGGTTGTGGCCCCGCCCCCTGTCACACACAGAGCCGCAGGGGGATCAGGGGGTTTGGGCGTGGCCCCCTGTCACACTGATCCCAGTGCTGGGAGGCCTCGTGGCTCCACTGATCCCGGTGCTGGGAGGCATATTACCCTTTTACTATATAGGGTAGAGGCCTGGTGCATGGGTGGGGCCAGCTGGTTTGCCCTGAAGGGTGTCCTGGATCAGGGTGGAGGTCCCCACTGGGGTGCCTGGCCAGCCTGGATGAGGGGATGATGGCTGTTTGCAGCTGGTCACCCACCCTTCAGGGTGGGGGTCCCCACTGGGGTGCCTGGCCAGTCTGGCTGAGGGGCTGAGGGCTGTTTTCAGGCTGGGACTGAAGCTCCCAACTGCTCCGTTTTTTGTGGGTTTTCTTTTTGTTTTTTGTTTTTTATTCTGGGCCAGCTTTAGCTCTGAGGCCTCAGCTGCTGAAAACAGGTTTCTAGCCTTTGTTTACCGTCTGTATTTGATACAATGTTGCGG
>NW_006293550.1:449532-455869 GCF_000327345.1 Myotis davidii
AGGTTACACTTAATTACCATGTTTCTCTTTTATTATATAGGATTATATTCACAGGTTTCTTTATCCAGTACAAAAATGCACAAATAGGACACACAATCATGTATAGAAAGATTTTACACTTTCAACCAAGAAATAGAAAGTTAAATTCCAATTTTATCACCATCATTCTTCAGGACTCTTCAAGAATTAATGATTTTCCAGATAGAGAGCAGGAGGAGGATTCCCATGCTGGTTGGTATAGGATTCACTTGACCTCTGCCTATCAAAGGCATATGGTTTGGGAGGAAAAGGTTAAAATACAGGTTTTCAGGCCCAGGATGTATTGGCCTTTCCATAGATGGGTTACAGTTTCCAGTACTTTAAACAAGCCCCCTTAAAATATTCTTATTTCATAAGCCAGAGGCAGCCTGCTGTATCAGCAACTGGGGCATCTTCAGACACCAAGGTGTTATAATTAGTAGCCTTTGTTCTTTTTGTTTGTTTTGCACTTTATTTAATGAAATGGCTGCATTGGCGAGAGCTCTGTGAGCTGGAGAACACAGCACCCTTGCCTCGATCAGCTTTCCATGAGATCCCCTAATGAGGGTGATCATGTAGAAAAGCACCTTTGCCCACGAACAAAAATTGAACTCCAAGGCATTTGGTACTGAAATAAAATTGGCAGTTGGCAGCAGAAAAAAATGAACTGTAACTTGGCTTTCCCTCATGAGGAAATAATTCCTCCAGGAAGACTTGGATGTTTTTTCCAAAGTGATGGGGAAGTGTGCTTGACAGTTTAGCCATCAAAGGCCTGTGAGACGCAATGGATAAAAGGACAGCAGGCTCACAGAAGGAGCCTCAGAGGTGGACAACGGGAGATAAACTCCAGGGAATGCAGCAGCTATTCACCGCACTGGGCTTTGAAAGGTTCAAGAAAGCCTCATGCAGTGGAAAAGCATCTGACAACGGGTAAGAGACCTGGGTTCTGAGAGATGCCAAGGGGTTCGTGAGGGAGCTTCTTAGTGTCCACAGCCCATTTCTATCCACCACCACCCCCCAGCTACCCCACGTGCTTTTAATAATCACTTTCTTTAATATGTGCAATCGACATTTCTCTCTCTTTAACTTACCAGTGAATAAATCATCTTTAGAAAACATTTGCTATTTTTATTACTCTACAACATAAATCTAATTTTGAAAATACATTTGCTGGGAGCACATAGCTTTAAGACAAACCTGCTCATTCCTCCCCACTGGCTAAGTGCCCACTGAGTGGAAATATCAAATGACCACCGCCTTTGTTCTAGTCCTGGCTTAGATTAATTTCTCCTTTTCTCTGGAATGTTGTTGTTGTTTTCTCCCCATCAGAAACATTCAGGGTTGGTCCATGTGACTTCTATAGTCATGTAGCTAAAATATTATCCTTTATCATTCTCGTGCTATAAAATATTCACAGTGTTATCATAAACCAAAATCCCGAATCATCTTGTACTCCGCTCCTTAATTTGCCATGAGATTCTGCTTGTTCTGATGTGATCTCCTGATAGTTGCTAATCTTCTGATTGAGGAGGAAAAATTAATTCCACAAATGGTCGTCTGGTGATCAGGGGCTCTGAAACACTAAGAGTTATTTGTTAGCAACTGTCCATTTCTCTCTTGGCACATACCACAAGTTTCATCTCTGGTTCCGTGCGGGCTCCTGGCAAACACCCACACTCCCTCACTCACTATGATCAAGTTAAAAATGAGTATCAAAATAAACCCTAAACATTGCAAAGCCTAATAGAAAATTTAATCCATCTCTATTTTTGTGAGTTTTGCTAATACTGTAAATTTTGTTTTTAACTGATGGATGCCATCCTGTGGGGAAAGTTGGTAATACTGAGCCATTGCTGATTGGCCCCTGGTCTGCTCTGATGCAATTAGCAAGAGGTAAACGTGCATTTCACACTCCACCAGCACTGGGATTGGGCTAGAATAAACTCAGGATGGTCTGTACCAAATCTCTGACTCCCATTGGTGATAGCAGCGTAAATCATGTATTAAAAGGCTGCTAGCAAACTCAATAAGGGAACTGGTTTTGGTCCATGGATGATTATATTTGCTACTACAAATATAAAATTCCGTGTCTTCCCAACGTTTCCTAAAATGTCTGCGCAGCAATTTCTTTCCTTCAAAGAAAAGAACGAAAAAAAAAAAATGTGGTCTTATATCTCAGTGAGGTAGGAACTCAATGTTGCTTTATAACTGAGCTTACTGCCCACTTCACCAAATGAATCAACCTGATTAGCTGTCGAGTACAAACTGCAGAGAGCCCACCACCGAGCGGTCACCTTTACACTTAACAGCACAGGAAAATTACAATTGCAAAAAAAACATTTAGTCACTTACTCTAAAATAGCAAATCCAGTCATTGTCATGAGTGTTGCTTAACGCAATTTCATGCCCTCTCAGCCTTGTTCAGCTGCGTTTTCTCCTCGCTGTCTTTGCACAGGGGAAGGTGAATGATTAAAGCTGGCAACCTCCCCGCTGCCAGCTGCCTCTAAGCCCCTAAAAGCACACAAGAAGTCGGCTGTCTTAGAGATGTCACCAGAGGGAAGGGACCAGCTGGGAGTGACCCTTTACAGCAGGGGTCCTCAAACTACGGCCCGCGGGCCACATGCAAATACAAATATTATATATGTTCCTGTTTTGGTTTTTTACTTCAAAATAAGATATGTGCAGTGTGCATAGGAATTTGTTCATAGTTTTTTTTAAAAACTATAGTCTGGCCCTCCAACGGTCTGAGGGACAGTGAACTGGCCCCCTGTTTAAAAAGTTTGAGGACCCCTGCTTGACAGTCTTTGCCCAACAGCATTTACCCTGGGAGTAAGTAAACTGTAAATTGTACCTGGATTCCTAGTGCATCCTCTTTCGTGTACATTTGGATAGGATTCTGGTGATGTCATTATTGTAAATACAGGCACTCCCTTGTACTAAAGAAATCTGAATGTTTTCCCATGTGAACAATTAGATTTTGAGTTCCTAGAAAGCAAAAAAAAAAAAAAATCTTACACAACTTTGAATGTTTCAAAAAATGAAACAAACCAAAAAATGAGTAGTGTCTCATAAGCACTCGTTTAGAAACTTGGTTAAAAGAGAGAAAGGGAGAGAAGCAGCTAAGGATAATTCAGTCATCCTTGCTTAGAGATTAGTTTTGTTAATTGCCTAATTGTAACATAGAACAAATTATGTCCATTTTTAGAATTATCCACTTTTTCCCATAACAAAGAAAAATCAAACCTAACCCAGGAAGTTCTGAAATAACCATAAATAACCCAGCTTACCCAGTACACTTAAGAGACAGAAAATAAAAGACTGAACAAGAGTGAAAGGGCAGCAGCTAGACCATCAATTTCATTTGCTACTTTGCATGGTTACAGCAGGGTTGGTCAAACTTGCCACTATGAACATCCTAGGCTGGATAAGTCTTTATTGTGGGGGCCGCCTCGGGCACTGTGGGATATTTAATAGCTTTCCTGGCCTCTCCCACTTAGATGCCAAAGCATCTCTCCTGCAATTTTGATAACAAAACAAAAAAAAGGCTCCAAACATTGCCAAATGTCATCTAGACTCTAGATTGAGGGTAAAATGGGCCTGTTTGAGAACCCCTGGTTTAGAGTTACCTTATACTTAGGGTGGACTCCTCAAAAGGATTAAAATGCACAATAGATTTTTACATCACAGTCACATCCTATTCAGCTAACATTGTTCTGCATTTCACACCATTTTGGGGGAATCAAATTAAGAATGTAAAGCAGAGGGCAGTGATACTAAGCCCTCAATATCACAAACTCTTAGACCCTACACATTCCTGAACTGGGCAAAACTCTTCTCAGCTCAGGCTTTCAAGTATTTCACATCTCTTAGGAGAAGGAATCTAAGAGCTCTTCCAGGAAGAGTCCTAGAACTCAATCAACACGGACCACAGAAGTCTTGTCTATCCCTGCACCAGTGACTATGACTACACGAATGAATCATGCTGCCCTAGCTGTTTTGGTTCAGTGGATGGAACATTGGCCTGCAGACCATGGGTTCAATTCCAGTCAAGGGCACGTGCCTGGGTTGCAGGCTCCATCCCTGGCCCCAGGTACGGGAGGCAACCAGTCGATGTGTCTCTCTCACATCAATGTTTTTCTCTCTCTCTCTCTCCCTCCCCCTCCCTTCCACTCTGAAATCTTTAAAAATCAATGAGTTGTGTGTTGTTGTTGTTTTTTTAAAAAGAATGAATTATACTGACTCATTCAGGCCAACTGCAGCCATTCCTGGATTGAGGGTGGAGTGGGCGGAGGCGCAATGAATTGAACTGAAGAAAATCTGGGTGATATCTGGAAGTGTGAGGGGGAAAATGGGTTACACAAATGCTACTAATACTATCCACTACTGCAATTTGGTTTTCAATATTTACAATAATATATGCTTTTATTTATTTTGGTTTTTTAATTTACTTTTATTTTTCAGAGTATTACAGATGTTCCCCATTTTCCTGCCTTTGTCCCCCCATCCAGCTAACTCCTGCTCCACCTCAGGCCTTCACCACATCATTGTCTGTGTCCATGGGCTTTTAAAATAAATATTACAATGCAAACATATGTTGCTATTTGCAAGATAATTAAAGGATGAGTATTTTGAAATAAATATCAGTTGGTAGTGTGCTGCTTTGATATCGTTCAGTCACAAACACAAGTTTGAAGTGCAAAATGATCATCTTTCTATCCTAAATTTTATGTATGTAGCTGCATATCCTCCCTGCTTTGAGATTATAGAAAGTGTAAATTTGAGACCCTTTCTGAATGTAAGGCCCTGCCCACATTGCAAAATAGCCAAAGGCTGCCTTCACCACCACCATCACCATCGATAGGGTTCCTACTCCTTTTGGTCCTTTTCGCTTTATTACTAACCTTTCAAAGGTAACCACACAATTAGAAAAAGGTACATGTTCAAATGATGGAAGTAAATATAAATATCACTCCGAAGAGTGTATTCCGAAAAGTAAACTCCCCGTTAGTGAGAACTACCTAATTTCCATGAAGGTGAGTACACACTGTGGTAAAGAGCTTGGAGATTGGAAAAGGCTAACGTTAAGCTGAGCTCCCCGGAGGATTATAGAAGCAGTTTATTTTAAATATGCTAAAGCGTTAGGGTATTATCTTGCTAATAAGATGAGATCAAAGGGAAGTCAACAAACAGAACTCAGAAAACCGAGGCTGTTTCAGGTTCAAAAGTTCAACAATGCTGCGTGCCTTCAGGCTTCCTGCTTACTTCTGCTTGGGTTTCTACAAAGTGTTATGATTTTCCGAGAGCTTGCCGAGACGCCAACAAGGATTTCTTTGATACTTCTAAGCATAAAGGCACCCGCTAGCTTCCACGTGGACTATGTTCTAAGAGTTCAGGTTGCAAGTTATTTATTTAGGACACAGTTTGCATTTTCCCTGGAGACAATCAGATAGCTAAAGCGGCTGAAGCAAATCCTGTCCTGAAAATTTTGTAAAAGTGAACTGCCATACTGAACTATTCCTGTGAAAAGGGGATTCAGAATTTCAGCTTCGAATGGCACTTCCCATCCATTTCCAGGGGCCAGAGCCTGGGCTCCAATGGGGGAAAAATAAATATGAGGTTATAGGAATTCTAAAAATGAAAGCCTATCAAACCCCGCCAGTAGGAAATACCCATCTCTCCTCACATTTCATCCTTTGCTTCCATAGTCCAGACCTTTCCCAATTTGGGATTTGAGAAGCTTGCTTTTCCAACTAACCATTTGTAGGACAATGCCTGACTCTATCATCAGTAGGGGGCATACAGGAGGCAGCCGACAGATGTTTCTCTCTCATTGATATTTCTATCTCTCTATCCCTCACCCTTCCTCTAAAATCAATGAAAACATATTTTTTAAAAAGCATTACCTATGTTTATAACTGGATTTTCAATAGTTGAAATTAATTTAATGTTGCTTAATTCATAGCTGAAATGAAAGTTCAAAATTGGATGTTTGAAGTAACTGCATATAGATATAATCAAGCAAGCCCAGAACTGATTATGCAAGAGCATGAGAGACAGTTTGACGAGATGGAAAGAAATAGCCAAAATGAGACAAGAAATGACTGTCAGGTAGAGGGGAAAAAGCTGAAGAACACTTATGCTGTACAAGAAAGAGAAAAAAGAAAGTGACTAAGAAAAACAATTGTTTTTCATAAAGACAGGAAGGGTGACTGAAAGAAAAAGGCATGATTTTTTTTTTCCTCTTCTCAAAGCAAATGGGTATTTGGCAAGCACTGCACAGATTTCCGAACTGTCAAAACAATGAGAACAAAGTAAATGG
>NW_006293550.1:465840-477569 GCF_000327345.1 Myotis davidii
TATGATTTTCCGAGAGCTTGCCGAGACGCCAACAAGGATTTCTTTGATACTTCTAAGCATAAAGGCACCCGCTAGCTTCCACGTGGACTATGTTCTAAGAGTTCAGGTTGCAAGTTATTTATTTAGGACACAGTTTGCATTTTCCCTGGAGACAATCAGATAGCTAAAGCGGCTGAAGCAAATCCTGTCCTGAAAATTTTGTAAAAGTGAACTGCCATACTGAACTATTCCTGTGAAAAGGGGATTCAGAATTTCAGCTTCGAATGGCACTTCCCATCCATTTCCAGGGGCCAGAGCCTGGGCTCCAATGGGGGAAAAATAAATATGAGGTTATAGGAATTCTAAAAATGAAAGCCTATCAAACCCCGCCAGTAGGAAATACCCATCTCTCCTCACATTTCATCCTTTGCTTCCATAGTCCAGACCTTTCCCAATTTGGGATTTGAGAAGCTTGCTTTTCCAACTAACCATTTGTAGGACAATGCCTGACTCATCTCCTCAGCTTTTCTTTTGTCATAAAAGAAATACAACCAACATTTTCAGATTTTATAAAGGGTTATATTTTAGGCAAAGGTAGAGAGTAGCTACCTTTAGCATTTTGTCTCTTTAACATTTTTTACTTTGATATGTAGATACTTAAAATCGCCATGAATTCAAAAATATCTAATTTTTATAATACTTAAGATAACAATAAGAAGAAGCCCCCTACTAGCCTTATAGACCTGAAATGGTAAATGAATATTCCAAAATTGCCAGGCCTCTAAGAAGTAGTTTAAATACACAGGCGAATGTAGATTAAGAATGCATTACTGCCCAGCCGGTGTAGCTCAGTGGTTAACATTGACCCATGAACCAAGAGGTCCCAGATCTATTCCTGGTCAGGGTACATGCCCAGGTTTCAGGCTCTATCATCAGTAGGGGGCATACAGGAGGCAGCCGACAGATGTTTCTCTCTCATTGATATTTCTATCTCTCTATCCCTCACCCTTCCTCTAAAATCAATGAAAACATATTTTTTAAAAAGCATTACCTATGTTTATAACTGGATTTTCAATAGTTGAAATTAATTTAATGTTGCTTAATTCATAGCTGAAATGAAAGTTCAAAATTGGATGTTTGAAGTAACTGCATATAGATATAATCAAGCAAGCCCAGAACTGATTATGCAAGAGCATGAGAGACAAAATTGGATGTTGAAGTAACTGCATATAGATATAATCAAGCAAGCCCAGAACTGATTATGCAAGAGCATGAGAGACAGTTTGACGAGATGGAAAGAAATAGCCAAAATGAGACAAGAAATGACTGTCAGGTAGAGGGGAAAAAGCTGAAGAACACTTATGCTGTACAAGAAAGAGAAAAAAGAAAGTGACTAAGAAAAACAATTGTTTTTCATAAAGACAGGAAGGGTGACTGAAAGAAAAAGGCATGATTTTTTTTTTCCTCTTCTCAAAGCAAATGGGTATTTGGCAAGCACTGCACAGATTTCCGAACTGTCAAAACAATGAGAACAAAGTAAATGGTTTAACTTGGCTCTCATCACTAGGATGAGAGGCAAGTATGCTTGGAATTGATGTAAGAACATCAAGGATGCTGCCCACATCACCAGCCAGCACTCCTGGGCAGTGTTTTGGCCACTGGAAATCTGGAGTTTGCTTTCTTAGGAGAAATCATGGTTATATACCAACCACTGAGTTACTGTTATCAGTCCTTTCATGTTAATAAGCACTAATGTTATTTTCTCAGAAAAGCATTCAGACAAGTGCCTTGAATTAAAGAAATTCTCAGGTGTACTAGAAAAAGGACATGGACCAAGACTAACAGTCTATGAAACTGATCTGGGAAAATCATGTACGAGAGGACATGATACTGTTCTAATGAACTTGGAGAACCACATTTCCTTCCCTATTCTAAAAACACTCCCCAGATTAAGTGCATATAATTATTTCAAGTCTGAAAGAAATTTGGGGAACTTACTATGAGACAACCAACTACTTTTTAAAATTTTCTCTTACATACAGAGCTTACATACAGGAGCAACGTATTGAAGCCAGCTTTCCATAGTCAACAAAAAGCTGGGGTGAGATGGGAAAGGATTTATATATCTATTTTATTATTAGATGGAAACCAGCAAATGGCAGTGTCTTAGGCTTTATCCCAGTAATTTTCATTATGTAGTAATGGGCTTTTGGTTAAACCTTGGGGAAATGCAAGATTTAATTATTTCCTATAGCACTTTGATGTAGCTATAGGAAATAATTAAACATGCCGGTAAAGCTTGTTCTATTGCTGAATTTGTGACAACGATCATTTCTTTGCTCTCTGCTACCCTCAGTATAGAAATCCAACAACCACAACACTCTACGCTACTCTAACTGCTTAACCAGAAAATGAAGAACCACTTTGGGTGAGTGGGAGGGGAGTGTCTTGTGGTTGTTGGATTTTTGCACTGTGGTCAGCTGGTAGCCAGAAACGATCTCAGTCACAAACACAGCAGTGACATGGGCATCTAGTAGTTCATCTAAATAATGTTTAGTGTTTCATACTGTTTACTTTGCAGACAGTATTTCATCGATATTGAAGATATCTCTGTGAAATAGACAAGCAGAGGTGTTGCCATTATTTATTATATTTTTTTTACTAAGCAATAATTTTATAAGAACTCAAGTATTGACAAAACATAAATTCAGAAATATATCTCTAATATTTAATTATCTAGATTATGGCTTGGTAATTTATTAGGGATGTAGCTCCTTATTAGGGATATAACTACTATAAGTGGAGTTAAAAATCTAAAGAGTGTTATGGTGTGAGGAGAACCACAAAATATTTCAACACGGTACCTAGAGGTCTGACTAAATGATTAATTAGATTTGTGACCCTAGGAAGGTCATGCTGCCTCTGGGCCTAAATGACTTCATCATAAAAACAGTGGAGTTGAACCAGATCTCCATCATATCTGCAGTACTGGATAATGAAATGTTTTCAAGTCTAGACTTTGGAATAAGAAAGACTCTAGTTTGAATTTCTTCTCAGTCACTCAGCTGGGTGAACTTGAATAAGTTGTTTAATTTGTTGAGCCTGAGTTTCCATACCCCTGAAATGAGGGTAATAAACATCCATCTTTTCACCTGTTTAAGAAAATGACATGTAATAAATGTAAAATGTTTAGCATAGAACCTGGACTATACTACGTATCCAACAAATATTAACTATCATTATTAGCAAATATGGTTCTAACCTCATGCTGTTAAAGAGCTTCTTTATTGGGCTTTTCTGGTTGGGTTGAACATGCTCCAGATTCTACAGGTGATCTAGACTCTGACAACTCATCATGTAATGTTACTTAGTTGTTAATAAAACTAGTGAGTAAAAGCTTATTTCATCAGCCCTCTCTGTCTCTCCTGTTCTGAAGGCGTGTAAGGGGGTCTGGCCAGAAGGGGAAGGCAAATATCCAGAAAAGGAAGAAGAGTGACTTAATCAAAGTCACAGCTGGTGTGAATGTCAGAGCTTTATCTACTGTTCCAAAAGTTTTTGGCTTGCAGCAATGTCCTTGGTCCAGGCTGCAGCTTGCCAACCCAAGTAATATTTCAAAGGTTGATTTAGATTTGGCTGCTCAAAGCATAGATCACTACTCCAACCTCCACGACATTTCCAGCCCAGGGCCCAGATTCTACCATCCTTAAAAGTTATAGCCATGAACAAAGCAGTGGCAGGCTGCTAAATTAAAATGGGAAAGGAATTACTACCCACAAGGAAGTATATCTTCATTATTTCACCAAATTTAGGTCACATTGATTTGGTGATATTTCCCGATGAGATCTGTATTTTAGCATCAGGGCAAAGGTTCAAAAGTGATCCAGTATGGTCCATGTCCTCATATGGTCCAAGTGATGAACAGTGTTATATCCAGCTTTTCTAATATTCCTATTAAAATATCTATGAAGATTCAGAAGAAATAATCACGATAAACATAAAATAATAATAAACATAAATAATAACAAATATAATAATCATAAAGACTTAGACCCAATATTCAAATCAGAAACTGACTGAATTTTCACCATCTATCACAGTAGGGGATATAAATGAAAATGAGAATTAACGATAAACCCAGTGCGGTAGATACACGTTCCAAAGATGATTGTCTCACCCGATGTAGTTTTACAATCTTATGTTGATGCTCCCTCCCTGAATATAACCTCCTTAGCATGTGCTTTTAACAAATAGAACATAGAAGAAGAGAGTGAAGAAGAGAAACTGCATTATTTCCATGGATTGATTAGAAAAATCAATACTGCTTCCACTTCTCTCCCTTTCTCTCTCTTATTCTCTCTGTGTGTCACCCTTGGAATTCAACCACCACATTGTGAGAAAGCTCAGGTCACATAAAGGAAGCCACTAGTTTGTTTTATGGTCAACAGCACCAGCTAAGATCTAAATCAACGGTCAGAGTAATTAGCCACTAGATACATGAATGAGTGAATCTTCTGATGATCCCAGCCCTTTGACTCTGAGATGCCCCAGCTGATGCTGAATGGAGCAGAAATGAGCTACCCTAATAGGCCTGCCAAAATATTAAATTTGTAAGCAAAATAAATATTATTGTTATTTTAGGCCACTAAGTTTTGGATTGGTTTGTTACACACCAATAGGTAACACGAAGGCCACTATCCCTCCATAGGCACAATTACTATCTTCAGAATATTACAACAGAAGCAATTTAATGGCATTCACTACTATTTACTCAGTTATTGTGATTAAATAGACATGGTGTTAATGATTTTGCTTTCAGTTTCTCATTTAATACCCTCAACAACACCATGAGGTAAGAGAATTTCAGAAAAGTTAAGAAACTTATTCAAAATTCCTCAGCTATGAGCAGAAGAGCACTACTTAAAACCAATAGCTTAACCACATGGAAATGTAAAATCATTCTCCCAAACTCTTATATTAATGAGGAATGAAACTTCAAAAATTGAAAAGTCTTTGTAAAATAATGACGAACAGAACATGATAAAATAAAAAAATATGTCAAAATTTATGGGAGATAGCCAAAGCTGTACTCAGAGAACCAGAGTAAAATGTACTCAGAGAAAAATTAATACTTTTAAATGTTTTTACTTACTTTGAAAAAAAAGAATAAAATAAATGAGCCAAGTATTCAATTTAGTAATTTATGAAATCAATCTAAGGAAATCAAAATAGATTAAAAATAGATTATCATACTGGTTAAAGCATAAATTAAAGAAAATGGAAAGGCTTATATTAAAAAAAATACAAAGTAAATCCAAGAGCAATATATTGTGAAAAAAACAAAAGTTGAAAATATTGTGTGTAATATTTACGGTAGGGTAAAAAAACTTAAAGTTTCAGTCATTTAATAAAAGCTTATCAATTACATATGCCATAGTCTAATCACATGGTAATGGGGGTTGAGAGGGCTCTGCTTCACAATCTTGGCTCCTTCCATTTTATGATACCATCACCTTGAACACATAAACTCAAAGGATGACCTAATAGGAAGAGAATAAACAATTGTTCAGGGGTGATTTTTGTGGTGTAGAAATAGCAGCTGTAAATAACACTTCTGCCCATATTCCTTTAACAGCAGCCAGTCATAAAGCTTTATCCATTGCAAGTTGGCTAGAAAAATTAGCCCATCAACATGCCCCAAAAGAAAAAGAGATGGGTTTGGTGAACATATACCATTATCTCTGCCACAATTCTCCTTTATAGTCAAGAAATATCTCTTTAGCTTTTTATCCCATACTCATCTACACCCAAGGAAAACTCAGTCCTAAGCATTTATTGCAATCAGTTGAAAGTTCAAGGACTCTTGATGATGCAAAGTCCTTTTCAACTTGCCTCCTGTTGCTTCTCATGGTCTGGTGACTAATGAACAACAAAAACAAACAAACAAACAAAAAGAAATTATTGGCTTCCCTCTGACATTGTCTGCTTAGTGGTAGGACAGAGATAATGTAACTGCAATAAATCTTCCCATTCAGAAAAGGGAAAAAACTGGAAACCACAGAGCCGTTATCGGTATATAGCAATTCTAAAATTCCACTGGACAAACCTGATTCTGTGCTTTGGAAAGGACATCTTCATCTACGGTTCTTTTGATTCCTGGGCTTCTGAGTTGGAGACATGGTTCTTCAATGTCAAAATCCTCCATAGCCATACTTAAAACAAACTTTGGAAATTCTGCCCACCTGGAAGTGAAAGATTTCCAAAACCTACTTTCTGCTCATTGAAAGCTGACGTTCCAATAGTTGATTTAAAGTTTAGTAAGATGATTTTAGTCCTGGCATATTGTTTTCTTATTCTAATTAGTATGAAGTACAAGAAACATACTCAAAGTCATTTCATGGATAGAGTTCCCAAATGAGATGTGTTAATTTGCTTTTCTGCCAACAGGCCAATCCAACCTTAATTGCTGCTTCCTTGAGGCTATCAGATTTGGCTAGGAAGATTATTTTCTTTTCTTTTTTTTCTTTTCTTTTTTAAAATATATTTTATTGATTTTTTACAGAGAGGAAGAGAGAGGGATAGAGAGTTAGAAACATCGAAGAGAGAAACATCGATCAGCTGCCTCTTGCACACCTCCTACTGGGGATATGCCCACAACCAAGGTACATGCCCTTGGCTGGAATCGAACCTGGGACTTTTCAGTGAATTATATGAATTGACATATTTCCAGCCTTCAATATCTGTTTCTTTGAAGTCTGTCACCAAATGCTTGCCGTTGCTATGTAGTTTGGATTTTTATGGTAGCCACAAACCACTTATGAATAAATTAAAAGAAGTTTCTTGCTTTAAAAAAAAAAAAAGGTTCATTGTCTGACCTAAATGTGAAGATCTACAAAGTGGACCAGACATAAGAAATGGATTTGGTAAGTTTCTGACCAATATTTTCCAGTTAGAGAGAGCTCATGCACCTGCTGCTCTTAGAGAGTTCACAGTCTAGACAAGAAAGATAAGGCAAGGAACTGATCCAATCATAAGGTGGGAATTATTACCAGCAACAAATACCTTTGAAACAGACATTGAAGACTGTGATCTGGACAACTGGAACAACTGTATTCACGGCCTTAATACCTGGTGATAGAAACTGAAAACAAAATTGGATGGATCATCAGAAAGTAGAACCACAATAACCATGTTTCAATTTAAAGCATGTAAATTTTTAAGTATTTTTTACAAGTTTTTATCACATTCTTACATCAATCTTAAAATTCAAGATCAGTTCTAAACCTATACATGGGGTTAATCTGCTGAGTTTGGATGGCTATAGAGACGGAAACCAAAGCATTATATTAGCAAGCCTAAAAAAATATATCAGAGATGAAAATTAGAGGGAAGAGAAGATGCATGGAAGATGGAACAGGTACTCAAATTTCTCCAGTTTCTGAATTTTTGAAAACTTTTGAAAATTTACTAATGCTGGAGACCCAGAGGTGATTAAGAAACATGGTGCTTACTCCAGGCAAGAGCTTACACTCAACTGCAAGGCAAAGACTTGCATCTGAGGAGGTGTTATCCAACCCCGCAGAGTCCGCCTGTTTCATCATTTCCCCGCTGGTGTTCCCCTATATATATTTCATTTAAATCAGAGTCGCCAAAATTTTGACAAGAACAGTTAAAGAGCATTAGAAAGCGTCACAACATTCCAAAGGGTACAAACTCATATGGAGGCAAGCGGTAGTAAATACAAGATAATTGTTCATGCTTTGAATTCCCAGTCCAGCTCTTGCTACAGAGAAATATTCTTCTCTCGCCGGGGCATCCAAGTTTTTTGCCATTAACATTTGTTCCACTAATTAAAAACAAATGTGCATCAAAATAATAACTTGCAGTAAATAGGTCTATTTCATTCCGTATTTTATGAATGATATTACATTCTCATATGCTGTGGCTTGCAATAATCATGTAATCTATTCTACATCAGTAAATAGTAATTTATTCTTCTGAAGCTTTAGTATGATTCATTTTGCCAGTAGTTTAATTACCCATTAGTTAATGCTTTGCTGCTGCTGACCTCAGTATATTTTGGGGTAAAGCTTTATATCGCATTTATAGGTCACAAAAATGCCAACAATGTTCATTATGGTCATTTCCCAAACTACCTGACAGCAAAATGTTTTCCCTCAACTCATTTGTATGTATATCCCTTAATTAATGCTTCACCACATGCCAAAGTATGGTGAAATCCTTCTCACTTTACATGCAGCATGACATTTACATGAGCAATGCACACAGGACTGTATCCTGTGGCTTAAAGGCATACAAACCGTAAACCTGGAACCAAATACCTGCAGACTGAAACGCATGAGGGAAGTTAGAAAAGTGAGAATATTTGCAGAAGTTGAAAATGCCCTTCTCTACCGGCCTGAAAGGCATCATGAATACTAATTGCTGTCAGTAAATAGACCTTTTAAAACTAGAATAAAAACTCTTGTAGGGGTATTTTTAGAAGGGGATTTTGTGTATAGGAATCAGTCCTCACCTGAGAGACAGATGAGGACTGGTCTTTAAATCCTAATAGGTCTTTAAAAGATTCTGAAAGGCTCAAAAATGGAGAGGTACATAAATCCATTATATGAGAGAAGTCCTGTTTGGAGATGAAGGCATTGGAATGATGCCATTTGACTATTCAGGGCATAAACATGCACTGAAAAAAATAAGAGTTCAATTAACATAAATCAAAAATTTTAGGTCCAAACTGATTTCTTGGTAAGGAACAACAAAGTGCTTTTTGCCATAAGGTTGATTTACATGAGATCCACCAACTACAAGAATGTCCCAATAGCCTCTCTTTATTTCTTAAGAACAACCAGAGCATAGGGTGTAGGGTTTAAGAGTGTAAGCTGTGGAGCTAGGTCACTGGGGCTTGCATCTTGGCTCTTCCCCAACTCATTGTGACACTTGGGGCAAATGATCTAATCTCTATGTTGCTGGAGTTTCCTCATTTAGGAAGTGGGGTAGGGCTTATAACAATAATGACATCATGGGTTTTTATGAAGATTAAATAGTTTAAAACATGCAAGGCAGTTTAGAATGATGCCTGACACGTAATAACTATTTGCTGCATTAATCATGAGCAATGAAAAAATTCATTAAAGATTAGTTACTTTTGGCCCTGGCCAGTGTTCTCATTGGTTAGGGTGTCAGCCCGAGCACTGAAGGGTCCCAGGTTCCATTCCCAGTCAAGGGCACGATGTACTTGGGTTGCAGGTTCAAGCCTTGGCCATAGTTGGTGTGTGTGTGAGGGGGAGTCAACCAATCTCTCTCTCTCACTCTCTCTCTCTCTCTTCTTCCCACTCTCCCTTCCACTCTCTCTGAAAATAAATGGCAAAAAATATATCCTCGGGTGAAGATTAACAAAAATAATTAGTTATTTCTTGTTTTCCTAATGTACAATGAGATAACATCAGAGATACTTACCTGGCAGGGGAGATACCATTATCACGAGATAACATCAGAGATGTAAAGTGACTTCCAAGGTACACAGCTGCTTGCTTAGTGGCCCATACAGTCCCCTGAATTCCAGATCCCATTTACCTGTTAACCTCCTCCTGAAACTTCCAACACAAATAGAAATAAAAACCTGGATTTCAGCAACATTGTTAATTTTCAATTATATTCGTATTCAAACCATTACTGGCTAGTCCTACCCTGCAAATAAATTGTAGTCATTTCCTAACTCACAAAATTACTTCAAGCTTCCCAGTCCTTCACTTAGAAATGCCTGAAAATCTTTTTGTAACTGAAATGCAATCAATTAAAACTTGGACAAGGCTCCAGATCACATTTTCCTAGGACCTTGCCAAGCATCAACATTTACTCTGAGAAGCACTAAACTTCCAAGGCCATGGCTATTAGAGCTACCTTTTGAAGCCCAATCTTCAATCAGTGCTTGTGTATTAGGAATTAAAACTCCAAGCTCTACAGCTTCGCATTGCATGCAAATGAGACCAGGACAAGATGTTAACAGACCATTCACCCTGAAAATATCTGACCCCAGAATGTCTGACCGTAAAGACGCCCTACAGATAAAGCGGAACAGTACAAAGTCAGGCAAAAATGACAGATCTGGCTCCTAGTCTTGGCTGCATCTCCAACGAGCTCTCTGTCAAACAATGGGATTGGAATAAGTGATAAACAGATCTTTAAAGATTAAGATTTCCTGCACTACAGCGGGTTGCTTTTGTTTTTCTGTTGAGAGCACATGTCTAATTTAAAACTCTATGTTTCTACTTGGGGATCTCACATCTTTCTCGTGTATCTTAAACATAATGGTTTTCTCTAAGAAAGGAAATAATATATGACTCTCCAAGCAGGAATTAGCTTAAAAATAATCATCTAATAAAGCGAACTAGTATGCAGAACAGTCATTCGCTGAGGTTTTCACACAGGAACCTTTAGAACGCCTAACTAGATAAGAGAAAATATTTAATTTTGCTGATAAAATTAGATCAATTTCTTAGTCAGCTATGCAATTGATATATTTTGTACATGAGGGAATATCAGCTAAATGATCTTAAAGAAATATTTTTGAAATAGGAGGCATTGCTAGATTTTCTTGGGGTGGGGGGAGCAAAACATTGTAAAGGCAAAACAATTGTAAAGTGTTTTAAAAGGCAAAACAATTGTAAAGTGTTTTAAAATTTATTGCATGTCTTTATAACATTGGTGAAATATTTGCCACTTACCAAAATTATTAAGATGAAGTCATTAACCTTGTGACAGTTTGACAACTATTCTTTTTTTATGTTTTCAAAAATGACAGAATCTCTTTAGAAACTGTTTCCCTTTTGTGTGCAGTGCTCATTATATATTATGACACTGCTCCTGAATGGTCTATGTTGCTAATTCTGGGCATATTCTTTTCTGCAATAGTGCAATGTTGCTAAGGTAATTCCATTGAAGCCACACTCAAAAGAAGTTGAGGAAAATTAAGAAGGAAATAAATTATATTTTTATATTCAAAAAATTATGCATATAGATATATCCTGCTATAATTCAGACACTGATGGCAAAACTGAGCAAATTTATAGTGATATATGCCTTCTGACCTGCTCCAGGGAGGAGAGAATAATAGAGATTATGGAGAACAAAACAAGAGAGAGAGAAACAGCTAAATTTTCCATAAATATGTTATAATAGATTAATGATGATAAAGCCTGTGAGAAATTGAGAACTAGACAAGATTAAAATATTTTAAATAAGTAGTATGGAAATGCTTCCAAATATTTATAACCTGCATGCTAACAAAAATTAAAGGTTTACTGTTAAGCCCAAAGATGTATTTGAGTGCTAATCCTATCTAATAATAGACAAACATGGTAATTGACCATACCTTCGCTACACCTCCCGTTGGCTAATCAGTGAGATATGCAAAGTAACTGCAAACAAAGATGGCGGCTAATTTGCATACTGCAGGCAGGGCAGGACAGCGCCATCCTGCCTGCCACGCCTCCATCCGGGCCTGCTATCTGCAACCCGGGGAGGCACCCCAACCTCTGGATCGGCCCTGCCATGTGCGTGACCCAGGGAGATGGGGCAGGCACTGAGGGATCAGGCCTGCCATCTGCCACCCGGGAGTGGGCCTAAGCCAGCAGGTGGTTATCTCCCAAGGATTCCCAAATTGTGAGAGGGCACAAGTGGGGCTGAGGGACATCCTCCCACCACTCCTCCCCTGCCAGTGCACAAATTTTTGTGCA
>NW_006293550.1:478350-488263 GCF_000327345.1 Myotis davidii
TCCTATCTGGTTTTCCCTGAAGGGTGTCCTGGATCAGGGTGGGGGTCCCACTTGGGTGCCTGGCCAGCCTGGGTGAGGGGATGATGGCTGTTCTCAGCTGGTCACACCCCCTTCATGTGGGGGTCCCCCCTGAGGTGCCTGTCCAGCCTGGCAGAGGAGGCGATGGCTGTTTACAGCTGGTCACACACCCTTCAGGGTGGGGGTCCCCACTGGGGTGCCTGGCCAGCCTGGGTGAGGGGCTGAGGGCTGTTTTCAGGCTGTGACTGAAGCTCCCAACTGCTCCTTTTTTTCTTTTCTTTTTTTTTTATTCTGGGCCAGCTTTAGCCTGGCTCCAGCTCTGAGGCTTCCACTTCTGGAAGAAGGTATCTGGTTTGTTTTGGTTCTACAATCGAAACTCTGTATCAAATCCAGCTCTGAGATCCCGGCTCGCTGAAAGCAGGTTTCTGGGGTTTTGTTTAGCTTCTATATTTATTAAAATGTTTCAAACTGCAGGCTCAGAGGCCTGCAAGGCAGGTGGGGAACGTTGGAGTCCTCCGTCACTAAAGCAAGCAAGCCTCATGTTAGTTTCAAGCTGCCTGGCTGCCGGCCGCCATCTTGGCTGGCAGGTAATTTGCATATCTTGCTGATTAGCCAATGGGAAGGGTAGCGGTCGTACACCAATTACCATGTTTCTCTTTTATTAGATAGGATATAGCTAATATGCTAAGTATCTATCCGACAAGTCGCTATGAAGCATACTGACCACCAGGGGGCAGACTGTCCACACAGGAGCTGCCGTTACTCACACTGGCCATTTGCAGAGAAATGGCACCATGGACCTGGTGCCCACAAAGCAACACTCGGCTTCCCCCAAGTGGGACACAACCCCAACCACCACCCCAGAGCAACACCCCACCAAATACAGCCAACGCTGCCGAGACACCATGGCACAAAATGCAGCCCACAGTGCTGCAGCCCAAAATGCAGCCCAGAAATGGTGGCTGTGAGCACCGGGTAATGATGTCACATAGCAATGCCTGGCTTCCTCTCCCTAGAAACTAGACTCCTTGGAGTTTCTTCTGCCCAGGAACCTGACTTGCTTTATAGCCAGGTGCAAACATTTTACAGTTTAACCAAATGTTTGTGAAGTGATAAATATTTTACCCTTTGTTCTCCCTGAGTGATCTACAATAATAATCTGCTTTGTGGTGATATTTACTGCTGTGTTACTGACAATTACCTGAAAGAGAAGTTGGGGTGCTTCAATGGGCTGGAAGAGGTTCAGTTAATCAGAAAGCAGGTCTGATTAAGCAAGTTTGTTCTATATCTATAAAAAGCTAAGTTGACCCATGCATGTGTGATACATATAAAGCTCTTGCTGGCGCCAATTGCACGCATGTGTTTAAATCTGTCACTGCTGATCATGAATTTGGTTGAAACTTCTATTTTAGAGAGAGGGCAAATAGCGATATTAAAATATTTCTTCTAATTAATTTTCTTTCCATATACACAGATCCATGCAATGGGCCACTAGTATTTTATAAACCTAGAATAGAATAAACTTGGAAATTAAGCATCCCTTTGAGGCATTGCTTTGATATCTTAACCTGGGATACAAAGAGTACTTACCTATTTTTAAAATGTTTAATTTATGCCTGGACAGTGTGGCTTAGCTGGTTGAGTGTTGTCCCATGCACCAAGAGGTCACCAGGCTCAATCCCCAGTCGGGGGCATGAAGGAGACAGCCAATCCATGTTTTTCCCTCTTACAAGGACAGCAGTCATATCAGAGTAAGGCCCACCCATATGACCTTATTTAGCCTTAATTATGTCTTCAAAGGTCCTATCTCCAAAGATAGTCAGAATCTGAGGTGTACTAAGTGTTAGGCCTTCAATGTATGAATGGGGGCATACGGGCACATTTCAGTTCATAACAGAAACTATGCTTCTACAATCACTGCTTTTTTCACCTACCCCGTGTCTTCATGACAATGTTCAGCAAGCTAAATGATCACTTTGGGATGGGATTTACTGTAGGGAGGACCAATATCTTACTCAGAATGTCTTGTAGCAGTACAGAGGCTCATCCACTCAATTATCCTTTGTCTAATGGCCAGCGTGTGACAGTTTTATTTGCTGTTAAGGAAACTGAGAACTTTAGATTTATTACTTACTTATGATAAATTTAGACTATCCCTGAGACTAAAGCATTTGAATTGGGGAGAGGCCAGAAACAGCAAGACTGGTTAGAGTACTGACAGTAGCTAAAGAAATGGGTACGGGCAGATTCCAGAGCTATTAGTGGACAGCTTGTTGGGCTTTCTGAGAACTCGCAGAAGCAGGAAGTGAAGAAGATGCAGTGACTGTGGCCTTGGAAGGAGCCTAGGGAAGTTAGCCCTGAGATCCAGGGAAGACCAGAGCTCAGTTCCTTTGCAGAGGAGTCCACAATGTGGCAATGGGCTGTTAGACAAAAGGAAATATGAGTTTAAGAGTCAAAACAGAAATGAATCCGGACACACTGGTTTCAGAAGGATGTTTCATGAAGCCCTGGGGTTCTAGGGAGGGGAACAAAGGGAGTGGGCTGGGCACCCTTCATCACCGAGGCAGCTCTACTTTCTCACTCTGATAGGAATTTATTTGAAATAGGATTTGTTCCTACTGTCCCTCCCAAATGTCAAAAACCACTAGACTATACAATGATTAAATACACTTTCCTTTAAAAATTCTGAAATTCCGAGTCTGAAAATATATTTAAAGACCTAAATCAGAATTTTCCAAGAGTCATGATACAGTCCTTTTCAATAAAGATTTCTTAAATTTCTGTTGGTTGACTATCTGGTCTGATATTGATCTTAAATTTACAATGATCATCTCTATATTCATGATGAAAAATGGGAGTTTAGAAAATAGATGTATTTTCATAAAGAGCACAATTTGTAAATAATATATTTTCTCTCTTAATTATCAGATTAAGTAAAAAACATTGTTTAAAATGTTTTACAGGTAAAATCAAGTTAATAGAATTTTCAGTGCAGTAGGAGTAGAAATGGTAAAGGTAAGGGGTAGCTTGACCTTTATAATAACCATGGAGTTTTGAAGTGGGGCCAATGCTAGAAAATAAGAAACCTTTGTGAGTTGGGAGGTGTGTGTGGCTGGGGGCAGTATAGTAAGCATGCAAAGATCTGGAGGGGTTCTGTGGGGTTGGGGAGGAGGAGGTCTGTGAAGCAGATTAGCACAGAGTAAATAGTTTCCTCCCAGAGCTATTACCCAAAAGATAGGTTCCACTTCCCCATTATAATCCTGGGCTCAGAAAAATTCTTTTGATTCACCATACCCTAAGAAGCCTGAATCTTTCTAACAGATCACAAAGAATATAATTTTTCCTTTCCACAAAGAACATAAAATGCAATTCAAAAAAGAAAACAATGATCTTAAATGTTGGCCTCAGATGAAATAGCTCAGAAAGAAAGGAAGAAATAAGAAAGCACCATTAAAATGTTAAACATAATATATCTTAATAGTCATACACATACACACTCACAGTTTCTAAATATTAGCAGTCTGGGGTACATTTCTACCTTGTCCCTCAAGTATAGATAGGAGCAATAACATGTAAAAGATAACCAAGTGAAAAACTACTGTTGGATACTATATGATTCCTACTTGAAAGTGAATGTCAGATTGCTGCAAAACTAGTTCCTAAAAAGCTCACACTACAAAACTGGCATTTCATCCTAATTCAGCTTTCAAGACAACAGAACATTTTCAGTCTGATTTCTATTTTATACATTTACTTTTCCTCTGCATTTTTAATATGTGGAGATATCGTGAAATTAATAAGATCAACAATATCAATGTCTGTGGTCAAACTACTAACCAATTAGTGTTTTAACTATAGAATGAATGTTTAAATTGCCTTTCCCATGTACTCCTGACTACCAGAAATCGTCAGCCTGTGAGCCTATTTCTTCTCCCATTAGATTTTATGCCAGCTACTAATTTATCTATGAAGATTGCTAACATGTTTTGAAGTTACATAATTAACCCTGCACTAGTGGGTGATGCTTGGAAATATAGATCTTGAATTTATTTTTAATAAATTAAAGTTCAGTGGGAGAAGTGAAGATTACATTCAGCCTTGTTGAGTACCGTATGGCATTGATTAGGCTCCAGCCGCAAACTGAACCAAGTTCTCCTACCGCATAAATCCATAGATTTTTCTACAGCAAGCAAGGACACTGAGAATAATTGAATTGGTAATTCTTTTCAAATACAGTCTTCTTAGTATTTTAATCATTTTAGTATTTGAAAGCATCACTAACATCTTCCTTGTGAACATAGTGCTCACTTTTCCCTCTGCTTTCTCACCCTTTCTCTCACCCACATTCCTTCTGTCAAGCAGCCTTCAGAGAATAAAGAGGACTTAAAATTGTAGTTTGAAGGATGGACAAACGCACACTACTATGCCTCATTGAGGACACTGGGAGACCACAGTATCAACAGAGTATCAGTCAGAGGCTCTTCCAGAATTTCTGCACAGAACTGGCTTAGAACAGGCCCCGGGAAAAGGACTGGAAAGCTTACATTAAGGCGGTAATTACATAGTGATTAATTATTGATTTTCCCGGGCTCCTGACTGATGCTGATGGAGCTCTTAAGATTCTCCCACTCCTCAGACCACCTCTCTTGCTACCACTGTCTTCCCAAATGCTAGCATCACATGCCAGTGAGAATCTGTGGCAGAGTTCGCCAAATGACAGAGTGAAAACCTAGAGAAGGTCAGGCAGGGCCTTAGCAATGAACAAGCCAATCGAGAAAGTGGGGTGGTTACAGTTAGAACTGTGATTGGTGCCTCCATAGAAAAGCCCAGGATAGAGTGAGTATATAAGAAAACCTAACCTGTGTTAGGAAGGCAGGGTAGAATTTTCTAAGAAAGTTTAGACCTAAGCAGTTTTAATTTATCTGTATATTATCCATGTTAACCAAATGCAAACGAGTCAATTCATTGACTTAACAAACTTTTCTCAAACCCCTACTATGTGTGCTGGGGACTCAGCAGTAAATTAAACAGACAAAGATCCCCAGTAGCTCTATGCAATTTAAATTCTGAACTAAATGACAAAGAAACTAATCAGGGGAGTATGGGTTTAGTGCTCATCGTTAATGAAACAGATAATGAGAATGAGGCAGATGCATTCTGTGGGATACTTTGCAGCAGTTTTAAACAATTAAAATGGTTTATTGAAACATGGTTAGATTTCTTAAAACACAGTATTGAGGACAAAGAGTTAGATATAAATGAGCTCTAAAACATAATTCCAGCAACGTAAATTAAAAACCCCTCCCACGTGAAACAACACTATCCATAATGCAAGGACGTGTACATATCCACCTGTCAGAGCAGGTGCCTGTGAGAGGAGGGGGTGGAAAATAGAGTCAAGGATAAAGAGGGAAGCAACAATAAACCAAACAGAAATTAGTTTTTACAAAAATTGGTGGTAAATGTGTCCCAAGAAATTTGGAATATAATTACTACATTAATTCTTTGAATTCAACATTCTAAACACAACAGGAAAAAAGAGAGAAGAAATATCATTGTTTTCTATTTCATATATCTTCTTCACTTTAGTTACTTTGTAATAAATATACTTTTAAAATATACAATAATATGACCACATAGTTTTCATTTCCCCTTTTACAAAATGTGAGGAACTGGCCAAAAATTAAATTCAAAACACACTTGCAAAGAGCAGGTCTTTCAGGTTCCATGCAGATAAAATAGAGGGATGCAAACTGAGTGCACTTCTTAGAGGTGGGCATTAACTGGTACAGTGTGTTTATTATGCACAGATCCCCTTCCAAAGTGATGTTATTGCTCCTTCATCTACAAAGTGTCACAGTTATTCCCAAGGAGAACAGAGATCTATTATCTAAATTATTCAAAAAATGTAAGCTGATATTCTTAATTACCTCGATCATTCATAAAAATTCTATTTTGTGGGCCTCTCTAAATAAAGATACCTCGAGCATGCATTTTTACATGATTGCTCTGTTTATCTTTTCACTGTGAACAGGAGTGGAATTCAGCTACAGTTTTCTGGACTGCTCAGGGAAAGCTAGATGCGCCACTCACTCTGCAGTGGTATCTTAAAATTGGGTCATTTTGAGTTATATTTCCTGGACAGCATTCTTCTTCCTGGGGTTAACAGATTCACCACTTTGTTGAATTTGCACAACTCTTAATGAGATGTAGGAAAATTACTCTGCCCCTAATTGGTTGGAGGATTGGAATTCCTCTTGCCTTCCTATAAGTTAGGCATAAATATCTATTGCCTATTTAGTTAGTTCCTCGTCCTCTTTTACAGTTGATTAAAGATGCAAAAGATTAATGTTGAAAAAGGCTGATTCTGCCACACACAAAAAATTCCATTTCCTCTCATTTGATTTTAGATCTAAAAGTCTTTGAATGGTATAAATACTCTAACAAGATTTCCCCTTCCTTTTCCTGTGGGATTCGTGCCCATGAATTCTGAAATAAGAGAAACCAGCAGAAAGGAAAACAAAAGGACCTGAGAAACCTCATCTTGAGAGGTATCCCGGTAAGTCTCAGAAGCCGCTGGCCCACATGAACAGTTCTCAAGTCAAGCTTTCTGGCCTTAGCGTCACCTCACGTTATTAAAATAGTTATCAGAGACCCCATGAGCCTTTATTTATGTGGGGTATATCCAGCCGAAACTAAAGCTGAGGAGTTTTTAAAACACAAGAATGCACCAGCATGCATCCCATTAGCTGTCAGAGCAATGGTGTCACCACACTTCGCGTAGCCCCTGGAAAGCTCTACTGTAAACTGGTATGAGAATGAGAGTGAAAAAGACAACACCTTGCTTTGTTATGAAGAGATTTTTGACCTTGAAAATTCCCTGAAAGTGTTTTAACGACCTGCAGGAGTCCACAGATCACATTTTAAGATCCACTCTTCTGAATGGATTAATTGCTGAGATATATTACTGTAGGAGTTATATAGCTTTACATATAAGAATGTGCTGAATATTTTCCCCCCAAAGTGATTAGGGCAGGATCAGATAGAAGCCAAATATGAAACTTGCTTAGGACACGGTGAAATAATAGAGAAAATACATATTGGTTTCTGCCCCTGGTTCCTGACACAGAGCTCCTAAAACTCTTTATAATTTCCTGAATAATAAGAGCATTAGGGACATCTTTTATTGTGATATTTGGTCTTTGAGTCTGGTTCCTGGTTTCTAACACAGAGCTCCTAAATCTCTTAGAATTTCCTGGGTGATAGGCATATCTTTTGTTCGAATGTGACTCCGGTTGGGCTCCTGGTGGCTCCAGGATGGGGACTAGTAGGTTATCAGAGAGACTAATCCATGATTAATAGCTTGGAACTTTCTGCCCCACCCATTATCCTCCAGGAAGAGGAGAGAGGATGGAGAGAGTTAACATTAATTGTGCATTTGTGATGAACCCTCACCCCCATAGAAGTCCCAAAAGTACAAATGTTTTAGAGCTTCCTGCAAATATTTATCCTGTGCTAAACACATCTCATGTGGGAAGAGAATCGGGCATATTGTAATGAGGATAACATTGGGGGGAAAGGTGGGGGCCTTAATAGAACTTGGATTCCAGTTCCGTTTCTGCCATTCTGGTTATTCCTGTTTCTACCACGAAACAGCATTACCTTAGTGCAGGGCTTCTCACTCTCAGGAGTGTTGACATTATGGTCTGGGTAACACGTTGTTGAGGGGGCTGTCCTGTGTATTATACAAGGTTTCCCCAACCTCTGCCCCCGCCCTGTTATGTTAACTAGACATGTCTCTAGACATGGCCAATGTCCCCTGGGGGTAAATTGTACCCATTTGAGAGCCCCTGAGTTAGTGAAATGGGTTTAATCCTCTTTTATAAACTGAAGAGATCATAATATCTATGTCATAGTTTTGTAAAGAAAATTAAATGACTATACATTTTAAATTGTTCTACAGATATTTATTGGTATTGACTAACTCATTCATAAATAATAGTTTTTCCTCTATTTAACCACTTGCTTGGGATTTTTCTAACTCATCTAAACCACAGACACTAATTAAATATTTTCTCTAGTATTTGTAGCTATAATTTAATCTTTTTTATTCCCAAGATCAGGTAAATAATCTTGGACTGTGCTCTTCTTCCAAGAACAGATTCACATTTTCCATTCAACAGTTATTCCACTGGTTACAGCACAATATTCAATATAAAAACATTCAGTTTTATGACACTTGCTGGAGTAGACATCCGCCACCGGATTTGACAGCACCTTTTACATTTGGGTAGCTCTTCCCCGTAATATGCATTACAGTTGAGTGGAGGATGATCTACAATAGTGAGAAATGGTCTGGACAAGCTTCTGATTAGCAAGAGATTCCAAACAGCAGTGTCTCTGCCAAACAAGTATCAGCAGAATCCAACATCCCAACCTTGTTGTACCTGCTCACTGGAGCTGCCTAACTGGCAGGGCTCTGACATGCCCTGCATTAGTTAAGATTTCAAACAAAGACTGTTTGATAATAAATACGCTTTTCTCAGAGATCAATCTGTATTGGCCCTTCCAAAACCACCTTGGCATCAATCCCAGGATATAATTTATGCCTAATAAGCAAGTAAGCTTTTCAATTATTCCCTCTCCCCCAAATCTTATACTCTGTGTTTTGACTATCTTGCTGCCAAATCCCAGAAACCTAAAGCTAGGTAGGGACGGGAGGGGGATTTTTAAAGAGACAGTCAATGCTACACAACAATTTGGGGGAAATGTGAGCACTTCTACGTGATTCAATTGTGTTCACTGATTGGTATGCACTGTCATTCTAATCTAAGCCCTCCTTCCACAAGTCTGAGTCTCTGTGAGTAGTGTCCTATGGGCAGCTGCACTTCTTTCATTTCTTCTCTCCACTCCCATTTTACCCAGAGTCTCCCCTCCCCCCCCATTCAACTCCACCCCACTCTATCCGTGGTGGTGAAGTTCCTGAGTTAAGAGGGGAGCTTCAACTTCTCCTGAATAAGGCAAATGCTCAGCTCAGAACAAAAGCCGTCTGTGATCCTTCATCAAGGGGCTTCGCCTGCCTTCTCTCCCTGCAGATCCACAGTCCTCTCTCCAGTCTTCTAACTTATGATCTTCTTTCCTCTGAACTTTTTTACAACTATGGGCCAAAAGAATTGCATATGAGGAAGAAAAAACTCCTATAATGATACAACTCACCCTTTCAAAAGTAAGCTGCTTTATTAGTGTTTTCTTTCTAATATTTTGTTAACAATTAATCATTTACTAGACCCACTAGCATATTAAGAATGTTGGATATTTCTAGTTTAATAAATTGTTATTCACATTGTTTTCTAAATAACCTACTTTTGGAAAAGAGGTTTTTCAAAGAGTGACTACAATTCTCTCTTCTCTCCTCACCCCAACCCCATGCCTTTCTTGGAATCACTCCTGGAATGTCCTATAAACCTGTAAATACAATCACACTTACCTATCTCATTAAGAATTTAGGTTAAAACTAAATTTCATTATGATAGCACCAAATAGATATTTAGAAGTTAGAACCAATGTCCTCATAGGAGAGACTCTGAGGATGCTGTGAAAAGCTAATAAGATAATATAGGTTGACGTATCTATCAATACATATATAGCTATATCTACACTAATAAAAGAGAAATATGGTAATTGGTGTAGGGCACTACCCTTTTCATTGGCTAATCAGGGCTATATGCAAATTAACTGCCACTAACTGCCAACAAAGATGGCGGTTAATTTGCATATGTAGGCACAATGCGGGGAGGCAAAAGGGAAAGCAGGAAGAAGCCCCCTGCCACTGACAGTGATCAGAAACCCAGGGGGGAGCTAAGAGCTGGGGGGCAGGGCAAAGGTGGCCCTGGGG
>NW_006293550.1:488689-498671 GCF_000327345.1 Myotis davidii
GGGGGCTGCCTTTGCCCTGCCCCTAGCCATGATCGGAGAATCGGGCGCCTTTGCCGCCCTGGCCAGTGATAGCAGGAAATAGGGGTGGAGCCAGCGATGGGAGCTGGGCACGGTCGAAGCTGGCAGTCCTGGGAGCTAGGGTCCCTTGCCAGGGCCTAAAGCGGAGCCCTCGATTGCGGGGCCGCTGCAGCTGCGGGTCCCCGCTGCCCAGGCCGGACGCCTCAGCCAGAGGCGTTAGGCCTGGGCAGGGGTGGAGCCTGCAACCGCGGGGAGCTGGGGGTCCCCTGCCCAGGCCTGACACCTCTGCCGGAGGCCTCAGGCCTAGTCAAGGGGCCGATCCTGCAATTGGAGGGTGATGGGGGTCAATGCCTGAGGGCTCCCGGTATGTGAGAGGGGGCAGGTTGGGCTGAGGGACACTCCCCCCCACCCACCCAGTGCACGAATTTCGTGCACTGGGCCCCTAGTCTATAATATTTGAATATTTTGGTTCCTAAAGTTTGACACAAAAAGGAGTGTAGGACAGACAACAAAAGAACTTTTGATAATTAGCAAGGAGAAGAATAATGTTGGGACCAAAGAACTATTATTCTCACTTTCCGTATTCTGGACACCAAAGAAAAATCACTGTCCACAGTAAGCTCTGATGTGGAGATTTGAGACATTCCAGGTATAGGAATTTACAAAAGAAAGAAAGAAAGCAAAAAGGATTACAGGCAAGCAGTAGGAAACTGATGACAGCTTGCCTCTGCACTGCCCGGGGGATGAGTAGGCAGTCTAATAAGAAGCCTCACAGGGTGTCACTCATTAGCTTTGTGGGATAAACTTCTCCCCAGGCTCTGGCCTTCAGCCAGCCTCCTTATTTTCGTCAGGACATCAAGAGTAGATTCATCGCTCTGGGCCAGATTCTTATTAACAAGTTTATGAAGATGATACATAAAACCAGAATGCCAATACGTTATTCTGTGTAATGGATTGGATATCATGGCAATTTAGCTCAGTTGGAACTACATTTCCCATAATTCTTTCCAGCAGTGGCCAAAAAGGCTTTTTGCATGAGTTTTGGAAGGCGATTTGAAGCAGCAGCCATATTGCTTTCACCCTCAGGTTGGTTCAGGGGCACCAGGTGCTGTTCCATCTCAAGCTCATTGATATTTCAGCTAATACTCAACTGACATAGGGCTCATCTCCCCTCAGTTGGCCGTCAGGTTCTCTGTCTCCTGGCCCAGGTGCGTGTTTGGCTCTGTAACAAAGTGCATCCATTTCTTCTGCTGGTCACCCACACTATCAGAGTTGGAGGCAGTGTGAGACCCAGGTTCCAGTCCATCCTGGTGGACTCCAGCTTAGCCCATGGGTTCCAGTATTTCCTTGCTCTCCCCTACTTCACATCTATCTTCTGTTCTTGACTTATTCTCCTGCAGACTCTAAGCTCCAGAAAGGGTGCAAAAACAACAGCCTTACAGAGACTGTTTAACCATCTCCCGCCATTGCATAAGGTACAATCTCTGAAAAAAATCAGTGTTTCTGTTTCTCTGAACCCACCTGACTTATGTGAAAAAATAACTATTATGGGTCCCGAGTTCTTCAAGCCCCTGTGACCAGTATATTCCTTCTGTGGACAGAATTACCTGGAAACTAAATGCAACCAGAAGTTTGCTTAGAAAACTTGAAAATAGAACAGAGTTAATTAGATGAATCAAATGCTTAATGTAAATAAGGTCTGTTTTAATATAGCATCTTCTTGCCAGTAAGAAAGATCACTAAAACTTCTGTTATCTAAGGCTCTCATCTCTAAACTATGCTAGGCTAGGCCTTGTGAAAATATACCTCTGTGACGATTCTTTTCAACATTTGCAAGAGTGGCCAATATCTAATTAAGGCCTTTTTCCTTAAGTGTGTTAACCATTCCATAGTTCAATCTGTTTCTGTTTCTGGTCATTTAAGGTGATTTTACATTTTTTTTTCCTACTATATTATGCACCAAATACTGAAAAAAAAAAAGACAAAAACATAAGTCCCTTCCATGCAGTTGAAGATCTTCATTTCCAAAATTCTGCAAAGTAAAGATAAATTTAGCTTCTGAAGCAGTCTCTTTTATGAAGCAAATACCCCCTCTGAGGCTAGCAGACTTTCTCATCTTAGTGGGAATTAATTCCATCTGGTTGCTTTCCTCTTGCTGTGGTCAGCTGTGCTGACAGAAAGAACTGGTGTTCTAGCAGGGAGTTAGAAAGAGAGAATCATTTTAGAACGCAGGCATATTTGGAAGAGGAATACAGCTGAGTCATCACAGGGGGAGCCCACAGACTCAGGCAGTACAATCAAGGGGCTTCTGAGGAAAGGAAGAAAGGAAAAACTCTCACGATACTCTTTTCAAACCCCAGTTCAGTTATAAGTACTTCAGTAGACAATTTGGACTCAACAATAGATTCTTTCCAAATCCCAGACCTTGATTGAAAAAAATCAGATGGTGAGTTCTAGTTCAAATGCTAAGCATATGAACAGCTTTCTCCCAGTCAGACATAACGCCATCTCCATAAATGGTTCTCATTAGGTGTCCTTTGAAAGCCTTTGGTACAAATGTGTGGCTCGAGATCTTGACATTTTCAAAACAATCAAGCCGCAAGCAGCAATTATTGACAAAATATAAGAATCATTGCATTTTTGTTTTTGTTTACTTGAATACAACCTCCAAATTATGTGCCTAATGGACAGTTTTTCTCTCTGTTGGAACTCCAAATATTGGAGTTTATCGGATTCTTAAAAATAGTACTTTCAGCCTTGAAAACTGCCTGGAATTATTGGAATAAAAATGAGAGAACAGAGATGACCATATTTACAAAATTCCACTTTCAAGCAAACTTTATGAAGCATTTTATTTTGTATAAAAACTTTGAAATAGCCTAAAGGCTTTCTTTGGCCAGCTGTATATTTTATCTGTTAAATGTCCTCAGAGTGAAAAGATTCCCTCCGCAGAGGCACCTGCAGGATGTGCAATGCCTCATTTTCACTCCGAAGATCGGCTCTGAGGAAGCCTCAGCTCCACCGCTCATCATGCACATTCACAATGGACATCTGCAGCCAGCAAAAGGGAACATTAGACTTGTTTGTGTTGTCACACAAAAAAAGAAAAAAGAGAATGGTTTAAAGTTCTGAGAGTCTCTGTAACATTTAATTAGGCTTTCCACTGTGGTTCAATCAAAAATATGCTTTTGCAGGAAAATGGGGACTAAAAAACACATGCTTTGCTATTCAGCTTGTTGCTGGGTCAACCCCTCAATTCATAAGCTTAGAAAAAGCAGCCATGACATGCTTCTATAAGATCTCTCCTTTGCAGAAACCAAGGAGCTTTATTACCAGTCTCAATATGACTTTATTTCCTCCATAATCCCGAGAGATGTTATCCCTCCTCTCCTGGTTGAGGAACTAGAAAGTGTTAAACCAACTAAGTTTCAGAAGTTGACTAGATCTGCAAGGTTGTGCTGTCAACAAGCCTAACATCTTATGGGATCCATTCAACCCAATACATATGACTGGATACAAGTTTGATAATGGAGTGTTACAGAGCTCAAAGAATAATATTTTGATACTACTCTTAGTGGAAGTTTATTTTAGAACTTTTTTATATGAGAATTTTAGTAATTTTCAAAATCATGTCTTTGAAATAAAAAATCCGTGCCGTACGAAACCAAAAAAAGGAGAAGTTATAAACACTGACTGCTTCCCCAAAACTTTTGACCATTCCTAGTGAAATTGTTTCAGATATTAAGCTGCTTCTACCTAACCCCAAATTAACTCTATCATCTGTCTGCTGAGGGACTAATAAGATGGACTTCAGTAGGCAGATGATAGTAAGGGTGAAAAGAGTTTTTATCTAGCTTATCTGGCCACTGCATAAAGATTAATTGACTCTATGTTCATAGCAGCACAATTTACAATAGCTAAGATTTGGAAACAGCCCAAGTGCCTGTCAGCATATGAGTGGATAAAAAAGCTGTGGTACATCTACACCATGGAATACTATGCAGCAGTAAAAAAGAAGGAACTCTTACCATTTGCAACAGTCTGGATGGACCTGGAGAGTATTGTGCTAAGTGAAATAAACCAAAGAAAAATCAGTATCACATGATCTCACTCATATTTGGAATCTAGTGAACAAAATAAACTGATGAACAAAATAGATCCAGAGACATAGAAGCATGGAACAGACAACAACTTTCAGAGGGAACCCAGGTGGGGGGAAAAGATTAATGGGGGAATTTATATGCTATATGCATAGTGCATGGACAGAGACAATAGTCTGGGGAAGGCCTGGGAGTGACAGGTGCAGGGTGGAGGGGGTCAATGGGGGAAAAAAACCACAAAAAACAAAGGGAACTATTGTAATACTATCAACAATAATGATATATTTTTTGAAAAGATTGATTGAGCCTTTATGGTGTTTATTGCACCACACTAAATTACATGAGAAATTCTAAATGGAGATTATAATCCAGCTAGAGAAAAAGACCACAATAAAGAGAAATAGGAGAATATTTCTGTAATGCTCATATTTCACAGAGAAGTTTTTTACAAAGTGAATTTTAGTGATAGCCATACCTTAACACCTCTCCCCCCCACACACACATATGCAAATCATATTTGGATCCAAAGAGGCAATAGAAAAAAAATGTTCCTCTGAAAAAAAATTTTACTTTAAGAATAAATAAATCTCTAAAACTTCAAGTCTTTAAAGAAAATTGAAACAAATACAATTAATCGCATGTTTATTACTATACTATAATATTCTATAAGAGAACCTCTGAACACTATGTAAAACATCATTACAATTGTTTATCTCATTGTTTATATTTAAAATATTCTTTAAAATACTAGTAATTCTGAATAGCTTTTTTTTATTGTCTTGAGTGACTTTATCTCTGATTTTACACTTATTTCTAAATTATTTTAATATTACACTGAACCTTATTTTTTAAGGACCTGGGATTACTGGTTTTTGCCTGTCACATTTTTACAACCATTATAATTCATGTCACCTCGTAACACCTCTGTGAAGCACGATGTATTTTTATTTAACAGATGACATGGAGTTGGCACAATGTTCAGGCTTGGAAATCTGTTCATCGTGTATTCATATTTTTTGATATATTTACTAGCAGCTAGTCCTTACTTTCTGTAATTTAGAAAAAAAAATATTTAGATTCTATTCTTAAATTTGTTTTTCTCTTGAGATTTGCTCCGTGCACAATATGGAAATGTTAATTTAGCGGAATGTCTTTGCCAAACTATAATATTGTTTATGGTTATCCTGCTTGGGCCTAAGTGCTACACACCAGTTTAAGGGAGCCATCATGAGATGGGTATGGAGGGGGGGGGGGGCTTCTTCTTGACTTTGTGGCCCCAGTTTCAGCAAAGCTATTCGTCCTGTCAAGTTGATGCAGTTGTTACACAGACCAACCCAACCTGGATATTTACCACATAGGGAGTTCAAAAAGATGTCCTAGCAGGGAAAAAATGGTCTGACAGCCCAATTTGAATCATGTGAAATGATTGCTTCATTTCCTCACATAACCCCTAAATGGTTATTCATGAAGTGTATACAGGCACACCTCGGAGATAATGCAGGTGCAGCTCCAGACCACCCTAAAAAAGTGAAATATAATCTTTCTTGCCTTCAACTTGTAAAAAACACATCTGTGAAGCTCAATGAAGCAAAGAGCAATAAAATGAGATGTGCCTGTATTGCATTTCCCCACCTTTACTTACCTAATCATTAGCAAGATAAAAGCACCTATAAAGCCAGTGCTTGCCTCCCGGCTCTAGCACAGGGTTCTCAACCTTTCCTGCCTGTCACAATCTCCTTGAGGACTGGCCCTGCGCTCCTCAAGTTTCTGATGTGGGAGGTTTGGGGCGGAGCCTGATAATTTATATTTCAATGTGTTTCCAGCAGATGCTGATGCTACTGGTCCAGGAATCAGGCCTTGGGAAACACTGCAGGCCCCGTGGCCTTTCTGCTTATTGTAAGATCATGCACAATCCTACCATCCATTTTAGTCTCAAACACAGTCTCCATGCAGATGGTAAAACTATCTAAACCGAGATATTAACCCCAGTTTTTAGAAAAGTTCTGAATTGGCTGCTTTCTGTTGCTGTTCCAATAATCACTAGTAACATGAGGATGGCTCCTGGGCCACTGAAGCAACTGCAGTTCCCTCCCTCCTTAGCCTTCAGGGAGGCACCCCCAGAGGGTAAGCAGAGCTGGGCAGATGCTTGGGCCGAGGGCAGGAAGAGCAGGGACAAGGGTGTAAGTCCATGTGTCCAGCTGGAGCTTTTACTTGCTGCCTGACATGACCTTGAGGTCCTGCAGGGCACGGCGAGCAGCCTGGCCACGAGCTGCCTCTCTGGGGGCTGCAGAGCCATGACACACAGTGTTCAACTGTGTGGACAGCCCACCAGACACTGGCCCAGGAATCAGGCCTTGGGAAACACTGCAGGTCCCGTGGCCTTTCTGTTTATTGTAAGATCATGCAGAATCCTACCATCCATTTTAGTCTCAAACACAGTCTCCATGCAGATGGTAAAACTATCTAAACCGAGATATTAACCCCAGTTCAAGGTAAGAGTTGCCCAGTGTTCCCTTGTTTGAGTCTGGTGCACCAATGGAAAGGAAGGATTACCAACGCCTGCTCTCTCTCCACTCATCTCCTCCCCACTTTCAAACTTTAGGTGCACACCCTACTAGCAGGGGGTGGGAGGACATATAAGGAGGAAAAAATTAAGGGAAATAAAATTACAAAGTTCTGAATTATAAGCACAACCAACAGATGCAAGACACTGGGGTCAGGGAGGCACCCCCAGAGGGTAAGCAGAGCTGGGCAGATGCTTGGGCCGAGGGCAGGAAGAGCAGGGACAAGGGTGTAAGTCCATGTGTCCAGCTGGAGCTTTTACTTGCTGCCTGCCATGACCTTGAGGTCCTGCAGGGCATGGCAAGCAACCTGGCCAATAGCTGCCTCTCTGGGGGCTGCAGAGCCATGACACACAGTGTTCAACTGTGTGGACAGCCCACCAGACACTGGCAGAGCCCACTCAGGCTCAACTCCTCACTATCTAGGAGTTGACAGGGAAGGCCTGCTCCTCAGACAGCTCGCTAACTAGAGGACACTGCAGCGGGCAGGGCTCAGACACCTAAGGAGCCAGGGAGCAGCTGCGGATGTAGAAAGCTCACTTCAACATCCTTGCTCCACTTCTTCCTTTTGCCACCCTTACAAGTTGAGAGCCTTCCTACCTGTTCTCCTTTTCTTTGAAAAGCTGCATTTTAGTCTGGCTTCCCCTCTAAAAGTGTCTTATCTCTTATCTCTCTGGGAGCCCCAGCTGAAACTTTCAATGTTAATGTCCTCTAACCATGGAAATCTTATACCTTCTGGAGCCAAACTGTTTGCAATACTCATCCCCAAGACTGTGTGTTCTCCAAACTATTCCTTATGCAAATGTCCTGATGAAGAGTGAGGATTTTATTCAAGGTGCCACAGAGACAGATCAAAGGTCACCTATCAGATACCCCTGTGTATCACACCCGAAGCCAGTGATGGCGAACATTTTGAGCTCGGTGTGTCGGCATTTTGAAAAACCCTAACTTAACTCTGGTGCCGTGTCACATATAGAAATTTTTTGATATTTGCAACCATAGTAAAACAAAGACTTATATTTTTGATATTTATTTTATATATTTAAATGCCATTTAACAAAGAAAAATCAACCAAAAAAAAATGAGTTCGCGTGTCATAGGTTCGCCAATGACTGCCCTAAGCTCATTCGGCCATTCCCTTTCTGGGTTCAACTTCTCTTTCCTCTCCAACCTTCCAAATCCTTCCTTGGGAATATCAAACCCTTCTCTTCTTTATTATGCAAAGTAATTCTTCCTCAGGCAAGCTGGACCTAGCAGACATTAGGGTTTGGGAGGTTCAGATTCTTGCAAGTAATCGCCTCAGTAAAATCAAGTGGGAACCTCTACAAGCTCCTTAATTTTACTCTTTATTGTTGTAACTATGTTGTCTCATTTAATCTTTAGGATAAATACTGTGGATAAAATATTAGAAGAGTTATTATAAATGTTTAAAATGGGATACAAAGATCTTAAGCTACTTACTCAACTTCACAAAGTAGAGAAATAGCTAAATTTGTTTTTTATCTCAGAGGCACAGTCCATTATCAGTGAATCCCATGCCAGCATGCCTTACCCACAGCCTTCCTTCCTAGTCCACCCAGGCATATCCTGACAGGCTAGTGCCAGAAGCAGAAACGGGTGTGAGCAGATAACCTGGCCCAAGGACAGGGAAGGCTTAGTACCAGCTGACCAGAACCAGCACACCACCGAGAAATGGAATTGCTTTTTAGCCAGCAGCTGCTATCGTCAACAATTGTATTGGCCACCATTTAAAAAAGGTTAATTTCAAATTCCTTGTATTCAAAATTCCCACCAATTAGCTCAGACTGACACAGTTGTGTGCATATTATAACAGGAGGGGCAGCCGTCCTCTCCTGTGGAGGAACAAGGGATTTACTTCTGAAGCTACTATTAGCATTAAGGGGAGCCATGAATCTACCTTGTCTCATTTCAGTGGGGGAGAGAGCTAGCTGCATGATGAATGTAGATAAGATTATTCTATTCAAAGCATTGCTCACAATTTCTATGAGGCCCTAAGTTTATCTCCCTATATGTCTTTATGAACCAAATTTGGCTCCAAAGTCATGATGCTTTACATTATCAGCTGTATCAGGTAATGTCACCAATGATAAGCACCTGCTGTTAAAATAAATTCGGCGTTCTGTTCTGCATCTCAACTTTTTTTTTAAATGCAGGCTCCTTGGGGCTGTGCAACAGTGGGAATCCATTTATCAGCACAAAACAGCCTCCTGTTTACACATGACCACTTGGTAATCATGCAGCCTGTGTACAAGAAGTCAAGAAAAATAATAAGCATGGCTCAGACTGCAAGGCTGGAACAAGGGGGCTGTCTTTTGACAATCAAGCACTATTTATGAGGATTAATGTGGCTTTTGATAAACTATCAAACCACCATGGAGGCCAGCTTTAGAGCAGGGCACACTGAAGACCTTTTGTGCTCTTCATTTTCACGGGGCATGCTAAGCAATTGCTTGCTATTGGAAATTGCTCCTGGTATGAGCATAGTTCCACAGAGGAGCCAATTGCTACAGAATTTCTGAAATGCTACAAAGCCCTGACAACTGCAAAACTTTCTGGTCATCTCATCTGGTTGAAGTGGGATTACAATAATATTTTCAAGGTAAGTGTTGGGAGACAGTCCTTCATGTATGTATTTCTCGGGCTTCTACACATCTTGCTGGGCATGCCAGGAGTGAAATGCCATGAGTACTCTACACAGTGGCTTTATCAGGACTATGTTTGCATTGAGCCACCTTGAAAGATGAGTTAAGATATTTCCCCAAAGGACAGGCTTACTGCTTGCTATAAAAAGTAGTGAGTTCCCAAATTACTGTTTCTCAGGTATGATGCAAAACCTCTGCATGTGGGCGTCATCTGCTCCATCTCATGTGGGACTGAGGCAAGGGAAATGGATACAAACATACTAATGCTCATGCTGCTTGCTGTACCATGAGTAATAAAGCCCATCATCTCTGACAAAGAGTCTCTTTTCTGCCAGCATCCATGAAATAAAAACAGGATGATGGATTAGCTTACAAGCAGGATAAAATTCAACTCTGGGCCTGACACTAAGATGTAGTATCTGTGCATAATCCAATATCCAGAAGACTACTGGTAAAATAATGGGAGAAAACTCTTTCTATTAATATATTAGCACATTTTTTAATCCTTCCCTTTCTCCTTCCCCTTCCCTCCTCCCTCTCTCCCTTCCTACCTTTCTTCACTCCTCCCTCCCTTCCTTCCTCCCTCCCTCCCTTCCTTCCTTCCTCCCTCCCTTCCTTCCTTCTTTTTTTCCTCCCTCCC
>NW_006293550.1:498987-501213 GCF_000327345.1 Myotis davidii
AAACTATTCTAGCAACTGCAAATATATTTAGAAGCAAAATAGAAAAGATTTTTCTTTGGAAAAGCTTATATATGAGTGGAATTTTCCTGGAAGTATTAGGAAAGAGCTGCTGTCATTGAGCTGGGCTTACTAATGTAATAGAATGTATGACTAAATTTGCGGTGGCCATCCTATCTCCTCACTGGGATAATGAACTTACCCTATGTAATAATGAACTTACCCCAGACGAAAGCAGAGGAAGAGATGGATTCCATTTGAGAACCTTGTGTAGCCATGAATGTCTGATCCAATCTACTCCTGAATAGTTCAGTCACATAGCAGATCAATTCCATTTTTAAGTCAAGCCATTCTGAGTTATGTGTCTGTCACCTAAAACCAAAAGCCCTATATTATTAAGTAAATTTGGGTAATACTGCATACTATACTGGAGAAGTCCTATGCAAGTTAGCATTATAAAGTCCTACTATAAAAAACATTGTTTAATTTTGTTTAATTTGGAATTTCTCATAATATTTCCCATGGATCTTTCCACATTTTTAAAGTAATATTTATCAACTTTTCATAAAACTGATATCCCATGGACCTCAACTGGAGAATATTGGAATAGTCTTTTCCCTGCAAATTCACCATAAACTCATAAATCATAGAATAAAGCAGAATAAACAGAAAATGTGTGCATAAAAGTGTTCATCTATATAAGCTTGTACTTATTCCACTAGCATTTAATGAAAACCCACTACGTGTCAGACACAGTGAAGGACACTGAATACATAAACTCCAAAGGAAAATTACAGCAGATTATTACAGAAAACCAGTACCTTCCTATTGATCATAGAAACATTATAAATGTCTAAAAAATGTTGCAGTGTTTAATTCCCATAGAGAAGTATTATATTAAACTCTATCAGGAGAGTGACATCAGAGAAATGGTGGTGTAAGGGTGCATCTTTTCCTTTACCCCTAAAATTTCAACAAGTTAACCATCTATGATTCAAAAAGGAAATTCTGCTCAATGCAGATGCATGCCTGAGAGACCCATGGAATAAACACCTGAAGTTGAGCCACGTTACTAATTAGACTCCCAAAACTCACCTCCCATGGCCCTTGGAGTTGGGTCCAGGAGCATATTATCTGTAATATAATTGCACTAGAATCAGTATTTCCCTCTGTGACTCTTCCCCAAGCGGGGAACTGGGACAGGACCCCATGAGGTCAGGGGTCAGCATTATGGTGAGGGCAAAACAAACCCCACCCCCAAGCAGCAGGGCTGTGCTGTCTTATGGATGCCCTGGAGGTTCACGCCTAGGAGACCACAGAGGTAAAATCTTGCAATTCAGCACCATCTACAGGAAATAATAGAAAGACCTCTTCAGAGATAAAAGCATAAGCAAAATAGGACAGCAAATACCATGAAGAACCACAGTAACGATGATGACCAGAAAGAAAATGATAAATACCCAGAAAGCAGGCTGGAACATGTGGAAATATGATATAAATGACAGAGATTTCAAGATTGAAATTCAGAAAACACTCAATGATATGCCAGAAAATACTGACAGGCAATTCAGTGCATTCAGTAAACAAATCAATGAACAAAATAAGTACTTTACCAAGGAGGTTGAAACTTAAAAATAAAAATTGGAAATCCTAGAAACGAATAATGCAATTAAGATTAAGAGTAAAAGAGAGATATTTGAGAATAGAGAAAAATCAAAGAGTTCTATGAGACCTATCTGACTACGTCAGAAAAAAAGCAACATTAGAATTATGTCATTGCAGAAGAGGATGAATGGGAGCATGGAATAGAGAGTCTATAAAATAAGCAGTGGGTGAGAACTTCCCAAATCTATGGAAAGAACTAGATCCTTGAATCCAAGAAGCAAATGGAACACCTAGTTACCTCAATCCAAAGAGGCCCTCTCCAAGGCAGTTTGTATTGAAGCTGTTAAAAATTAATGACAAAGAAAGAATTCTCAAAGCAACCAGGGAAAAAAGGAAATGACCTATAGAGGAAAAGCCATCAGAATTTCATTCAACTTCTCAGCAGAAACTCTATAAGCCAGAAGGTAGTGAAACCAAATATTCAAATGTCTGAAAGAATGAAATTACCAGCCACACATAATATATCCAGCAAAATCATCCTTTAAATATGAAAGGAAAATGAAGATGTCCCCAGATATACAGAAGCTGAGGGATTTTTATCACCAGAAAACCTCCCTTGCAGAA
>NW_006293550.1:505332-513909 GCF_000327345.1 Myotis davidii
GAGGTTCACGCCTGGGAGACCACAGAAGTAACATCTTGCAATTCAGCACCATCTACAGGAAATAATAGAAAGACCTCTTCAGAGATAAAAGCATAAGCAAAGTAGGACAGCAAATACCATGAAAAACCACAGTAATGATGATGACCAGAAAGAAAATGATAAATACCCAGAAAGCAGGCTGGAACATGTGGAAATGTGATATAAATGACAGAGATTTCAAGATTGAAATTCAGAAAACACTCAATGATATGCCAGAAAATACTGACAGGCAATTCAGTGCATTCAGTAAACAAATCAATGAACAAAATAAGTACTTTACCAAGGAGGTTGAAACTTAAAAATAAAAATTGGAAATCCTAGAAACGAATAATGCAATTAAGATTAAGAGTGAACTCCTGAGCATAGGAAACAGAACCAAGACAGAGGAAAGAACTAGTGACATCGAATACAGGAATTAAGAAATTATGCAGAAAGAAGAGAGAGACCTGAGAATAGAGAAAAATCAAAGAGTTCTATGAGACCTATCTGACTACGTCAGAAAAAAAGCAACATTAGAATTATGTCATTGCAGAAGAGGATGAATGGGAGCATGGAATAGAGAGTCTATAAAATAAGCAGTGGGTGAGAACTTCCCAAATCTATGGAAAGAACTAGATCCTTGAATCCAAGAAGCAAATGGAACACCTAGTTACCTCAATCCAAAGAGGCCCTCTCCAAGGCAGTTTGTATTGAAGCTGTTAAAAATTAATGACAAAGAAAGAATTCTCAAAGCAACCAGGGAAAAAAGGAAATGACCTATAGAGGAAAAGCCATCAGAATTTCATTCAACTTCTCAGCAGAAACTCTATAAGCCAGAAGGTAGTGAAACCAAATATTCAAATGTCTGAAAGAATGAATTACCAGCCACACTTAATATATCCAGCAAAATCATCCTTTAAATATGAAAGGAAAATGAAGATGTCCCCAGATATACAGAAGCTGAGGGATTTTTATCACCAGAAAACCTCCCTTGCAGAAAATACTCAGGAAGTTATTCTACCTGGAACAAAAAACAGAAGGTCACAACTACAAGTAAGATCGCCAAAATCTTACAGCATAAACAGGGATCATTTGTGACAACAAAAACAGAAAAGGGGATGGGGAAAAGTCTGAACTGGCAAAAGATGATGAACATCAGGTGCACTCAAAAGGGTAAAAACTATGACATATATTCATTTTTAATAAACCTAATGGTAATCACACAAAAAAATCCTCAACCCAGACATATAGCTTTAAGAAAGAGAAAAGAAACAAAACAACTCACAGAAACATAAAGCAAAAGAACCAAGGGAGGCACAGGGCTACCAGAAAACAAAAGATAAAATGACTATCGGAAATCCTTATATCAACAATTATCTTAATGTTAATGGTCTGAATGCACCAATAAAGAGACACAGAGTAGCAGAGTAGCAAATATAAATAAATAAATAAATAAATAAATAAATAAATAAATAAATAACATGCTGCCTACAAGAGACCTATAAGAGACACATCTGGCCTGCAAAGACAAAGGTAGAGTCGAAGTAAAAGGTTTGGAAAATGATTCTCCAAGCAAATATCATCCACAAAAAAAGCAGATAAAGCCATACTTATACCTGACAAGATAGATTTAAAGATAACAAATATAACAAGAGACAGAGATGGATACTTTATAATGATAAAGGGAACACTACATCAAGAAAACATAACCCTTCTTAATATATATGCGCCAAACCAGGGAACACCAAAATATATAAAACTACCACTCACAAAACTAAAGGGAGAAACAGATAAAAACACCATCATAGTTGGAGATTTTAATACTCCACTGACAGCCCTAGACAGATCAACCAAAAATTCAATAAAGAACTATTGGCCTAAATGAAACGCTAGGCCAAATGGACATGATTGACATTAACAGAACCTTTCACCCCAGAATATCAGATTATACATCCTTCTCCATTGCACATGGAACATTCTCAAGGATATATCATATTTGGGGTCACAAAACTAGCATCAATAAGTTCAAGAAGACTGAAATTATACCAAGTATATTCTCTGACCATGATGCTTTAAAATTAGAAATCAAATGCAGAAAGGAAAAAAAGAAACCCACAAATACATAGAGATTAAACAATATACTACTAAAAACTGACTGGGTCAAAGAAAAAAAATGAGATCAATAAATCTATAGAAACAAATGAGAATGACAATACAACATATCAAAACCTCTGGGATGCAGCGAAAGCAGTAATGTGAGGAAAGTTTATACCATTACAGGCCTATCTCAAGAAACAAGAGAAATCTCAAGTAAATAACCTAACACCAAATCTTAAAGTACTAAAAAAAGGACAAAAGCAACCCTAAGTCAGCAGAAGAAAGGAAATAATGAAAATTAGAGCAAAATTAAATGAAATAGAGGACAAAAAGGCTTTACCAAAAAAATCAATAAAACAAAGAGCTGGTTCCTTGAAAAGATTAATAAAATTGACAACCCCTGGTTAGACTTACTAAGGACATAAGGGGAAACACCCATATAAACAAAATCAGAAATGAGAGAGAAGTCACCACAAACATCACAGATATACAAAGGATCGTACTAGGATATTATGAAAGCCTTTATACACCAAATTCAATAACCTAGAAGTAATGAATAAGTTACTAGAAATATATAACCTTCTTAGACTAAATCATGAAGAATTGGAAAACCTAAATATACGGATCAGCAGTGAAGAAATGGAAACAACCATCAAACCCCCCTCCCCACCAGGACGAGATGGCTTTGTTATGGCATCGCGATGGCGCTAGATTCTTGGCTGGCTGAGTGGTTTTGCCCAGCGACGCCGTGACCGCCCCAGGGAGCAGATGCCACCCACCTTGCGCTCACTTATGGGGTCTGGACTCATCGCCACCGAATTCAGACCAGGAAAGACAATTCCCTTTTTAAAAAAAAAAAATACATTTTTACTGATTTCAGAGAGGCAGGGAGAGGAGAGGGATAGAAACATCAATGATGAGAGAGAAGTATTGATCTCATGCCTCCTGCACGCCCCACACTGGGGATGGAGCCCACAACCCGGGCATGTGCCTGACCGGGAATCTAACTGTGACCTTCTGGTGCACCCATAAACCACCACCACAATCAAGGTAATAAATATATTAATCAACTCCAAAAGTTTCCTCACATCTCTTTGTTTTTTTTGTTTTGTGGTAAGAACACTCAACATAAGGTTCACCCTCTCAACAAAACGTTTTAAGTGTACAATACAACATTGTTAACTATAGGCCCATTGTTGTACAGCAGGTCTCTGGAACTTACTCATTTTGCAAAATTGAAACTGTATATCCATCCACCTCTGCATTTCCCCCCTCCCCATTCCAGGGCAACCACCATGCTATTCTCTGCTTCTATGAGTTTGATTATTTTAGATAGTTCATGTATGTGGAACCATACAGTATTTGTCTGACCAACATATTTTTGTTATCAATCACTTTAAATGTAAAGAGTGGGGTTTTTTTGCTTTATTATAGTTTTTTATATTTTTGTACACCCCAGTGACCAGACATTACATTACTTAATATGTGATCATCCCAATAAATCCCACACCCATCCAGCACCAGGCCTAGTTGCTAGAATAGCATTGACTATATTTCCTAGGCTGTACTTTACATCCCATGACTATTCTGTAATAACCAATTTGTACTTCTTAATCCCTTCACCTTTTTCACCCATCTCCCTGAACCCCAAGTTTATTTATGACCCCCAAACCAAAACCTGCACCTTTAGGTAAGTTGGTCAACTTTACTAGTAAATGAAGTTAAAATAAAAAACAGAAGAATCATTTCCAAGCAAAATCAACAAAGCCATCTGACTAAAGATGCAAATATGAAAACCCAAATACATAGATTTACAGGGGAAAAATGAAATAAAATCTACCTCTCTCAGCCTGCTTGCAATTCAGGTTTCTGCCATAGCCTTAGAGAAATTCTAATGTGCTTTGACATATTTATCTGTGGGAGGCTCTGCCATTGCATTAGCATTCTTCAAATTATTTTTACATTTAAATTGATTTCAATTACATAGACATTTCAAAACATTAATATTCATTTGAGATATTTCTGATATCGTCTCTCAGTGTGCTAAACTTTTTTGGCACTGGTTCATAATTAACTCACTCCACACATAACTGCTGGAGAACAACCCTATGAAATTCTGATTAGTGTAAGAGCCTTTTTTGCATATGCTCGAAGATCCTTAGTTATAAACATTCCATTGGCAAAGAGTCCACAGGTATAAAATCTTCCACTAAGATTTCACTTTCAGGTTTCTCTCTCTCCTATTGTTTGAGAATAAGTAACTTAGATGAGAGAAAAGCTCAAGCAACAGATATATTCATTCACTTATTATGAGGAAAAAAGGGAGATAGGGAAGGGAAATAGAGCCTGGAGAGGGAAAAGTCAGCTTGACCCTCGTGTGGATCCCTGAAAGATTTGGTGTGACTGGGATGAACACCCTACAAAAACATATGGAAAACTATATTGATTTGTGCAAATAGAATCAGCAGAGACAATTTCAGGAGCCATAGACAGAGCATTGTTATTTTATTATTATTATTTTAGAAATCTTTATTGTTGAAAGTGTTACATAAGTCTCCTTTTTTTGCCCCATTGACCTCTTCTAGCCTGCCCCTATCCCCTGCCCCAAGTCTTCACCACACTAGTGTCTATGTCCATTAAAAAAAAAGAGAGAGCTAATATGCTAATTAAACCAAACAGCAGAACGACTATCCAGACGACCTTCTGGATGAAGCCGGGTCTGCGAGGGCGGCTGAGGCTGCAAGGGGCTGCCAGGGCTGCGAGGGCCGGCCAGGGCTATGAGGGCCGAGCCCCTTGCATGAATTGCGTGCGTTGGGCCTCTAGTCCTATATAATAAAAGCCTAATATGCTAAATGTCAGGTCAGCAGGTCAGCAGTTCAATCAATCAAAGCATAATATGCTAATGATATTCTAAGGCTGCTCAACCGCTCTCTATGATGTGCACTGACCACCAGGGGGCAGACACTTTAACCAATAGGTTAGTTTGGTGCTGGGGTTCAGCCGATTGACACTGAGCAAGACAGGCCAGATGCACCCTGGGACCCTCCCATGGTCCCTGCCTGGCTGGCCAACCTCCCGTGTCCCTCCCCAGTCTTGTGCACCAATGGGGTCCATCGGCCTGGCCAGTACTCTCTCACAATCAGGGACCCCTCAGGGGATATTGGAGAGTCAGTTTCAGCCTGATCCCACAGGCCAGGCTGAGGGACCTCACTGGTGCATGAATTTGTGCACCAGGCCTCTAGTGTAAGATATAAAACTGAAATCAGCAAATGAAAAAACAAGGCAAACACAAAAAATCATAAACACAAACAACAGTACAGTGGGAACCAGAGGGAAACAGGGTTAGGGAAGAGGTAGAAGAGAGTCAAGGGAGTATGGTGACAGAAGGAGAGTTGGCTTTGGGTAATAAATGCACAATGCAATATACAGATGATGTATTATAGAATTGTACATTTGAAACCTGCATAATTTTATTAATAAATGTCACCCCCCCCAATAAATGTAATTTTAAAAAAGAATATGTCTATAATAGAAAAATCCAATAATCAAAGTTATTTGGGAAGAAAGAGACCAAAAAATATTTTCTAATTTTTCCATAGGGTGACAGTGTGGACAATAATAGACTTAGATAAGCTGGGATCCACTGAATTATATAGCTTTTCTTGCCATACCATTTACAGAGTGCCTACCAATGTGATTGATTTCTGATAAAATATTACAAGTTTTTATTTATTTATTTACTTTCAAAAGTAATTTTTCTCTAACCATTTTTATGCCCTTTTGGAGCATAAAGGCTGTCCTTAAATAATTTAAATTTGATTCTTGGATATGCCTCACTCTTCTTTTTGAAGCAGGGTGCCTGGTTCAATGGAACTTAACCCTAACCCATAAGTCTGATCCTCAAAGGAGCTTCCATTTGAAAGTTACCATGTTCTTTTCCATGTAGGCAATAGACACTCAAAGCCCTGAGAAAAACATGCAATAGAAGATGGGCATGAGTAATAGCAGTCATGAACTGGTCCCTCTAGTGTTTCAAGCAGAAAGAAAATTAATACGAGCAGTTAGGTGCATACCCAACTGTCAAACATGCCAGAGGAATTGGCATCAGGAAATTTAGCCACTAGCATTCAGGGGTTGCTATAACCTCTTAGAGATTCGAAAGCTTGCAGTAACCACAAGAAAATGCTGATGGTGACCAGAGCTGCCTCTAGCACTGAAGTAACTCATTCACAGAACAGTACTGAAGTTCCTTACAAAATCTCACATCAGTTGAAGCCCACATATCTGACCACAGCGATCAAAAGGAGTAATAATGGATTTCTGGTTCTCTCTCACCTTCCAAATTTCATACAAGTGAGGCTAATAAGAAAAGCTGTGCTTCCCCCTATGTCAGGGACTGGAAGTTCTCAGGCAGCATCCAGACTTCTAATCATTAGAATGAGTTCTGCCAGGAGAACACTCTAGGTCCCATAAGAAGCACTTATTGTTAGGGACGATGAATCTAAACTGATGACTCAGGCATGTTTAGTGAGGCATTGTCCTGGGATAACATGTAGCTGAAATTGGAATCTCATTTTAGTCAATAGGGGCAATACGCTGGAAACATTAGCTAAGCATGTGAATCTAAACTAAAAAGATGTGACGCTGAGAAGAGTGAGGTTACCTCATCAGAGAAACTGTGCAAGGATATAGACCAGCAAAGCATAAATGCAGCAGTGAATCAGTCAGTTCTCTTGTTCTATCTTGGTTAGACAATTGTAAGCAAGATTTGCCCCTTTGAGTAGTCCTCTGGAATCATTATACAGTTCAGAAAAGAGAGGGGGGAAAAAGACACTGGACATCCTGCTAATTTGGAGATTATAAAATTGAGTTGGTTTTCATGTCAAATTTTTAAGTTTTCAGATAAATATAATAATCAATAGATTCAGAAAAAGCATTTGACAAAATCCAATACCCATTTTTGATTAAAAACAAAACAAAACTCTCAGCAAAGTGGGAATAGAGGGATCATACCTCAACATAATAAAGGACCATATCTAACAAACCTACAGCCAACATCATGCCTAATGGGCAAAAACTAAAACCATTTCCCCTAAGAACAGGAACAAGATAGGGGTGTATGTTTTCACCACTCTTATTCAACATAGTACTGGAAGTCTTAACTACAATGATCATACAAGAAGAAGAAATAAGGAGCATCCAAATTGGGAAAGAAGTAAAACTGTCATTATTTGCAGATGACATGATGCTGTACATAGAAAACCCTAAAGACTCCACCAAAAAATTACTAGATTTAATACATGAATTTGGCATTATAGCAGGATTTAAAATCAACACCCCAAAATCAATGGATTTTCTATACATCAGTAATGAATTCTCAGAAAGATAAACTAAACAAATGATCCCACTTACCATTACAAAAAAAAAAAAAGTAAGATACTTAGGAATAAACTTAACCAAGGACATAAAAGACTTGTACGTGGAAAACTACATGACATTGAAAAAAGTGATAGGAGAAACAATAAATAAGTGGAAGAATATACTATGTTCATGGATTGGTAGAATTAACATCATTAAAATGTCCATACTATCCAAAACAATCTACTGTATATATTCAATGCAATTCCTATTAATATGCCAATGGTATATTTAACAGACCTAGAACAAAGACTTCAAAATTTTATATGGCACCAAAAAAGACCCCAAATAGCCACAGAAATCTTGAGACAGAAGAACAAAGTTGGAGGGATCACAATACCAGATATCAAATTATACTACAAAGTCACGGTGCTCAAATCAGCCTGGTACTGGCACAAGAACAAACATATAGATCAATGGAACAGAAAAGAGACTTCAGAAATCTACCCAAGCCATTATGTTCAATTAATATTTGACAAAGGAGGTGAGAGCATACAATGAGTCAAGATAGTCTCTTCAATAAATGGTGTTGGGAAAAATGTAACTAGACCACCAACTTACACCATACACAAGAATAAAACTCAAAATGGACAAAAGACTTAAATGTAAGTCATGATACCATAAAAATCCTAGAAGAAACAAAAGACAGCAAAATCTCAGAAATCTCCTGTAGCAATATGTTTGTGGATACATCTATTTCCTAGGGCAGTGATGACGAACCTATGACACCCGTGTCAGAGGTGACACACGAACTCATTTTTTTGGTTGATTTTTCTTTGCTAAATGGCATTTAAATATGTAAGTAAATATCAAAAATATAAGTCTTTGTTTTACTATGGTTGCAAATATCAAAAAATTTCTATGTGTGACTTGGTACCAGAGTTAAGTTAGGGTTTTTCAAAATGCTGACACACCAAGCTCAAAAGGTTCGCCATCACTGTTCTAGGGCAAGGGAAACTAATAATAAAATAAACAAATAGGACTATATCAAAATAAAAAAGCTTCTGCACAGCAAAAGAAACCATCAACAAAATGAAAACGGAG
>NW_006293550.1:515138-515844 GCF_000327345.1 Myotis davidii
CTTGTATGCATAATGCATAACCCATAGATACAGACAATAGTGTGGTGAAGGCCTGGGGCAGGGGGTAGTTGCAGGCTAAAATGCGTCATTGGGGGAAAGGGTAGCATAGGGAATATAGTGAATAATCTATCCATAATAATAAAAGCCTAAGCAACCATCGCAACTGAATGGATGACCGAACAGGCTGTGTGGGGCAACCAGGCCAGCAGGGGGGTTAGTGAGGGGTGACCAAACGACCAATACAGCAGGCTGCATGGGGTGACCAGGCCCTCAGGGGGGGCAGTTGGGGGTGGCCAAATGACTGAGCAGCAGGCTGCGTGGGGTGACCAGGCTGGCAGGGGGGTTAGTGAGGGACAACAAAATGACTGAACAAGCAGGCTGCACAGGTGACCAGTATGGTAGGGGCCAACTAGGGGCAACCAGGCCAGTTGGGGGTGACCAAACCAGCAGGGGAGCAGTTAGGGGCGATCAGGCAGCGCCATGATGTGCACTCACCACCAGGGGCAGATACTCAATGCAGGAGTTGCCCCCAGGTGGCCAGTGCACTCCTATAGCCAACCTCCCACAGCCTCTCTCCTCTCCCCTCCCCAAGCCAGCTGGCCCCAATTGGGACTGGGCGAGATGGCCGGATCAGCCCCAATCACCACCCAGGCCGAGGGATCCCACCTGTGCACAAATTCATGCACCAGGCCTCTAGGATTGTAAT
>NW_006293550.1:516217-524902 GCF_000327345.1 Myotis davidii
GCCCCAATTGAGACTGGGCGAGATGGCCGGATCAGCCCCAATCACCACCCAGGCCGAGGGATCCCACCTGTGCACAAATTCATGCACCAGGCCTCTAGGATTGTAATAACTATGTAGGGTGCCATATCAGTATTAGAGTTATCAGAGGATCACTCTGTAAATTATATAAATGTCTAACCACTGTGCCGTACACCTGAAACTAATATAAAGTAATATTGAGTGTCAAATACAACTGAAGGTTTTTTAAAATAGAAATTAAAATAAGAATTAGAATGGCATTAAATTTCTCACCATTAAAACAGAAGCTAGAAGAGAATGTAACATTGAGATCTGAATTACAGAAGGACATAATATTCCACCTAGAATTCCAGACCCAGCCAAACCAGCAGTTAAGAGTGATGTGATAATAAAGACAGTTTTAAACATGCAAGGTCTCAAAAAGTTTACCTATTGTACAATTTTTTTCAGAATGCTGCTAGAAATTGTATTCCCCCAGAACAAGGGATCAACCCAGAAAAGAAAGGCCGGGAAGCTTGAAAATGCAATCCAACAGAAAAGAGAAATGAAAAGACTCTTCGGGAGGATGGAGAACAGAGATGTCAAGACAGTGACTGTGCACCAGGCCCAGAGATCAACCAATCTATAGAGGGACAGAGAAATGTGCCATTAAAAAGATGGCATTGAATGACAATATCTGCAATACTGACATTATCTTGAGAGGAAATTTAAAGAGCGGGGAAAGTTGGAGATAACAGAGTGGTAATAGTAGTACTAGTAGTAACAGCAGCAGGGATAGTGTTTGTATTACAGAAAAAAATTAATTTACTTCAACCTGGCTGAAGGAAAAGAAAAACTGTGAAGGAAAAGAATAAATCAAATAACATAAGAGCGTGTATGAAGTACTAGCAATTTATAACTGAGTAGTCAGCTAAAATTGCAGACTTTTAAAATGTCTAGTTCTGCCTATAGGTTGATTGTTTCAATTTTCACATTCCATTTTGTTTCTCTTTTCAGGAACACATCCTCTCGGGATGCAGAAGATAGCCTATGTTGCCACTATGAAGATAGACCTATCCTTTCTTTCTGGGTGTGGCCTAGATTTCACTTTTTCATAATTGTTGCCTTTAATACAAAGCATTAAATTGAAATCATTTGGTAGCTCCTGTAAAAATACTGGCAACATCTTCAAACTCCTATTAAAATTTTGATCTTTTAAACCGTAAATTATGTCCTTTGAGGAAAGGTATTGGCAATTCTCTGTGAATGTTATGCAAAATAAAGTTAATCTTTAATAATTAAGAACAAGAAAGGCAAGTTGGAATCCTGCAAAAGTAGGAGAACTACCTATCCATCTGGTACAATTTGTGCCAGCCATACCAATTAGTACAAATTTAATGCTTGCAAGAAATTTTCCATAGTAAGGAAAAAAGTAAGCCATATTACTTTGACCTAGCTTAACAGATTTCAGGAATCATCTTTATTCATACCACAGCAGAGCTTACATGAGAGGAAAATATAACCCTATTTTGCTTAAGCCAGGGTTTGGGGGATTTTCTGTATGTGTGTATATGCATTTTCACTCAATCTCTGCTAATGACACCAAATGCACTCCTCCCACCGCCACACATCACAACTTTGGGTCAGATAACATAGCGTGAAACACTGATTAAGGGGAAAGGTTAGCAGGGTTTCTCAAAGGGCAACTTGTGAATCACATACCTAAAAATTGTCTGGAGTATTTATTAAAAATGCAATTTCCTGGGCCCTGACACAGAACAACTGGTTCAAAATATCTATGGTAGGTCTGATTAGCTGATTTATTATTTACAAATATCCTATGTGATTCTCATGCCGCTGAAATTTGAAGATGCACTGATTTAGGATGTGGGAATCCAAAGGTCTGGTCATTCTAGAAGTCTTACTGCCATAGAGTTCAAGCAAAGGCAAGAGACTTTCATTCTCAGAGGCGAAGGCAAGATAAGGTTCCTTCGGAAGCCACAGCATCACTGAAATTGGAGAACAAGAAACAAGCCTTGAAGAAACAAGTTTGCTAAGGCTGAGAATCAAAGACAAACATTTGAAGACAAATCCTGGTAAGGTTCTGCCCAATTTTCTGTAGAGGTAGAGGTTTGTGATTGTGCATGGACATTCTTGGACTATAATATTATGATACTACTTTTATAACTCTAATTTTATAAATTTTCTTTTAACTAAAGAACTGAAACAAAGCAATAGGGGGGGATGGGTATATTTGGTGTCTTTAAGTATTAAGATTGAGTATAGCTGCCTATATAAGAAAACTAACCCTGGTGTAAGCAAGGTGGGAGTTCTATTGTCCTCTGGCATAAGAGCTGATGAAGCAGGTTGAGAACTTCTTTAGGATGCTTCCTGCATCCTAATAGTCTGGCTAGGAGCTTATGTTTACATCATGGCTGCTGGGCTCCAGGCATCATATCCTGTCCCAAGCAGCAGGAAGGACCAATGACACACATGTACATATCAACCAAGCCAGCCCCCTTTTTAAGGCACTTTCCCAGAAGCCCTACAAACAACTTCCAGCTACATTTCATCAGCCAGTTCACTTCTGTCTACCATGCAAAGGAGCCTGTGAAATGTCGCTTTGGCTGGGCACGTTGCTATCTCCTGCAAAACTGGAGTTCCGCTGCTCGAAAAGAGTGGGAGAATTGATATTGAGTAAAGTCCAAAGTCTGGCCTGTACTTAATATTTGGCTGAGGGAAATTCACCCCTTTTTCCCTCTAGGCCTCAGTTTACTCATCTGTAAAACAGGAATTGACACTTTTCAGCATTGTTATAACATTTAGAGGTGACATATGTAAAAATCTTGACATACATTAGGAATGTAATAAATGAAACACCAAAAAAAAAAAAAAAGCTCCAGGGAAATCCAAGCTGGCAGCCAGCAGGACAGAAGTGAGGGAGACTGTGAGGGAGTGAGGGAGCGAAAGGAGAGTGCGTGGATGTGTGGGGCGTGTGTGTGTGTGAGTGAGGGACAGTTATATTCCACAGAACTGCTGAGGCTGGTGGACCAGGCTCTCCTAGCCGGGCAGCCTCTGCGACCACTGAAATCTCTCCTGGGGCGGCGGGCTCTGCCACAGAGACCGCACCATCTTGAAGGGAGAGCGACTGTGACTAGGAGCGCAGCCTCACCTCCACCCAGGGAGACCTCAGACACCACCTGCGACACTACAGCCACACCCTCCCACACTAGCCACACCAGCCATGGACCTGCTGCCTTGGCTTCGAACCCACGAACACTGAGACTCCAGCCTCCCCAGCTGCGGGCGCCTAAGAAGTTTGTCCAGGAGGAGACAAGGTGGTGGAAGAATAGGCAGACAGGTCCTGCACCTTCTTACAGATTAGATAGAAGGAACAGCTGAATTGAATAATATCCACCAGGAACTGGGGAATTAAACACAGCTGGTGAGACAATCCGAGACTGGAAAGGACAGAGGATGCCTGGAGAAAGGTAGGACCGGGGACCTGGGCTGGAGAGAGATACATGTGCAACAGGGACTAGAGCAGTGGTTCTCAACCTTGGCTGCACATTAGAATCACCTGGGAACCTTTTTAAAATCCTGATTTCTGGGCCTCATCCTCCAGAAATTCTGTTTCTTTGTTACTGATGTTGTGGCCCCAACCCATAACAAGGAAGCAAAATTTCCGGAGGATGAGGCCCAGAAATCAGGATTTTAAAAAGATTCCCAGACCTAACCGGTTTGGCTCAGTGGATAGAGCATCAGCCTGCGGACTCAAGGGTCCCAGGTTCGATTCCAGTCAAGGGCATGTAACCAAGGCTGTGGATACAGACACAGAGGAGCGGTAGATCACTGGGAACTTAAACATGTAACTTGGTAGCGGGCACATCCCCAGTAGGGAGTGTGCAGAAGGCAGCTGATCGATGTCACTCTCTCTCATCCCTCTCCCTTCCTCTCTGTAAAAAATCAATAAAATATATTTTTTTAAAAAAGATTCCCAGGTGATTCTAATGTGCAGCCAAGGTTGAGAACCACTGGACTAGAGGGTCAGAAGAAAACTGCGCTGTACCAAATCTGTGTCCCTTGGGGATACATGTAACATTCGACTCTAGAAGGGTGTCCACAAGGCTGCTGGCAGCGGGAGAATCTAGATCTAAGCCCACAGCCATGGGAGGCTGCACCCAGAAAGGCAGCCTGAAGTTCTGTACCGGCAGTGAAGTGCCAGGGGGAGAGAGACTCGTAGAGGCACCATTGCTCTATCTTAAATTTTCCTTGAATTGCTCGCTACTAGTAAACCCGGTACACAGGATCTTTCAATTACAAACACTTACTGAGGCTGCGATGCAGGTGGAGGTGGTTTGGTGGAGGCTGGGGAGCAAAGCAAGGAGAGGCGACCAGGAGTCCAGCTCTGAGATAGCCCAGTCCCTCCACCCCTGAACAGCCACTGTTCTCCAGAGAGCTAGCTAGCCCCTCCTTGCAGCCCCAGAAACGAATACAGCAACACCGCCACCTAGAGCCCGTGTCAGCAATAGATGTTTGTGTAAATATGACTGAAAGCAGGCAGACAAAAAAGCAGGCTGATTAGTCCCGCAGGCATGAAACCAAGGCTGTGGAGTCTGACACAGAGGAGCGGTAGATCACTGGGAACTTCAACATGGTGCTGACTACCTCACAGGAAACTGAGAAGTGCCAGACAGAACAGTAGAGAGGGGTCTTAATCCAGCACCCATGGGACATTAAAATTCAGCTGAAGCAAACGACACTTTGCCACTTCACATTTTTATTTTTTATCTTTTACTTAAGAAAGGGAAAGAAAATTTTTTTCTTTTTTCTTTATTTTATTTTTATTATTATTTAATCTTTTATTTTTATTAGTATTCTATATTCTATTTTTATATCATTATTTTACTTTATCTCACTTTTTCCTTTTTGCCAACCTTTTCTTCCTCATGTCTCCCTTTTTCATCCTTATCTCTTCCTGTTTCTGCTTTAGTTTTTCTCTCTCCTTTCTTTTTACCCTGTTAAAAATTGATCTTTTTATCTGCTTTATTGATGCATTAATCGTAGTGTCTGATGGCTTACTTATATATCTAATTTCCTCTCCCCTGCTCTAAGTCCATGCACCCTTCTCTTTTCTCTTTCTTCACTAGCCTATTTATTTATTTTTTTAATGCTTTTCTTTTTCCTTTCTTGGCTTGCTCTCTTCTTCTAGTAATTGTTTAATTAGTTTTACTCACCAAATTCAAGCCTATTTGCTCTCTACTCTATTCTCCTTTTCCAAAAATAGTTGAATATATAGATAGCTAAATTAAAGGAAAGGGGAAATTTTTTTATCTTTTTAAAATTTACTATTTTGTTTTTTACTTTTCTTCTTATCCACTCATTCTATTTCTGCTTCCTCTACAAGGAACCTTACCCATTCCCCCATTCAGTCAATTCCTTGACCTTATTTTCTGAAAATAAGCTCTGCCTCTTCAAATTCAGTTCCCCCCTTTTTCTCTAGGTGTTCATTGTTTTCATTTTTTGGTTTGTTTGTTTGTTTGTTTTGTGGAATGTTTTTCCCCATATACATATTTTTTCCTCTTGTTTTTTCTTCTTTTCCTTTTCTCAATTACCTTTTTTTCTTTCCTCAATATCATTTTTGTGCTCTTTTCTTTCCCCTAATTCTCTTTTCTATAGTGAAAAGGGTTATCGGTGTCATGAATACATTCGTGTTTTGATTCCTCTGTGTTGTGTCTTGGTGAGTAGTATTTTGTTCCTTTCAGTCAATGTGGTAGAGAGTGAGCCACATAACCAGACCCCTGTTTCATATGGGGAGAAAAAGAAACACAAAGAAACAGCCCCCATATGAAAGAAAAGGAGAAATCACCAGAAAAGGAAGTAAATGAAATGGAGGCAAGCAATTTGTCAGAGAAAGAATTCAGATCAGTGGTCATAAGGATGCTGAAAAGGATGGAAGACAAATTCAACAATATATGTAAGAATCATAAGGAAATGAAGAAGAACCAAGCAGAAATGAAGAATGACATATCTGTAATAAAGAACACAATAGAAAGCATCAACAGTAGACTAGAAGAAGCTGAGGACTGCATCATCAAACTAGAAGACAAGGTAGGAAAAAACACCCAAGCAGAGTAGCAACTAGAAAAAAAGAAAACTTAAAAAGCAGGAGGAGAGCCTAAGGGAGCTTTGGGACAACATGAAATGCAATAACAACCACGTAATAGGGGTTCCAGAAGGAGAGGAAACTGAGCAAGGAATAGAAAACCTGTTTGAAGAAATAATGACAGACAATTTCCCTGATATTGAGAAGAAAAAACTCACACAAGTTAGTTAGCACCCAGAATTTCAAACAAGATGAACCCAAAAAGCCTAACACCAAGACTTATCATAATTAAATTGGCAAACACCAACAACAAAGTAAGAATCTTAAAGGCTGCCAGAGAGAGACAGAAAGTTGCCTATAAGGGATCTTCCATTAGCCTATCAATGTATTTCTCAACAGAAACATATCAGGCCAGAAGGGAATGGAATGAAATATACAAAGTGATGCAAAGGAAGGGCCTGAACTCAAGAATACTATACCTAGCAAGGCTGTCATTCAAAGTTGAAGATGAAATAAGGAGCTTCATAGACAAAAAAAAGAGGCTAATGGAGTTTATTACCACCAAGCCACCAAATGCAAGAAATGCTAAAGAACTGTTGTAAAAAAAAAAAAAGAAAAGAAATAGGAAGGGAAGAAGGAACACAGGCATAAACAATAAAAATGGCAACAAAGAAGTACCTATCAATAATAAACTCAAATGTAAATGGATTTAATGCTCCAATCAAAAGACACAGGGTAGCTGAATGGTTTAGAAAACATGACCCATATATCTGCTGTCTACAAGAGACCCACCTCAGAACAAAGGACTCACACAGACAGATAGTAAAGAGATGGAAAAAAAAATTCAGGCAAATGGAAATGAAAAAAAGCTGGGGTAGCTTTCTTCTCAGATCACAATGGCATAAAATTAGAAATCAACTGCAATAAAAACAATGAAAAAAATAAAACACTTGGAGGCTAAATGGCATGCTATTAAACAATGATTGGGTTACCAAGAGAGATCAAAGAAGAAATAAAAGGCATCATGGCAACAAACAACAATGAAAACAGAACAATCCAAAATCTATGGTACACAGTGAAAACAGTCCTGACAGGGAAGTTTATAGCTCTACAGGTCTACCTCAAAAAACAAGAAAAAAATGGTAATAAATTATCAAACCCTGCAACTTAAAGAACTAGAAAAAGAGCAACAACAAGATCCCAGATTAAGCAAAAGGAAGAAAATAATAAAGATCAGACAGAAATAAATGACATAGAGACAAAAAAATAAAAAAAGATCTGCCTGGTAATGGCACAAACCAAAAGCTGGTTCTATGAAAGGATAAATAAGATTGATGAACCTCTAGCCAGGCTCACCAAGAAACAAAGAGAGAGGACCCAAATAAACAAAATCAGCAATAAAAGAGATGAAGTAACAACAGCCCCCACAGAAATACAAAGAATTGTAAAAAAATAAAATAAAAATACTACAAACAACTCTATTCAAACAAACTGGACAACCTAGACAAATTGGACATATTCTTAGAAAAATACAAGCTTTCAAAATTCAATCAGGAAGAATAAAAAACCTTGAATAGGCCAATAACTACTGATGACATAAAGCAGTAATAAAAAATCTTCAAGCAAATGAAAGCCCTGGTCTGGACAGCTTTACAGGGGAGTTCTATCAAACATTCAAAGAGGAACTAAAACCTATCCTCCTTAGACTATTCCAAAAAATTCAAGATGAGGGCACACTTCCAAGCTCTTTCTATGAAGCCACCACTACCCTAATTCCAAAAGCATACCATAAAGACACCATAAAGAAAGAGAACTATAGGCCAATATCCCTGATGAACATAGATGCTAAAATCCTCAACAAAATCCTAGCAAATCGAATCCAGTAATACATTAGAAAGATCATACACCATGACCAAGTGGGATTGATTCCAGGAATGCAAGGCTGGTACAGTATCTACAAATCAATAAATGTGATACATCACATAAACAAATTGAGAAACAAAAATCGCATAATCATATCAATCTATGTAGAAAAAGCATTTGACAAAATCCAACACCCTTTCTTGATAAAAACTCTCAGCAAAGTGGGAATAGAGGCATCAGACCTCAACATAATAAAAGCCTTATATGACAAACCTACAGCCAACATCATACTCAATGGGCAAAAACTAAAATCATTGCCCTTAAGAACAGGAACAAGACAGGGATGCTGACTTTCACCACTCCTGTTTGACAGAGTACTGGAAGTGCTAGCCATAGCAATCAGACGAGAAGAAGAAATAAAAGACATCCAAATTGGAAAAGAAGAAGTAAAACTGTCATTATTTGCAGATGACATGATATGGATATAGTAAACCCCAAAGACTCCATAAAAAAAACTACTAGACTTAATGAGTTCAGCAATGTAGCAGGATACAAAATTAACACCCAGAAATCCATGGCTTTGTTATACACCAATAATGACCTCACAGAAAGAGAAATTAAAAAAAACAATCCCATTTTACCACTGCACCAAAAAAATTAAGATACCTATGAATAAAGTTAACTAAGGAGGTAAAGACCTGTACTCAGGAAATACTTGC
>NW_006293550.1:525479-545400 GCF_000327345.1 Myotis davidii
TTACCAATACAGCCCCTAGGACAAAGGAAACTAAGGAGAAAATAAACAAATGGAACTACATCAAAATAAAAAGCTTCTGCACAGCAAAAGAAACCATCAACAAACCAACGAGAAAACCCACTGTGTGGGAAAACATATTTGCCAATGTTATATCTGATAAGGGCCTAATCTCCAAAATTTACAGGAAACTCATACAACTTAACAAAAGGAAGATAATCCAATCAAAAAGGACCTAAATAGATACTTTTTGAAAAAGGACATACAGAAGGCCAAGGGACATATGGAAACATGTTCAAAGTCACTAATCATCTGAGAGATGCAAATCAAAACGACAATGAGATACCATCTCACACCTGTCAGAATGATTATCATAAACAAATCAACAAATGACAAGTGCTTGCAAGGATGCAGATAAAAAGGAACCCTCGTGCACTGCTGGTGGGAATGCAGACTGATGGAGCTACTGTGGAGAACAGTATGGTGTTTTCTCAAACAACTAAAAATGGAACTCCCATTTGACCCAGTGATCCCACTTCTAGGAATATATCTCAAGAAACTAGAAACACTAATCAGAAAGGACATATTCACCCCTATGTTCATAGCAGCACAATTTACAATAGCTAAGATTTGGAAACAGCTTAAGTGCCCATCAGCAGATGAGTTGATTAAAAAACTGTGGTACATCTACACAATGGAATACTATGCTGCTCTAATGAACTCCTACCATTTGCAACAGCATGGATGGAACTGGAGAGTATTATGTTAAGTGAAATAAGTCAGTCAGAAAAAGATAAATATCACATGATCGCACTCATTTGTGGAATATAATGAACAACATAAACTGATGAACAAAAACAGATCCAGAGACAGAGAAGCAATGATCAGACCATCAAACCTCAGAGGGAAGGGGGAGGCAGGGCAAGAGGAAGGGATCAACCAAAGGTCTTGTATGCATGTATATAAGCCTAACCAATGGCCAATGGACACAGACACCAGGGAAGTGAGGGCATGAGCGGGGAGGGGGCGGGTGTCAAGGGGTGGTTAAGGACACATATGTAATACCTTAATCATAAAGAAAATTTTAAAAAGCCTGCTTGACTAAAAAAGCAGGTTGGATTCAGGAAAATATTTTTTAAAAATAGATTCAGAAACTAAGAAACACTGAACAGAGAGTCCAACTTTAGAGAGAAGGCAGGGGAGGGGTGTGTAAGAGATCAACCAAAGGACTTGTTTGCAGGCATATTAGCATAACCAATGAACTAGGACCCTGGGGAGATTGAAGAATCTAAGCATGTTTATTCCACTATTGTCATTTCTCAACTTGTTTTTGTAGATCAAAAAATATGACTACCAAGTCCTCCCATTCCAATATGTACATGTCCCTTTGCAAAGTGATTTATCATTTTTCCTATCAAGAGTTAGATACTTCTATTTCCTGACCTCTTGAATCTGGGCAGGCCTTGTCCTTACTTTGAACAATAGAAGATGTCAAAAGTGACGTGATATAACTTACAAGCCTAACCGGTTTGGCTCAGTGGATAGAGCATCAACCTGCGGACTGAAGGGTCCCAGGTTCGATTCTGATCAAGGGCATGTACCTTGGTTGTGGGCACATCCCCAGTAGGGGGTGTGCAGGAGGCAGGTGATCGATGTTGCTCTCTCATTGATGTTTCTAACTCTCTATCCTTTTCCCTTCTTCTCTGTAAAAAATCAATAAAATATATTTAAACAAAAAAGACTGGGGCAGGGGCCTCAATAGGCCATACAGCTCTGGCTTCACCCACTTGGGGCATTGCTCTGAGACCACCATGAAAGTTGGTCTAGCCTGTGTGGAGGCAGAGGTCGGTGACCAGAGGATGGCCAGCACCAACTGCCGGACATGTGAGTTACCACATCAGAGCTTCTAGCCCAGGAGATACCTCAGCAGAAAGCAACCACATGAGTAAGTGAGCCCAGAATAAATCAGCATAGGAACCACTCAGCCAGCAGACAAAATGGTAAGATGTAACAAACCATTGTTACTGTAAACCATTAAGCTTTGAAGGGATTTGCTACCCAGCATTATAAACTGAAATATTATTACTCTGTGAAGAAATACATTGAAGCTTTTGTTTACCTTACAGTGGTCTCTGACATGTGAAAGGAAAACTAATATAATCCCAGTACATGGTGGGTCCTCAAAAATTATTGTGAAATGAATGAATGAATAAATGAGTCATGATGAGCTTCCTTTAACTCCATAAAGAACCATGGTTTGTGATCTGCATCATTAAATCTCCACCACAATCAAGATCAGAGCGCCATCTATTGGTCAGTCAGATAATTTTGAAAAGGCAAAGCAGGCATGAGCTCCCTTTCAATGTGAAACTGAGTAATTCAGAAACGCTTCAGAGTGAGCCATGTGCTCACCTTAGAGAAGAAATTATATGGATACCCTGATGCTTTTCTCCTCTGCTCCCTTTTATATTAGGAGCAGCTTCAACATAAAATGACTTCCATTATGTTATTGCTATTTAAAAAGCTAGCCCAAAACAAAACTCACTCTTGCACACTCAAACTCTCCAATATCAAATGGAATCATTTCTAACTTTTCCAATGTAAAAAATAAAATAAAATTTAGTTACCTGGTGTACATTTTATATCTAGTTATTGTTATAAATCCCCGGGAATTCACATGGCTCAAAAGTAAATGTTTTAGGAGTATCTTACTGAGAATTTTTTTTTATCACCACAATGGAAGATCAGTAACTGTCCTTTGAAATCTTTCCAGGCCTAAATCACTGTGCCTATGTTTTATGATGCAGAACTTTAGTGCATCAATTGCCCATCTGAGTGTTGGAGTAAACCCAAACTGTCTTGCAAAGAAAATCTTGGCCTTGCACACCAAACCTCGTGAGGCACATACCCACAGAAGGCTGTGTGGCCTTCGAATCAGACTTATGTGCTGTGTGGAAAAGAAGATTCTCCCTTTACTGCTAACCTTTACACAGCAAATAAAAGCAAGAGTAGTGCCCAGCAGTACCTCACATCCACAAGCCACTTGGTACCTGTCAATTGGTACTTTATAGACCTGCCCCCAGCTTGAACAAGAAGGCATGGATCCCTTTCTGAAAGCAAACATCTTCTGTGATTAGGGGCCCCCTTTTCTAAGAAGTGTTTTTCCTTTCTCTGTGTTCATTGGCTTCCTGTGAAGGGGATCTGTGTAATCTGTGTAGTGTAGGAGTTCCTTGTAATTCACGCAAGATTGTGATTAGGGCGCCTTGTAGCAATAACAGTGGTCTCCACAGAGATAGCTTGCTACAAAGTGGGGCAGGGGCCAGAGGTGACATAGAGTGGCCTGCAGACACTCTTAGATGAATAGCGGTGATGTGGTCCTCATTACTGCTTAAATGTCAGAAGAGATTTCAATTAACTGTTGAAGCACATACAGAATTTGTGCACTTAAAATTATTACCAGGAAATGTAATCCAAAATCCAAAATCCCTTCTATTATTTAATTCTTAGGTAAAGTGTGTGTGTGTGTGTGTGTGTGTGTGTGTGTGTGTGTGTGTGTGTGTGTAAGAGAGTGTGTGTGTGTGTGTTGGAAAGACAGACACAGAGACAGAGACAGAAGACCGACAGTGAAAGAATACCTAAAGGTCATTTCATGTTTCATTGCTTTAAATATTCTAAAATGTATCCTGAGATCAAACCAGACCATAAGAGGGAAGGACATGTGTATTTCATTGTTTTAACCATCACATATTCTTTCATTTGATCAACCATCATCTTCTGTCAGGATTTCCTGCAATGTCTTCTCACCTGGCCTCCTAATCTCTGTTTTCATACCCTCTGATGTGTTCTCTACATGTCAGCCAGACTGTTCTTTGAAAAATGCAAGCCCTATATTGCCACATGTGTGCTTAAAACCTTCTGGAACTTCCTGATAAACTTTACATTAATGACAAAATCTGCAACATTACCCACAGGGCCATGCATTATCTCGTCCCTACCTACATCTTTAGTGTCTTTCTAGGTCACATATCCCCTTTCAATAACCTAATGGAGTAAAAGGAAGGAAGCCAGTAGACAATGTCCCTCTTCCCTATACAAGTTCTAAACCAGCTGTGTAAGCAAAAGAGCAAAGTAAATGAGAGACTTTAAAAAATGTATTTATTATATATCATATTGGCATTGGAGAATATAACCTTTAAATAAAGGGAAATTCTAAAGGCTGAACCTGAGAATTAGCTTTCCCACCCAGGTACAGGCAACACTGAATGACTGCCTTCATAACAGGAGCAGAGCCGCAGCTACGGTATCCCTCCCAACTGTTATCCAACTCCCGTGGGTGTGGTTCTAACCCTTCTGAGTCGCTGCCCCTCCTAGCAGTCTGGATGCACCTTCTTCTCTGTATCTTAGTAGCAGACCTCTCTCTGTTCCGCTAAATTTCAGGCAGTTTTGAATGATGGGTGCTCTTTAGTTTAGTTGTAATTTCTATGTGGTTGTGGGCAGTTCCAAATACTATATTGCATGTACTTATGCTGCCATGTTGACCCTGAATCCTAAACTTTTCTATCTTGACTCCAAAATTCCTCCCAATGAGCCTGTATTATCTGGTTCTATTCAGGGGCAGTGACTATGAGCACAGCCTCTGGAGTATAACAAATGAGTTGAAGTTATGTCTGAGCAGTCAGGAGCAGTTTCTGGGCCTTGGTTGTGTTAGTGTTGCTCAAACTCTTAAAGCCTAAGTTCCATCATCTGTAAAAGTATAGTAATTATTATTATTATTCATAAAGGAGTGAGATCATATTTTTAAAGTACTTAATAGAGTACTAGGAACATACCAAGGACTCTATAAATTATACCTGTTATAATTATGTGGAATAAAAATGTCAGGCAACTGGCCTTTGGATATTAAAGAATATACCCTATTTAAATTATTAAATTGAAAACATACTTATTCTCTTTTGCTTTGAATAGTTGAAGATAATGATTATATTCAACATTTATTTTCTGAGGAACACAGAGCCAGTTAACAGTATCTTAGAATCAGATTCATTTATTTGCTTGTTTGTTTACACAAATGAATAAGCTAAAACCAAGGCAATCTATGATGGATTTGTACTCACATCATTTGTTAGCAAAAAAAGCCAAGAACTAGATTTTAATTTCTCTGACTTTCAGTCCAGTGCTGTCTCCACTATACCATGATCCATGCACCCAGCCATACCTAATAGACCTAACACTTATTGAATGTCATATAAGTACATGCCAGTAAAATTCAAACAAAAATGCCTCTCCCAGGAAAAGGTGGAAAAACACTTTCTATTAGATCAGGCTGACTTCCTTTTATTCCATTCGGCAGCCTCTGTGCTTATGGAAGGGACTGCAAGGAGATTACTTCTATACTAGAAGATTGCTAATATGTGGTATTAAAAATTAATTCCATTTCTGCATATTCTGAACAAAGGGGGATATTATCAGCCATCTGCTGCTGAGTCCTCTGTTTTCTAGGTTGCTTTTATTAATGCTAATGAAAACTCAGCCCTCAGAACTCTCAAAAGCTTTTGTGCTTCTCTGTTCCTCACACACACCCTAACCAGAAAAAGAGTAGGACTGAGACTGAAATAGATAGTTGTGAATTAAATTTCAGTGGCCAAGTGTCAGGAGGTAAATTTGGGCCTGAGGAAGGAAGGACGAGAGCAGGTGTTGCAGAAGAATTTCTTCAAGTATTGATGGTTTTGGTTTGGGAACTTGATTTAGTTGAGAAAAGAGCTTTGAACTTGTGTTTGAGTCTTGACTTCTTGATGTTGAATTCTACTGTTAATTCAACTGTGGCCTCATTTTAATCTTTTCTTTTGCTTAACATTCATTTTCTCATCCCTAGAACACCTTCTATAACTGATCTCTGAAACTAATATAATTTTCAGCCGCTATAAGATGAGAGAATTTAAAGCTTTGTATTTCTTTAAAATACAAAGAAAGCTCATATGTCTCAGGCACTCAACATACTACACAGCTACATCAGTCTCATAATTATTACTATTATTGTTTTATTTTAAATCCTATTGATAAATCAGAGAAAACTTTTTCCTTTAAAAATATTTAAGATTGAAAAGAGTACATTTCCTGTCTTTTAATAAATAGAAAGGAATACTATAATTAGAAAAGAGGATGCATTGGAGACACTTATATTGGCAGATCAAAGAAATGTTAACATTTAATGCATGGAATGAACATGCAGGAGTAGAAAAACAAAATTTTTCTTAACCACTATATGCATTTTATGAAATGACTATATACTGGTATTTTATGTTATTTTAAAAGCACAGCACATGGAGATGGCATCAATAATTCCAATTACCTACTTTGTTTATGGGCTATATTTTTCCCTCAAATAGTAAGTAAACAGATGATCTTGTGGTATTCTTGAAAATAAGTAATGTCACCCTATTGCCTTCTATAAAGAACTTCAAAGCAATGTATTCCTTATATTTGCATCATAGTACTGACTCTCAAAAGTGAAACAGTATGGAAAGCCCACAAGGATCAGTCTCAAAGGAAACTGATTTCCATCTTAATAGTCTGGCATATTTATAAGAGTATCATTTTCAAGGAATTTTGTTTAATAAAGCATTCAAAACTTGGTGGTTAATGACTATAAAAACTTAATTAATTTTAAAATAAAGTTCCTTTTTTTCTCTGTTTATATTCTTCACAGTGAACAGGTATGTTGGTTATATTATCCGAAGAATAATAGACTAAGGAATACTTTCTGAAGTAATTTTATCTACCCTTATTTGTGTACTCACAAAAGTACGTTAAACACAAATGCACAGTATGGCAAATAAATTTAAAGCAAAACACCTACATATCAACCACCCAGGTCAAGACATAGAGTGCTGATGGCCCTATCAATGTCTCCCATAAGTTTTTTGTTTGCTTGTTTGTTTTTGTTTTTGTATATACCTTCTCTCTCAACTTGGGATACCACTATCATGACTTTTATCAAAATATCTCTGCATTTTCTTTATGTTATTATCACCAAAGTATTTATCTCTAAAAATATAGTTTGCTGCAGCTGCTTTGATCAGTATGTATTATTTTATGACTTACTTTTTTTTAACATTATGCTTACATAATCCAGCCATATTGCTGCATAGTTGTAGCTTGTTCCCTTGAGTGTACAGTGTGTACCATTTCATTGTATAAATGTACACAATGTATTTATCTACTCTACTATTGACAGACATTTGGTTCATTTCCAGTTTATTGTTTTGTTTTGTTTCGTTTTAATATATTTTATTGATTTTTTTACAGAGAGGAAGGAAGAGGAATAGAGAGTTAGAAACATCAATGAGAGAGAAACATTGATCAGCTGCCTCCTGCCCACTCCCTACTGGGGATATGCCCACAACCCAGGTACATGCCCTTGACCGGAATCGAACCTGGGACCCTTGAGTCCAAACGCTGACTCTCTATCCACTGAGCCAAACCGGTTAGGGCCATTTCCAGTTTTTTAAGATCATAAACATTTCTGTTCTGAATGTTCTTGTAACATACCTTGGTACACATGTGCACAAATTTCTCTAGGTGTGAAAAATTGTGGAGGATCTGAGATTATATATCCTGCTTGCAAGCTAACAAGTCACAGCAATAGTAATAGGAAGAGAGTCAGCATTAGCACTGGTTCCCTGAGCCTTCATTTCCACAAGGTGCCACAAAGAGGGCCAAGTAGAAGCCTATAGACAGAGTGGGCTGCATTACAAAGCAGAACCCTAAGCTCAGGAAAACCCAGTTTTTATAACACACAATAAGCCTAACCAACCTTTGCTTCAGTAAGGATATTGTCTCTATCCTCCAAGTCTATTTTCTGCACAAATATTCTAGAAAAGATAATCAGAAAAAAAGGCAATTAGTGCCTCTGCCCAACAGATGCAAACAAATATAAGGAAAACATGGAGAATCATCTCACAATATTAGGTAAAGGCCATTGTTATCCATTATTTTCCATGTTTTTTTTTTTTAAACATCTATGGGAGGTATTCATGAGTTTGTGAAGATATTAAAATTCCCATTTACGAATATATCTTGACATAAAATGAATTGTTAGAGGCAATTTTTAAATTTTTTCTCTTAAAAATTCTAAATTTTATGGTTTAAAAGTTATTGTTTTATTTTCTTATTTGATAGCTGATAATATAAAAGCTTCCAGAAACTGTTCTTTATTTCTTCAAATTCTTAAGGAAAATTCTAACTCCATGCTCCAATCTCTAATGCATTTTAGATAACAGTTCATCACTGTAATGCAACTCTAAATGCATTAGTGGTTTGCACAGGAGATATAAGTGAGTCATCATTCAGAGGAAGGAAAATACTAAACTTTGACCATGACCCAAATTCATTCTCAACACCAAGGTGAATTTCAGGTCATTAAGTAGAATGTCATCATGACCCCCTGCATAAACAGATTACATTAAGCAACAGCCTTGCTCAAGCACCTATGGAATTCAGCAAGTGCTATTAATCAGATTGTGTTTTGTTGACATTTTTTAAAAAAACATTTACCAGCTGTAATAAGCATATTTCTTTATTCTGATGCTTGGATATCTTGGGACCTTGCTAACATTGAAAGAGACTGCCCCTTCCGACATAAGCCAATTCCTAGAGATAACAAACAACCCTTCCGTCAACGTGACTTTCATATGCAAGTCAACCAACCCAAAACCTATACCCCACAACTACCTCCTTTATCTAGCCTTCATGCTCAGAGCCACTACTCAGGACCAGTTATCAGACAACCAGGGACAGCCCTATTTCCCTGAGCCCACTAAAATTATTCAAGTTAGTTCATCCTAAACCTGTTTAACACATCTCACCTGCTCCCTGTCATAGTTCTAGGAGTCTTAGCTAAAGTAACAAAGCAAAAATAAGTAAATAAAGGAAAAGAATGCCTAGAACCCAGATTTCAGTTTCTAAATACTTTCCTCCAAGAAAAGGAACGAGGATTCTTAGAGGAATGCCTCTTGCTCACATTGCCTTTCACTCCCTCTACCTCTGACCAGCCCTGCTATTTCCCCTGTGGCCAAGCATGGTATGTCATGCACCATGTTTCCAGGGATCTGTGAGTATAAATACTTCCTCCTTTATGACAGCTATTCCTGTGTCTACGGGTCTTACTAAACCTGATTAAAACAAATCCCACTACATTTTTAAATATCAGCACATCTCTTATAGTCATCAACTCTAACTACATCCTACACACACAGCATATTTTTACAGTTATCAAGAGGTCCCTTTGTTTCTGCTCATTTTCTCATGTTGGTTTACAAATAATAAAGAGAAAGCACACACTTTGGACTTTACCTTAAATGTAAGTAAAGAAGGCAATAAATAGTGAAATTCAGCATACATATTAGCCAAACAAACTCACTGCCAGGCTATTCCCAAGGAAGAATTATTCTATTACCAGTATGGACTCCAAAAGAGTTTTTAAAAGGGTTGCTGAAGACAACAAATATCCAAGCATCCCTCTCTGCCCACCCCAGTGTATCCCATTCTGTTTGTCTCTGTGACACACAGAAATGGAGAGCATTGGCCTTATCAAAGTTGGAACTCTCGCCCTGACTGGTTTGGCTCAATAGATAGAGCGTCAGCCTGAGGACTGAAGGGTCCCAGATTTGATTCCGGTCAAGGGCATGTACCTTGGTTGTGGGCACATCCCCAGTGAAGGGTGTGCAGGAGGCAGGTGATCAATGTTTCTCTCTCATCAATGTTTCTAACTCTCTGTCCCTTCCTCTCTGTAAAAAATTAATAAAATATATTTTTTAAAAAAATAAAAAGTTGGAACTCTCCTATGATTAATTTCTCTGGTATTTTACAAATGGTTGTTAGGGGACGAGTTCTTGAGGAACAGGGGAGCCAAGAACAGTGTGTTTACCATGAGCCTTAGAGGGGCAATTCAGGCCCCGCATCTAGCTGCTATGAGCTGGAACTGAAGAGACCTGTTCGGAACAAAAGAACCTGATATAGCTAGCATATGCAGTAAAGAATCTTAAGACAGTGTGTCATCACTTGAATGGACTTATCTTTTCTGATGAAATTTACTTAAAAAGATATCGACTCAGATAGAGCCAGATTCAATATTGAGAACTTGGAAGGAAATCCAGCAAGCATCAGATAAGCAGTTATCACCCAAGGAAAAAATGTAAGAGAGAAAAACAGAAAATAGGAAAGAATGCAGGCCATGGCTATAGCCAAGTTACAGGGGGAATCAAAATGCAACAGAAAAGAAAGGGAGATGCTCATAAATGAGGCAGGGAGGTCAGATGATTATTACTGTGCTCTCCTGTAAGTCTCTCACAGAGCTAAGAAGAAAGGCAACCCACTGATCTGAAATGATTGCAGGAAGCCAAGGAAAGCAAGAAGGAAAGATGTAGGCGGTCACTGAATAAGCAAGTCGTTTGGGAAGTATCTACCCAAGAAAGTAACCCTTCCAGATCAGGGCATGCACTTCGGTATTGTTGGCTCCAGAGAACTCTTTTGCAAAAGCCTGTCACTGTGAATTAGACAAGGACATTGTTTACCCAGCAATGCGCCAGAAGCAGAGGGAGGAGTGTGGAGGCTGAACAGAGGACCACTTACTATATTTAACCAAGTTTGAGGGTGAACTTGGGGATCCTGTCTGGGAGCAAAGCAAGACAAATAGGAGAGGAGCAGAAGGGCAGTCAGGTGTTTGCTGAGTCACCTGGGAAAATGACTAAAATTATTGTGGAGACAATGACTGTCTCTACTGTGAGCTCACAGACTCCAAGATAGTAAATGGAGTTTTGTTTTTTTAAAAGAGGCAGTGACTGGTTCAAAAACAACAGTTCTCAAGCCTGCAGTCTCCTAGCCCAAAGGTTCCTGTGCTTTCTTTCAAAGGCTCTAGCTAGTGCTTTTATTTCCCAGACACCCTCAAAAGATCAAGGAGCACAGGGAGGAAAATGGATATGATGAATAGCTGGACACCTATGTGCATAATAAAAAAATGTAAACACTGCATTTAATTGCACTCTGTCAGCAAGGCAATTGTTTATTCAGAATAAAACAAGTCATAACCTTGAAGTTCTGTAATTTGTACAAATGATGTTTAAATGCCCCCGTCTCTAAAACCACCCTGCAAGGTTCCACTCCCACTTCATCTTTGAAGCTGTTACCAGTTGTTATTTTGCCTTTACTAATATCTCCTAGTTTTTAAATTCTATCAGTTAGTACCATTGAGATTGCCACCTAATTGTCGTCTACTTGTTTCATGCATGCTAATTGCCATTGCTCAACTAGCTTATCAGATCTTTGAGGAAAGGTATCATAAGTTCCCTTAAAATATTTTAATTCCCAGACCATCTGGAGTAGCACTAAGGCAGAAAGTAAGATCTCCATAAAGAATTATTTTTTTAAAATGGTGCCTCAACCAACAATATTTTTTTTCCACTTCAAAATGAGATAGTAGAGTAGGCTGAAAACAAAACTTCACTAATTAAAAGAGGCATTTTTAAAAGACTGGTTCCAAAATTTCAGTTTAATATTCATAACTTTCTTGGCTCAGTATGGGCAAACATTAAAAATATAATGCAGTACCACTACTATAAAGTTGTTCTTGTGTGCAATTAAGACATATGGTGGTTAAGATGAGAATTCTGGAATTAGGATGGCTTGGAGTCACTCTGTCATTTAATGAGCTGGCACTACTGGGTATAGTCACATAACTATGTCAAGGCCAATTTCCTCATTTGTAAAATGAGCATACTAATGAGACCAACTTCAGAAAAATTACATCAGAATTAAATGTTACTAAAGAAAGATAGTAAATACTCAATGCATGTTGGAACCTACTCACCTACTGGACATCCTAGTCTATCTGTAGGACACTTACAAATTCTAGTCAACATCAAAGGTATTGGCTCAGTGTTAAAAGTATAAGATCATTAGGTGATCCCTTCAATTTGGCTTATGTTTGGAACAAACTGTTTTTTAGAAAACCTTTAATATGGCTCTTCAATCAGTATTTGTTTAGCACTCATCATGAGCTTACAGAAGTGACTCAAATAAAAAGTTTTGGGTATATAAGATAAATGAGATATCACTAGGCTCTGGATTGATAGAAAGAAAAAATTCATGACATAATTTCTGAATTTGTAAAAGGCAATAAGCTTGAGAACTAGAGAAGCTAAGATGAACTGTATACCAATGAAAATGCAGTAAATACTTTTCTTCAGACTGAGAAGAATACACAAAAAATATGGGACTTGGCCAGTGAACTTTCAGGTTAGAAAGTCAAGCTATAAATTAATTTTTTTAAGTTTTTATTTTAGTAAATAAAAAGGGTCCAAATGAGTGATAAAAAAAAAGTAAGCAGGTGTGAACAATAAAAAAGATTTGGAAGTAGTAGCAGTGGTGTGCTTGTTTAAAAACTGGTTCTGGTAAAAGAGGGAGGGCTGATTTTTTACTGTTTGCCAATTGCTGTTGTGTAAATATTTCCACCACTGCTGAATTCAAACTGCTAATAAGATATCACTGAACACAAAGTTGGGAAGAGGTGCGCACACTTGATTCAGGCATCAGCCCACCAGTGTTTAAATTTGAGGGAAGCCTTGAAGGACAAACTGAATTGGAAAAAAAATGTTGGAGAGTAGAAAAAGTTCCAGTGGAGAAGAAGAGCTGGAATGAAGCATCTGAGTGAGGATGAAGCACAGAGAATTAAGGGACATGGTACAAGGTCAGCCTGATAAGAGTATAAATGGTGGGTTTGGAAAAGTGGATTCAGGCAAGCTTTTGGCAATCTCTAGTAGACTAAAGGGCCTGAGCTTCATTCATTAGCAAATGAGGGTCACCAAGAGTTGTGAGGAGACATTGACCTGATGCAAGTAATTCTTTAAGAGGAGCTATTAGTTTGTTGAATTCTGTAAGTATCAGAAAAGGCAAGTGCCTGGAGACATGATGACCTGGGGTACAAGATGAGCAGCATGACAGTGAAAGACAGAGAGAGTTAGAAGTGACAATCTGGCCAAAGAATTTTATGGCATCTGAACACTTCTTGGCTACAGAAGAAGAAGAAAGAAAAGAGAAACGTGACTAAAACATTCATTTCTGGGTTTAGAGTAGAATTATCATCTAACCGAACAATTTAGGAGAAACAATTGAAGGAAGCTAGTTTATTGGAGCAGCTAGTAAGTTCAGCTTTAGACATATCTACCTTAGATTCAGTAACATCTGCTATATTCCCTGCCCTTTGGCATTCATGGGCCACAGAGATCTAGGGCCCCTCCCCATTTACTGTGCCCTGTCATTCTCAACGTGCAAACCCCACCGGAATCCTCTCCAATTAAATGATACAGCAGAGACGTTAAATTCTTTTTCTTGTTGGATTCACCCCTCCCTTCTCACTTGTTGATATTTGCACCTATCTTCTTCATCTATTTACTCTCTTTTAATCCAAATCTAAGAATCTTTCTTTTATAGAAAATATTCTCACTTAAAAAAATTCCTTTCTAAAGGAATGCAGTACATTCCTGTGCTAAAATAGTGTTGTGGTGTTATAATTCATATTTTGAATATCTCACTTCAGATATACAAGTGTATTTATTATTCCATTCTTTCTCCTAAAAAGTCCTAAGAGGTAAGTGAGGGTAGCTGTAATTAACCTCTTTCTGTAAATGGAGAACAAAGGCATAAGAGATAATTAATACAATCAAGTAACTGATTTAGAAGCATTCGCTGATTTAGGATTTCCTTCTCAATATCCTACTCAATAAACAAAATGTTGCTTCCAACCTCTTAATTTCCTTAGAAGAAAGATGCTGCATAAATTTGTTTTTGTTGTGTATGGTAATACAATTGCATCTCAAAGCAATGTAAGATAAAGTCTAAACTAGAATTAAGAATAAATGTCTCCTAATCAAAATTCCATTGCCTTTTCCCAAACTTGACTCGTTTTTTAGGATTATCAACAACAACCAGAGGTTAAGATTACTAAACAAAATTCTGAAAGAAGATAATTCTATGCTCTTTGATCTTGTGTGCCATAATTTACTACTCAGATAAGATAGATTAGAAACAAAACACTTAGCTTTCGTGACCCTCTCTAGCCTGAACACAAAAGCCTTATAATTTTTAGCATATCTTTAGAAGCATTAGAGCATGTTTAAATACAAATAATAGGATATAAAGAGGAAAACTATGCATGGCAGCTCCAGGTCCAAGAGGCGCATACTCTGTAAGCATCTCAAACTGTAGTCTCCTCACGTCTCAGATCCTTAGCAAAAGGCATGCAATCAAGCCTCCATTCTGAGCTGAATGCTTCTAACTTATTAATTCTAACAGACAAGATAAGGGAAAAGAAAACCTCTGAAGCATGTAAATTCCATTGTTTTAATGTACAAGTATTTTTAACCCTAAAGGAGAGCTCACCAGCTATTGAGGAGCTCTTGAATACTGAATGATGTCCTTCAGTCTTCTTTCTGAGTTCAACACAATTGTTCCATATATGAACAACTGCTCCTCAAAACACTGGTTTTAAAACTTAGACCAGTTGTTCTCACCAATGGGAAACAAACCTCTGAAATGCATATATATATATATCACCCGGGGCAGGCGCAGGAACTGATGGTCAATGCACTCCCACAGCAGGAGCACCGCTCAGCCAGAAGCTGGGCTCACTGCTGGCAAGTGCAGCGACGGTGGCAGGAGCCTCTCCTGCCTCCATGGCAGCACTAAGGAGCCAAGCGGTAAGGAGCAAGCAGGCAGGTAGTTAGGAGTAAGCAGGTGGGTGGTTAGGAGCAAGGGGTCCCAGATTGTGAGAGAGTGCAGGCCAGGCTTAGGGACCTACCCCCACTCCCCTCACCCCCAGTGAACGAATTTCATGCATTGGGTCTCTAGTTAGTAAGGATATAAGCACATTGAATGTGGACTGAGGGAATGATAGTTTGCATTTACAGAACGAGGTTAATAAGAGCTATCCTCACTTATAAGATTTTTTCAGGTTAATGGATAGAATATTAAACATTCCAGCATGATTCATAGTAGATTTCCTAATCATGTATTTTCTAGTCAATGAACCTAAAAATGCAAGTTCTACCTCCTGGCATCTTCAAAATATTTTGTTACAATGCAAGGATTTTCATACTATAAAAAAGTTAGGATCCCTTACTTAAATCTTAGAGTGGGCAGAGTATTGCATTAGTGGCAGTATTATTATCACTTAATACTTTCTGATATCTTCATTTTATATACCTTGGAATATATTTTTCAATCAGCAAACAAACCTGAGAGCCGTGTATAATAAGCAATACATGTAAGTATAAAGAAAGAAAGGTTATTATTATAAGAATCTCTCTCAAATTTGAATGTTACCGTGAAGTATCTTTGATTATGTCTCACCTGAAAAATTTGGAATATAGGGTACTTTATAATTTCCTTATTCATGTAACTATTTTTCAACATTTTAAATTATATTAATAGTGAAGTCATACTATAAGAGCTTTGAACTCCTTGGAGGATGGGAGTATGTAAGTGCAAAGCATCACTATTGTTACTCTGTAGTAAATCCCAGCTAATAGAGTAGGTAATTAAGGGAGGGAGCTGGGGAGTAATTCAAAGTAATTGATATCTCACCTTCCTTCGAAGGTGGTGTTTTGCTGTTCCTTGATACCTTCAAAGTAGTGTCAAGTACAAAAAATAAATACTTCTTAGATGAAAGCAGAAATCTGTCAAGTCTCCTGTTTCTAACCAGGTCACTCTGCACACAGTATCACTAACCTGAGAGGCACTCTCAGTAATGCATGGACCCTGATATTAACCGAAACCAAGTTAAGAGGTTTCAGAGTCCACCATGGCACCTAAGGTCCTGTGTTTCTCACATGAAGGTGACTGTGAAAGCGCTGTCTGGGAATAGTCTGAACTGTGCCTTCTGATTCCTTGGGACGCTGGTATAAAGTATGTTGTTTAGTGCTCAAAACACATTGTTAATCATGCCAGTTATGAGACTGGAAAGGCTGTGGGCATCGAGACCTTCTCACAGAGATTTCCTCCTGTCTCCTTCACTTCTAGCTAAGACTGGTCTCTAGATTTTGAGTAAGATTATCCCCACTGGCATAAGTTTGTTTATTTTTCAACTAAGAATGACTTGACCAGTCCTGATTTGGCTCAGTGGATAGAGCAGTGATGGCGAACCTATGACACGTGTGTCAGAGGTGACACGTGAATTCATTTTTTTGGTTGATTTTTCTTTGTTAAATGGCATTTAAATATATAAAATAAATATCAAAAATATAAATCTTTGTTTTACTATGGTTGCAAATAACAAAAAATTTCTATATATGACACGGCACCAGAGTTAAGTTAGGTTTTTTCAAAATGCTGGCACACCGAGCTCAAAAGGTTTGCCATCACTGGGGTAGAGTGTCAGACTGTGAACTGAAGGGTCCTGCATTCGATTCCAGTCAAGGGCATATGCCTGGATTGCAGGGTCCATCCCCAGCGTGGGGTGTGCAAGAGGCAGCCGATCAGTGATTTTCTCTCATTGTTGATGTTTCTATCTCTCTCTCTCCCTCTCCATTCCTCTCTGAAATCAATAAAAAAATATATTAAAATAAATTAATTAAAATAAATTTAAAAGAGAATGACTTGCCCATTTTCCTCTCTCACTCAAAACCCTCTCTCATGCCCTAGCCGGTTTGGCTCAGTGGATAGAGCATCAGCTTGCAGACTCTAGGGTCCCGGGTTCGATTCCAGTCAAGGGCATGTGCCTTGGTTGCGGGCACATCCCCAGTAGGGGGTGTGCAGGAGGCAGCTGATCGATGTTTCTCTCTCATCGATGTTTCTAACTCTCTATCCCTCTCCCCTCCTCTCTGTGAAAAATCAATAGAATATATTTAAAAACAAAAACAAAAAACAAAAAAAACCCTCTCTCACTCTCTCAATCACCTTATCGGAGTGATCACTTCGTAAATTATTTAAATGTCTAATCACTATGTTGTACAGCTGAAGCTAATGTAATATTGTATGTCAATTGTAATGGAAAATATTTTTTAAAAATTTTAACTTGTCCATCACTCAAGGTTAACTCTTCCATGATTTCATTTTTCAGACAGAATTCAGATGTGCCTTCCTAGGATCATATTTAGAATTTCTTTTTTTAATATATTTTTATTGATTTCAGAGAGGAAGGGAGAGGGAGAAATAGAAGCATCAATGATGAGAGAGAATCATTGATCAGCTGGCTGCCTCCTGCAACCCCCTACTAGGGATTGAGCCCACAAACAAGGCATGTGCCCTGACCTGGAATCAAACTGTGACCTTCTGGTTCATAGGTTGACACTCAACTACTGAGCCACACTGGCCAGGCAATATTTAGAATTTCTTGCTCCAAAACCTTAGAGATTCCTAAAGATACCAGTCACACAATAAGACAGTGCTGATATTCGGAAAATATTTTCTGACCAAGGTTGTGCATGCTTTTTGGAATAGGGAACCAAAGGAAGTTTGAAAGCCTTTTGGTATCCTTTCAGACTGTTATAGCATTGCCCTTATCAATCCATGTAAATCACGCTGGAGTAAGGCAGGTGGGGCAAAATTGACCAGGGGCAGTCATCTCATTATACGGGAGGAACCTCCTGGATTGTTTTGGTGTGAAGCCAGGTCCATAATTAGCAGCACAAAACAGTTTTTCTTCTGCCCTGGCATTATATCTCCAGTCTGGCTTTAGTGTTTCCTCCAACTATTCTTTTAGCCTACAAGCAGTGCCTACATATTTAGGTAACAACACAGTTTTCTCAGCAATAACCTTGTGGCTTTCTTCCTTCCCTGCTACACGGCTGCTTGTGAGAGCTTCTTCTGAAGTTACCATATCGATGAAGCCGCCACCTCCACCCGCCCAAGGTGTCTCAACTGCTAGTTGTGACGGTGGCAGAAGCTGCCCGAGCCTGCAGATATGTCTCAACAAGTCAGAATATTGGGAGTTGGGATTCCCAAGTAATGGGCAGCTAAGATAGATATAAAGAAAAACACACACACACATTTGGAGGACTTGCTATGCGAGGCATTAATGCTGGCACATCCCTATTCAGTTAGTCCTTACAGTAATCTTGTTGAGGACACGGAGGCTTGGAAAAGTTAAGTGGCTGTCCCAAGGTCACATTCCTTCCGAACCAGAATTGCAATGTAGGTCTGTGTCCTTTCAAAGCCCTTCATTCTGTTGTGCACATCTGCAGGGTCTAGTGTCCAGGAAGCAGCAAGTCCACTGAGAGTGCCACCGAAGTGAACAGCTGGGTGCGTCCAGGCTGTTTGTTCTCTGAAAGGTTTTTACTGTTGGTTGAGTGTAGAGATTGGGGGCTTACCATGGTGATTATAATCAGACAGCTTCTAGAAACTGCAGCTAAGTAAACCTGCCTTCAGGGGACCTGGGACAGAAAAGATGAAATCTCTCCCAAATGTGAATTGAAATCATGAAATAAAAGGAAACCAGCATTGTGCAACAATCTTTGGAGAGCGCTTCTAACGAGAGATTTTCTGTCAGTGCTGCTATGTATACAGAGGTCTCTGCCGCAGGGAGACAGTGGCCTTCCTCATTAGCAGCGCCCCTTAAGTGGAAGCACTGTGAGGGACACGGCAAAGGCATGTCATCAGTCAGAGACTGGCTTGCTATTTTTTATGAATTTGACATATCCCTGTTCTCCCATGTCTGGCCTCTCCCTGCTACACATTGCCTTCCCACTCTCCCTCCTCCTCTTCATTTGTCACCTTCTGTTCCCTCCCCTGCTTCTTCTGTTTTCGATGTAATGATGTTAAGTGTTTTAAGTGTGGAATAATATGCATAATACTGAAGCTCTTCAGGAGAACAGTAGAAATATATGTATCATCCCTGTGTGTGTGCACATGATCATAGTGTATGAACCATAGTGATAACATTCACAATAATATAGCATGACCCCTGAAATAAATGGCAATAAAAACATGAAGTAGTCCAGGGGCACTCTAACTCTCCTTCTTTGTACCTTGATATCCGCTGCTATCCATGTATCACTACAAAAGTGCTGGCAAATGCAAGAAGCTCTGATAACTATTCCACAGAGCAGTGTAAAGGTCTGCATGGCTCTAAGATGTTTTGAGTATGTTGGCATGGCAACGTAGCATCGGCTGGGGTATCGAAGGATGTTAGTAAATTAAAGCATTACACACTTCTCCAATGTTGAAGAACCTCAAAGCACTTTATAGATGACAGCCAGATTTACAGACAGAGATCTCAAGCTCACAATAGTGTTCTTGGCATGAGTAATATTTGAAAACTAGTGACCTCTGAAACAGCGTTCACCATACAGTAATACTTGGATTAACACAAACTTTCCTGAATCAAAGGTCAAATGTGGACATAGTTGGGATGACTTTTGCTGTTCTTAGTACAAGGTCAATCAAAGTAGCAAATGAAGAAGACGAGATAGTGATTTTTCAAGCAGATCAATTCTGGGCCTGAGTGACACAAGCACACATTTTGGGGCACCACAGACAGGGGGAAGTAAGGGGGGGGCTACTGGGATTGATCTTGTTTTACATCCAAGGAAAATTGGATTATCAAAACAAACAAGGGTTTTCTGCCTAAGCAAAATAGGAGAAATGCACAGGGAGAAAATGTTCTTCCCAAGACACTTATAGGAAGGAATCTACCTTCTGAAACTTTCTATATTACTCAGTAGCAGGACTAACGGTGGAGGCAGACAGCAAGAAATAGCCGTAAGTCAATGTGACAAGTGTTGTAATGCTATGGTATAGAAGAGAGAAACCCTTCTTTGACTTTGAAGTGTGCGGTTTTCAGAAAAGGTACCAGAGAAGAGGTTGTGTTATAGCAGGTGTTAAATCATAAGTTGAGTTTTGGCAGAATGATGGGATAGGAACTTGATATGGTAGG
>NW_006293550.1:545445-547879 GCF_000327345.1 Myotis davidii
AAGGAGGGCATTTAGGAAATGATAAGGAGGTCAGCTACCGGAGGACAGGGCATGCTGTGGGGAGTGCTCAGAATAGAGTTTTGAAATGTATGATAGGGTTAGACACTGAAGTATTTTGAAAGCCAGTCCATGGAGTTTGGACCTGGCACTGATGTTAAGCAGGAGTGTGACATGATCAGATTTTTGTCTTTAAGAGGTAAGTCAGAAAACAGTATAAATCATAAATTAAGGTGGTGGTGAGATTCTTGGTAGCAAACAAAACTACTGAATAGATACTAAGGAGTCATGAGATCTTAATAATCTAACTTGAACTGGAAGTAGAGAAAGACAGAGAAGATGGGCAGAGGAAAGGTGAAGGAGGAGGAGGTCCTAGGTATACAGATTAGATTTATAGAGTGTAAGGGAGATAGGACAGACAAGTAGCACATTAAGATTTCTCTGCTTAAGGGACAAAGTAGATGGTGATGCTTTCAAACAAGACAGAAAATATAGCCCAAATGAGTAGCCTTCCATCTGATAACAGTAGATCCTCAGCTTCCTCCTCAAAGTTCTTTTTTAAATGTAACCACAGATGGTAAGTGAGTTACCATCATTATGCTGTACCTCCAGTCTTCTAGAGAGGACGTGCTTGGGCTCCCACTAACCCACATGTGCTGTCTGCAAAGAAACTTGGAACAGCTTCCCCCTCTGCCATAATGACACACTTTTTCAAAGACCAAACCAACGACACTATATCTAAGGCTTCCATGTCGGCAGTATCCAGAATGCCACTGCATTCGATGCCAAGGCAGAACACTGGGAAAAGTGGGCTCACCCACAAGAATTTCTCGTACATTAGAATGTATGTTCTGAGTACAAAAATGTTTATGTTTCATTTACTGCAATATCTTCTGTGTCTATAATAGTTTTTTCCACATAACAGGTGCTCAATAAATATTTTTAATTAAGCTTTTTATTTTAAGGTAATTGTAACCTCACATGCAATTATAAAAAAAATAATAGAAAGGCCCTGGTAGCTTCCCAGTGGTTAGAGCATCATCCAATAAGTCAAGGTGGAGGGTTCGGTCCCTGGTCAGGGCACATATAAGAATCAACCAGTGAACGCATAAGTGGAACAACAAATCAATGTTTCTATCTATCTATCTATCTATCTATCTATCTATCTATCTATCATCTATCCATCCCTCCATTTCCCTCTTTCTCTCTAATCAATAAATTAAAAAAAATAATAGAAAGATCCAATGTACCCTTTAACAATCTTCCCCAGTGGTGACATCTTCAAAAACTACAGAATAATATCACATCCAGGATACTGATGCTAAAGCAACCAAATCAAGGAACATTCCCGTCATCACAAAGATCCTCACGCTGCCCTTTGATCACTGCACCCACTGCCCTCCAAAGAGAAGTTGCTCCAAATACTGCTGTCCAATGAGGCCTATGGGAAGCAACTGTAAAAGATTGGAGAAAATCTAGAAGAATCCTAAACTCATTGTTTCACAAGTAATTTAACTGTACATCAGTTTAAATAAACTTAAATGTGACAAATTGAGGCTGAGCTTTAAAGAAAAGAAAAAGAATTCTAATCAGTAAGCTAATTAGATACTGATCCTAAATCAAAAGACTGACAAATCACAGTAGGTCTCGGGGGCGGGGGGGCGCAACAGGGGATTAAAGGGGGGAAAGGGAGACATCTGTAATACTTTCAACAATAAAGATAAATCTAAAAAAATAAAATAACATAAAAGATTGGCAAATCATTTTTATTCACATATTTATTTATGCTAAAACGAATTGAAGATGTATCTTTTAAGATGATTATTCCATACTCAATAAAACCTTTGGATTAAACAGCTACTGGCCCCTAATTTCCTGGATAAAAGGTCTTCTACTCTGAGGCCATCACTCTGGTTATGTTGTCTTTCACTCTCAAGAGAGGGACGACCTCAGGGAACTGGAGGGGGACAAATGCCCTCCCTCCTGTTTCACTTTTCTTCTTTTTAGCCTTTTCTTTCATCCCCAGTTTTGTTCTCCTCTTTTAATTACAGAAAAATATTATGAATATTATTTAAAATACTGATGTGAGATGTTGAGGGGAAGGAAGAATGAACGTCACCATCTTTAAGCAGCAGCAAGTCACAAATGCACTCTTACTTAAATAGAAAAAAAAAATTGAAGCAACAGGAAGTTTAGGGGAGCTGGCAACCAGAAAATAGGTTTGATGTTGAAGGTGTTATGCTTCAAGACTTGTTCCCTCTATCCATCCTCTACAGACCCACAAACCTGCCCCTGTCACTCCCTGGCTTGACTGCCCACTGCCTGAACAACGCTCAAAGCCATTTGCATAGCCCATTGGGATCCTCCAGGCTCTGGTCCTGGACCGTTTCTCCTGTCTTTCACCTTGTGCTCTCTGCCTTGTACTTTCTCTCTCCTG
>NW_006293550.1:547916-568131 GCF_000327345.1 Myotis davidii
TTCCCTACAGACTGTGTTCCTTCAGAACCTCCGCTATCTCCTCCATCCTGACTGCCTCCTCACCCTCACATTTCTCCCCTCACTTCCTCAGGCTAGAGCCTGACTCTTATTCTCTTACTTCTGTCTCACTTCACACATTACTTCTTCCACAAAGCTTTCCTGGAAGCCTTCCCTGCCACCTGCTGAGTTTGATAACTTGAGCCTATTAATTAAGAATCCTTTTCTCCAAGCCACAGAAACTTAAGTCAAGTGAGCTTAGGAGAACAAAGGAAATCTATGTCACTCAAAAGCAAATTATGGAACAAGCATACTATAGATGTCTATTTAACTGTGAAAAAAATCTGCATTGCTACACTTAATACATGGTATTATCATTTGTTTATCATCTGTCTTCCTCCATTTATGTGCATGAAGTTATCCATTTTAAAATTTCCCAAAGTTAAACACAATGCCCAGTGTAGTAGAAGTTGAATATATACTTGTATAAAGGAAATCATTACATTTTCTTTGGAAGCTCAAGAAAGTGATATCCAGAGGGAATATTCTATATATAGGAGATCTTATTTATAAGTATAGATACAGCACTTGGTGAGTAGAGTTTCTGAATGAGAGAAAAGTTATTCTAGCCTTACAGTTTGAACGTGGGGGAAAATAGGGATGTCTTTCCATTCAGATGGGAGGGGGAAAAACAAAATCAGTAATGATGCAAGTGAGATCAGATCAAAAGTGAGAAGACAGTGGTATTTAGAACTGAGGTAGGAGGTTAGGAAAATGGTAACTTATAGGAAAAAATACTAAGGAAAATAAGAACAGTTCCTTCCAAGGGACAAGGAAAAGTAAAGTGGAGGGAGACTTTTTTTTCTTTTTTTTTCTTTTATTATTATTAGTTAGGGTAAAGAGAGAATCTTAACCGCAAATGAGTGAGGTCATGTGGTATTTATCTTTCTCTGACTGGCTTATTTCACTTAGCATAATGCTCTCCAGTTCCATCCATGCTGTTGCAAAAGGCAAGAGTGTGGAGAGAGACTTTAACCCATGCTTGACCACAGACCACATGCCTCACAGTTCAACAAAACAACTGGCCAGGATATTCCATGAAAGTTGATGCACGATTTTATTCACTACGTTCCCAGAAAGCACTCCATTCTGTTTACCTCTATCCTCAGACCTATATTTTAACCTGTCTTTGCCTCCTTTCCTTCTTCTAATAAATATGTTCAACTTATCCTAAAAGCAAACAAGCAAAACACAACTTTTCCTTTCCATGTAGCCATAGCCTTTTCTCCTTTTCAGCCCCAGAATTTGTAAAGGGTAGTACTTACTCACCCTTCTCTTATTTACTTTCAATTACACTCCCTCGGCCACTGCCCTCTGACTTGGGCTCCAGTGCTACTTACTGAATAACTTCTGCAAAGGTCACTGTCACCCAGAGACAGAGGACTACAGCCTTGTTCTCAATCTTCCTTCTTTCTGGTACTGCTGAAAGCTTCTCAGCCCATTGACAATCCCCTCCTCTTGAAACATGCTCATCCTCTGGCTTTGGACATGGCAGCCGTCATAGGAGGTGAGTAACTGCAGTGGTACAAGGCAGAGGTCGTGGCCTGACTCCCACCATGCGGTTTCTTCATTGTGTGGGGCTAGAGAACTTTGGTCTCCACACACCTCAGTTTATGTAGCTGCAAAAACAGATATAATGCCCATTTAGCAGTGCTGTCTTCAGAATGCGATCATTTAATACTTAAGAAATACTGAACACCTGCTATGTACCAGGCACTCTCTTGTGTGCTTGAGATACATTAGAGAAAAAGAGGGGAAAAAGTCCCTGTGTTAGTGAACTGGAAAGAACAGATAGACAATAAAAAATACATATAACAAATATGTATATGATATGGCATGTTAGCAGGTGATTGTGGTGTGGAAAAATAGAAACCAGGGAGAGGGATTGAAAGTCACAGTGGCAGAATGGATTGCAACTTTAAATAGGGAGGCCTTATTGAGAAAATGACATTTGAGCAAAAACTTTGAAAGGGAGGGAATTAATCATGTAGAAATTTGAGACAAGACAGTTTCTGGCAGAAGAAACAGACTGTGTAAAGGTCAGTCGGAGATGGGTTCAGAGCGATAACAAAGCATGGGGTGTGCTTCTGTAGGCCATGGTGAGGATGTGCCTTTCGCTCTGAGTGAAATGCAGAGCCTGCGGACGGTTTTGAGCAGAGAGGTGACATCATGTCTAAAGTGCTGTAACAGGACCACTGTGGCTAATGCATCGAGAGTGACTACATGGGGTAAGGACAAAAGCCAGAACCCAGGAGCTATTATAGCAATCCTGGTGAAACGGGGTGGTGGCACATATCAGAAAGATGGTAGCAAGCTGTGGTAAAAGTGGTAAGCAGTGATGGGACTACAGGCGGATTTTGAAGATAGAAATGAAAGTATCTTCTGATTGGGTTGGCTGTCAGAGCAACAGGAAATAAATGTATCCTGCCAGGCTGGGCTGGCCTGGGCAACAGGAAAGATGAGGCTGCCATCTTCTGTGATGGGAAAGACTGGTGGAGGGAATGAATGTCACATAATAAAATCTGTAACCTGGCAAGCTTGGCTCAGTGGTTGAGCGTCGACCTATGAACCAGGAGGTCAAGATTTGACTCCCCGGAAAGGGCATATGCCTGGGTTGCGGGCTCAATCCCCAGTGTGGGGCATGCAGGAGGCAGCCAGTCAATGGTTCTCTCTCATCATTGATGTTTCTCTCTCTCCCTCTCCCTCTCCCTTCCTCTCTGAAATCAATAAAAAATATTAAAAATAACTGTCTAGTACAAATTTAGAATCTGTGTTTTGAATTTGCCTCTTTGATTCTAAGACTTGAAATATTTGTTCCCTTCCTTTTCACATAGCATTTCAGCATTCTTGATGTACATTCATATGCAAATTTCCATTTGTTTTGATATTTATAAACATTTGTTATAGAAAGGTAGGAAATATTTATTTCCCATGCAACTGATGAGATGATTAGGGCTCAGAAAAGCTATGAGATTAACCTAAGGTCCCAACATTGTTAAAATGGATTGTAACCTAAAACACTGGGCTTTTGACTCTTTAAACCTGGTATATTTTAAATCATATAATGCTTTCCGAGAATCAGTGTAAGATAACTTCAAGGTCATGCAGGCAAAGCATTCCACATTATCTCTGAAGACACTAACTCAGAGAATCCGAGTAACCTGCTCTGAATCACTCATTTTCACTTTTGGAATCTTCTAGAAATTTCCCCAAACTGAGACTGCATTTTGGTTTTTGAATGACTAATGTGCTGCAGTTTCCAATCAGAAAAATGCCCAGTAGGGTAGGAAGGACGCCAGGAGACAGCAATGCCCTGGAAGCCAAATTTAAAAAGTGGGCGAGGAGGATGACCTCTTGTGCCCAGTGCTGCTAACTGAGCAGGAAGGATGCGGCCTGAGAACGGGCCATGGGCTTTAGCAACGCGACCATCACTGCGGACCCAGACAGGAGCAGTTTCAGAGCAGTGATAGGGCAAAAACCTGACGGGAGATGTTAAAAGTGAAGGGAGGAGAAAACTTGGGAGAGAACAAGGAGTTTATTACAAATTAGAGCAGAAAAATAGAGTCAAGAGAAAAGATTTCTTTTTCTCATTTTTTAATATGGGAGAAAAGCAGGTTTGTGTACGAATGAAAGTAGCCTAGCAAAAAGGAAACAAATTGGTGATGTAGGAAATAGAGGAAAGAATGACGGGGTAATGCCCTTGACTTGGCAGGAGGGATGAAAACGAGTTCCCAAGGGAAAGAATTGACAGAGCTGTGCTGTTTCTGCGTAGTGAGAAGGAAAGTGAAGTACAAGGGCTGCTGGGCAGGAGGCTGAGGGGGAGTCTTGGAAGTTCTCTCCAAGTGCTTCTGGGTGCACAGTGAGGTAGGAGTGGATCATGTGCAGAAAATGAGAACTAAGGAGGAGGAGCTGAGTTAGAGGAGAGAGAAAGTGGTGTAAAACAGTCATGTAAAAGTTTGGGTGAATGAATAACCTAGGCACAGACAGCACGATGGTCAGGGTAAATTTAAGGATGTACTTGACGCGCCTGGTCCAGGGCCACAGTCCCGGGCGGGCAGCCTAGCAACAGCACCAAAGAGTCCCTGTGCGCTCGGCAGTGGTAGCTATGACTGTTGTGTTACTCCAAACCATTCTCTCTCTTAACAGAGGTGTTCGAGGGCACGAGATTATCTACCTGAAAATTGCTCAACATTTTTTTAGGCAGAAATTTAAGAATTTCCTCTTTAATATCCAATTACTTGGCATTTCCATAATCCTTTATATTTGCAAACTGCTCCACAGTCATGTCATTAAGTCTGCTTCACTGTATCACTGACTGACTTACACATAGAACAAAACCAAGTGAAGTAAGTCGGGACGCACAGGGCTTTGTTCAGGAGGGAACAGACAGGAATCATACATCCTGGATTCAACAGTGTACAGAAGTATTTCCTCAAAGCACATTTTGTGGACTATTAATTCCAAAGGATGCTCCTTGAGTCGAGAGTTCTGTGGTCAAACAAGCATGAGATCTTTAAATGTTATATTACCTCAGCTTGTCACAACACACATTTGTGTCTTTGAGAAGCCTGGTGTTAAAGAGATCTACACAACTGTATTTAACTCGGCATTTCTGAGGCTTATTTGACCACAAAAACATTTTTTTTAAACAGAGACTACTTTTACAGGCGTGTGGAGCATTCATTGATAGCACCATTTGCCATAGCCATCTATTCTAGTACCTTCTTCCTTTCTAGTGGAATACTAGTTTTAGCCGGACTCATTGCTGCTGAGCTAAATGGCTTTTCTTCCAGCTCCCTTTGCTGCTAGCCCTGGCCATGTAACCAAGTTCTCATCAATGAGATGTAAGTGGAAATTATATGCATGACAACCTGGAAACAGCCCTAAAAGAAAGGAGCACTCCTTTGTTGGCACCACCTCCCTTCTTCCTTATGGCTTGCTGGGACGCAGCGTGACGGCTAGAGCCTTAGCATTTGAGTCTGTAGGAAGCTCACAAGAGACAAGAGAGCAGGAACCTGGCTCCTTGATCATTGTGGAGTCACCACCTGGCACACAGTGCCTACCTCCAGACTCCTTCAACTGAGAGAGAGTTAATCTTCAATCTTGCATAAGGCACTGTTTTTTTGGTGTGTTTTATTTTCTGTTACTCAAGGCTGAATCAAACCATAGCTAATACAATGCAATGCTTACCTTCATCTCATAGAACAGTGTTCTTCAGAAACACCAAAAAGTGCTGATCTAAATTCAGCCACTGAAACTCCATGCCCTTTCCTCCCAACAAGTGCATCTTTGTCTGAGTCCAAACACATGGAATCATCTCCTATGTTTGGTGTTTACATTTCATTTCAAGTATTCTCACACGAAAGGCAATAGGTAACTGGAAAGAGCAATGGCTTATGTCAAAATATAAGCGTTCAAGTCTCAACTCTGCTTCTTGACCTTAGGCAGGTACACGAAAATCAATTCCTCTGTTTCCCTGAAAGCACAGTAGTAATAGTATGTTTTCTGTTTCATAGAGTTGTTATAATGGTTAATGAAATACACGCCACCACAACCCCCCCCCAAAAAAATCCTAATTATGTAGTACACTACACAAAATACCTTACTGTTACTGTTTGTTATTCCGCCATACCAGAGGGCACTCTGGTCCCAAACTTACTAACGTGTGGGTGTGTGCATTTGAGCTCTTGCACATCATTTCTATAAATGTCACGTCTCTGTGGACAAGTTAAACCAAACAGGCTTCTTGATGTCATTTCAATGTAAATTCTAAGTGCAAATGTTATTCTCAGAATCTCAATGTTAGTGTTAGCAACTAGGGTTACTGGCTGGAACCTCAGTTCTCGTCAATGCAGGAAATAATTTAAGGCCAACGAAAACAAAAGTAAAGCAAAGTAGGATTTGTTGAAAATACAAGGAGCAAGGAGTAGGCCAGTCAAGAGAGAAAATGGCCCCAAACTCCCTTGGTTACTTGGTTTAAATAAGGGTTTTCTGGGTGGAGACTTTTATTTGCATCCAGGTATGACTGACAGAAAAGGGTTATATAACTATATTTCTTCTGTGCATGCCCTTACCCATAATGCATACAGAAAAACCCACAGGGGGGAGGGTCAAAACTACAATACAAAACTATATACATAAAAGCCTAAGCGACCATTACGACCGAATGACCAGTCGACCAGTGGCTATGACGTGCACTGACCACCAGGGGGCAGACACTCAATGCAGGAGCTGCCCGCTGGTGGTCAGTGCACTCCCACAGGGGGATTGCTGCTCAGCCAGAAGCCGGGCTCATGGCTGATGAGCGCAGCTGTGGCAATAGGAGCCTCTCCCAACTCTATGGCAGGCACAGCGGGCCGGGTGAGCAGGAGCAGTGAGCGGCGCAGCACCCAGCCCCAACTCGGGTTCCTCCCTGGCCACCTCCCACTTGGAGCACTGCTACATCCCTCTGACTGCCAGTTTATGCCCAATCCCTGCAGGCCAGGGCAGTCGGACATTCCCTGAGGGGTCCCGGATTGTGAGAGGGCGTAGGCCAGGCTGAGGGACCCCCCCCACACACACACCAATACACGAATCTGTGCACTGGACCTCTAGTTTTATTATAATTCATCCAGGGCCCTAGTAAGGTCACATTGAGGTCATGTATTTTCCTCTGTGCTTGCGCCAAAAATCAGCTCATTCTGAACCCACCCCATTCTAGCTGCTCATGTCTAGTTTCCTACATAACACAGGGTGGGGCCTTTGGAAGCTCATAAGTCTATGTCTCTACATTAAGGTGAGATATCACATAAACTATCCTGAAGTTATTAATGTATTTGTTTATAAAGACCCTGGAAGAATAAATTCTAAATCCTTGCCTGCAAAATCATATCAGAGAATTTAACAGCCTTCACTATAAAATAGCACCTGAGAATTAAATTTCAATTCCTTACCCTAATTTAAATCTCAGTCTCTTTTGTGCATATCAGGAAAAAGTTGATACAATGTGTTCAACATTAAATTTTTATTCATTTGAAGACAGTTCTGAAGACAACCCTCACATGAATATTGAGCCTAAAACTCACACTTGCCATGGCAACTGGTGTTTCTATTTTTTTTTAATTATAGAAGATATTCAACTCACTGATAAGGGTTTTCATGAACATAACAGAAGTACTTTACTTTTAAAGTTATGGATATTTAGAAATACATTACTAAAAAAATAAACTGGGTAACAAATTTGCAAATCCAAACATGCATTAAAGCTAAAATTATCATTTCTAAACTAAGTAGCTAAAAAAATAAGACTATTAGTTAAAATAGGTACATATATTATTCAAATGAGATAGCTAACATTTTAAGCTTAAAATAAATTAAAAACAAGTACCTAATTGATATTCATTTATTCCTGTCACTATGTAACCACAACAGTGAAAACTAGTTTTGTATGGCATCATTCACAGGAAGAGTGTTCCAACATTCTTTACAAAATTAAAATAATGCATAATATTAATTTTGTTTGTTTTCAGTTGCTATAACATGTCTGACATATATAACTGGATATATTCACTCTCAGTTTGCTATTTTTATTGTAAGTCCTGATGAAGGGGTGTTAGCATTATACTCAACAAATCCATCAAATGATCGATTTTCTTAAACCAGTATGACATTAGTCTAGTAAAATGGAATTACTTAAAAACATTAATTAAATGTCTGTGTTTGCTTACTAACCCTGATCTCCTGTGCACTGTTTAATTGCATAATTCTACAAAGCTGGAATATCCATTTGTCTCTTGACAGACTTATTTATAAGACCTAAAATGCAAGGAAAGTTGAAGGTAGAAGTAGAGTCAAGGGGGCTACAAGAGGAGAGTGACTCTTTGGTAACTATCAAAAGTCAATTTCCATATGTAAAGCTCTATACTAATAAAAGGGTAATATGCTAATTAGAGCAGATGTCTTCCGGACGTCCATCCGGATGTCCATCTGCACAAAGCCACAGCAGGTGCGAGGCCCGGGCTCAGGAAGCCGGGGGCTCAGGCAGCTGTGAGCCCCAGCGGCTGGCAGTGGCAGCAGCAATGGGGTGGCGGGGGCAGTGCCTTCCCCTGATCAGCCAGGTCGCCTCCCACACAGGGAGGCCAGACTATGGATTAGGCCCTCTCCCCATGGGGAGAGGGCCTAAGCCATCAGTAGGACATCCCCTGAGGGCTCCCGGACTGTGAGAGGGAGCAGGCCAGGCTGAGAAACCCCCAACCCCCTCCGAAAGTGCACAAATTTTCGTGCACCGGACCTCTAGTATTATAGAAATGAGAGTGCATTTTCTCATAGAGAAATGAATTGTAAATAAATGAAGGCTAGAACAAAATCTATGGTGGTAGATTAAAATAAGAAGTTTCTATATCAGTTTTTAATAGAAATATGACGACATGTTGTGGGCAGTTAGACAGACATGAGCAGAGCAAGGATGATAGGCCAGGTGGAATGTCTATGGAACACACCTGTGCCTTTAAGCACCCCTGCTCACAGACACATTTTACTTGCCTCTTTCTTCCTCCTAAGCTCCAAGGGCCATTCTTTTGCCTCTATAAGTTGTTTCCTGAGCCCATTTCTTCTATGGCTCACTTCTTATACTTTTGTGACTTTCTAAATAAACTTTCTCTTACAGTGTGAGTCTTAGATCCGAATTCTTTCTCAGCCAGAACTCAAGCACTGAAGTTGCTGAGCTAATGTCTGGTCTGACTCCACTGGTCTAACACCTGGTGCTGATTTGCCACCAATAGATAGTTATAGAAATAAATACAGATACATCTGTATGCATAGAAGTACAATGACGAACAACTTGAATAATTTCAATAGGCAAATCTGAACCAATTTAAACAATGAAATAAATGACAGATTGTATTTTTTATGGTGAACTATGGATTATACAATGACACCCTATATAATAAAAGCCTAATATGCAAATTATCCCCTCTGGCAAGTCGTTCGACCACCAGTTGAACTGGGAGACTGGGAGTTTAACAGCTCGTTATGACGTGTGCTGACCACCAGGGGGCAGTGCAAAACATGGTGGGCATTGGCGATGCGGTGCTGGCAGAGGGCAGCAGTGGAGGCGCTGCCAGCCCCAATGGACCCCGATGAGAGCGGGACCACAGCAGGATGGTGGAGCAGGTGAGCAGGTTGCGCCAGGCCAAGGCAGCGTGCCAGATGGGGCTGCAGGGCTGCGAGTCTGGGGGAGTGATCTGGGGCTATGAGGCTGAGTGCACAAGCTGGGACCCAATCTCTGCAGGCCACCCCAAGGAACCCCACCTGTGCATGAATTCGTGCACCAGACCCCTAGTATTATATAACCCATAGTTCACCATGATATAAAAAATAATTGAATAAATAACTAAAGGAAAGAAGGAAAAGGGACAGCTTTTGTTATAGTCAAATTCTAATTAATATGTGTAGAGAAACTATGAAAATAGAAAATCATCATTGGGAAAACACCTCAGTAATAATTATTGCTGAAAAGAGTAACAGATGGATGCTAAATTGGTAGATAAACATATTATAAGAAACAGGATATTAGCATAGTTTCAACGTATCACCTTACCAGGTACTTATTAATTATGAAGAAAACCAACGTTTTGCCACTCCAAAAATGTGCCTTTTAGGATATTGATTTAAACTTGGTTATTAAAGAAAATGAAAAAAAAAACCTCAGGAAGAACCTTTGAACTTCCCCCCTTTTCTGGGTGAGATTTAAGATGGAAAGTTCAGTTCCAGGAAGGGAATCTTATATTCACTTAGCATTAGATAAGAAGGGTCCAAGCAGGAGGCTGTTAGCTAGATTTCTCTCAGGCGTTCCATTGTTTGTAGGTTACCTAACAGGAATTTGTTTGCCATATGTGTTCTGCTCTTTTCAGCTACATATGAATTGCCTTTTTTCCCCTTTCAAAATCCAAAACCCTTAACCCCTTTTAGCCTTTGTCCACAATAGCATATAAGCCTCAACTTTCCAATGGGTGTTGGGTGACATTCTTATAGCTCCCCCCAAATGGGCATTTGTTTATTAATTTTTTTTCTTTTAATCTGTCTCTGTTAATTTGATTATTAGTCCAACTAGAAGGTGGAAGGATTTTTTAAACCCTCCACAATTACCAATAAAACAATAACCTTACAATAGAGAAAACTGGTAGATATCACCTTAACCAAGTGACGAAAGTTAAAATTGCATAATAAGACACAATGAATTAAGACATATCTTAATGCGGTACCTGATACAATATACTGAGAAGGTACTTCCTTGATATTCTTGCCAAAAAATGCATAACTTGAATTTAATCATGAGGAAACATCAGAAAAACCCAAATTGTGACATTCTACAAAATAACTGGTTCATGCTCTTCAAAATGTCAAGGTCATAAAAGACAAACAAAGACTGGGGAATTATAATAGATTTGAGAAGGTTAACAAAATATAATAACTGGGGGCAAAGTGGGGTTCTGGATTGAATCTTGGACTAGAAAAGTGGCACTAATTGTTTAACTGGAAAAATTCAAAGTCTCTAGGTTAGTTAATGATATTATTGTATAAATGTTCATTTCTGATGTCATTAATTTTACTGTGATTATGCAAGATGTTGCCATTAGGAGAAGCTGGGTTAATGGCATATAAGAACTCTTTGTGCTATTTTTGCAACTTTAGCAAGTGTAAGATTTCAAATCAAAGCCAATTTAAATAAGTACATCTATATCCCCCATCCCCATAAACTTCAGTAAACAATACCTTTGTGTTGTGGTTATATATTGTTGTAAAATAAATCACTACAATCAATAACCTTTTTTATTATTTCTCATGATAATATAATAAGATGAGAAAAAGAAATAAAAGAGAATCATATATGGAAGAAGAAATAAAGCTATCTTTGTTTGCAGATGCCATGATAGTCTATGTAGACATTCCCCCCAAAATTACAAAAATATTATTTAAAAAAACCACACCCGCCCTGACCGGTTTGGCTCAGTGGATAGAGCGTCAGCCTGCGGACTAAAGAGTCCCAGGTTTGATTCCGGTCAAGGGCATGTACCTTGGTTGCGGGCACATCCCCAGTAGGGGGTGTGCAGGAGGCAGCTGGTCGATGTTTCTCTCTCATCAATGTTTCTAACTTTCTATCCCTGTCCCTTCCTCTCTGTAAAAAAATCAATAAAATATATTTTAAAAAAAACCACACCCAACTTCTTGGAAGTAATAAGTGATTATAGCAAGCTTTCAGGATACAATATTAATGTACAAAACTGAATCACTTTTCTATATACCAGCAAAGAACAAGCAGAATTTTAAATTGAAAGTACATTATCATTTACTTTAGCACTCAAAAAATATTTACATATAAATAAAATAAAATATTTACAAGATATTTGTGAGGAAAACTACAAAACTCTGATGAAAACTATCAAAGAAGAAGTAAATGAGTGGAGAGATATTTCTTATTCATGAATAGGAAGACTCAATATTGTCAACTTGTCATTTCTTCCCACTTCATGCAAAGATTTAATATAATCCAAATCAAAACATCAGCAAGTCATTTTATTGATATAAATAAAAGCATCCTAAAGTTTATGTGGAGTGGAAAAAGTCCTAGAAAAGCCACTCATTACTGAAGAACAAAGTTGGAGGACATATATTATTGGACATTAAGCCTTATTATTAAGCTGCAATAATCAAGACAATGTGATATTGTTGAAATAATAGACAAATCAATGGAACAGAATAGAGAGTCTGGAAATAGATCCACATGCATACAGTCGACTGATCTTTGATAAAAGAGGCAAGACATAAAATGGTGCAAAGATTGCCCTTATAACATATGGTGCTGGAGCAATTAGACATCCATATGCAATATATATATATGTATATATGTATATATGTATATATGTATATATGTATATATGTATATATATAGACACAGACCTTATATCCTTCAATGTTAGCACAATATAGATCATAGTGCTAAATTTAAAACACAAAATTATAACTCTTAGAAAATAACATAGAAAAAAATCTAGATGACCTCAGGTATGGTGATGGCATTTTAGATAAAATACCAAAGTCTTGATCCATGAATGAAAGACTTGATAAGCTGGACTTTATTAAAATTAGAAAGTTAAACTTTGTGAAAAATAATGTCAAGAGAATGAAAAGACTGAGCCACGTATGGGATAAAATATTTGCAAAAGACATATTTGATAAAAGAATGTTATCCAAAGTGCACAAAGAACTCTTAAAAATCAACAATAAGAAAATAGACAACCCTACTTTAAAAATGGGCACAATATCTCGACAGACACCTCACAAAAGAAGATATACAAATGGCAAGTAAGCACATGGAAATATGTTTAACATCATATGTCATTAGGCAATTGAAAATTAAACCAGCAATGAGATCCCACTACTCAAATATTAGAATGGCCGAAATACAAAACAAATGCTGGTGAGGATGTGGAGCAACCAGAAATCATTCATTGCTGATAGGAATGTAAAATGCTATAGTCACTTTGAAAGATGGCTTGGTGGTCTCTCAGAAAAGTAAATATTCTTTTACCATATGACTCAACAATCACATTCCCTGGTATCTACCCAAATTAATTAAAAACTTATGTTCACACAAAAATGTGCGTGTGGATGTTTATAGCAGCTCTATTCATATTTATTCACAACTAGAGGCCCAGTGCATGAATTTGTACATGGCTGGGTCCCTCAACCTGGCCAGCCTGATGGGGCTGACCAGGGGGAGGGGCCATGGGAGGTTGGCTATGGGAAGGCACTCATCACCAGGGGGCAGCTCCTGCATTGAGCGTCTTCCCCCTAGTGGTCATTGTGCGTCATAGTGACTGGTCGTTGGGTCATAATGGTCACTTAGGTTTTTGTATATATATATACTAGAGGCCCGGTGCACAAAATTCATGCATGGGGGTGAGTGGTCCCCTCAGCCCAGCCTACACTCTCTCCAATCCATTAACCCTCCTGCCAGCCTGGTCACCCCACACAGCCTGCTATTCAGTCGTTTCGTCATCCCTCACTAACCCCCCTGCTGACCTGGTCGCCCCACTCAGCCTGTTTGGTCATCCATTCGGTTGTTTCAGATGTGACAGCCCCTGGCTCTTTATATATATTGATAGATTGTCAAAACTTGGAAGCAACTAAGATGTGTCGTTCAGTTGGTGAATGGGCAAACTGTGGTACATCCAGACAACGAAATGTTATTCAGAGCTTAAAAGAAATGAGCTATCAAGACATGAAAATACATGGAGGAAACGTAAGTGCATTTACTAAGTAAGAGAAGCCAGCCTGAAAAGGCTACATACTGAATGATTCTAATTATATGATCTTTTGGAAAAGATAAAACTACAGAGACAGTAAAAAGATCAGTGGTTTTCAGGGTTAGGGTAGAGGAAGGGATGAATAGGCAAAGCACAGAGGATTTTTAAGGCAGTGAAATTATTCTGTGTGATAGTACAATGATGAATACGTGTCATTGTATGTTTGTTAAAACCCATAGAATGTACACCAAGAAGAGTAAACCCTAATGTAGACTAAGGGCTTTGGGTAACAACAATGTGATAATGTAGGTTAAGCAATTGTAATAAAAAGCAACACTCTAGTGCAGGATGTAGATTGTGGGGACAAGAAATATATGAGAACTCAGGGTACTTCCCACTCAATTTTTCTGTGAATCTAAAACTGCTCTAAAAAAAAAGTGGTTAATTTGAAAATTTTTAAAAATTTAAATTAAAAAATGGGTGAATATGGCATTTTATGGAAATACTTTTTTAAGTATATTTTTATTGATTTCAGAGAGGCAGGGAGAGGGAGAGAGAGAGAGATAGAAACATCAATGATGAGAGGGAGCCATTGATTGGCTGCCTCTTGCACAACCCACACAGGGGATCAAGCCCACAACCTGGGCATGTGCTCCAACCAGGAATCCAATTATGACTTCCTGATTCATATGTCATGATGGCCAGGCTTATGGAAATACTTCATAAGCAAGGCACAAGAGGTGCCAACCAAAGTTGAAAATATTGATTACCTGATTACATTAAAATTAGGAACTTCATTCTGAGAGAAGATATTTGTAACTCATTCATTTCCAGAACAACTATAAAAGAAGTACAAACAATTCAATAGAAAAGTAGTAAAGGAAATGAATAGGCATTCACAAAAGAAGAAACCCAAATAGAAATAAAACAGATGCATTGCCTCACTAGTAATCAGGAAAATACAAGTTAAAACCTCAGTGAGATATCATTTCGCATCCATCAATTCAGAAAATTTTTTAAAACTAAAGCATCGATCAGACTGTCAAACTTCAGAGGTAAGGTAGAGGAGGGTGGGGGTGAGGGGGAGAGATCAACCAAAGGACTTGTATGCATTCATATAGGCCTAACCAATGGACCCAGACAACAGCAGGGTGAGGGCATGAGTCAGGAGCATGGGGGGTAATGTGGGGACAAGGACACATATGTAATAATTTAATCAATAAAAAAAAATTAAAAAGCCGAAACCGGTTTAGCTCAGTGGATAGAGCGTCGGCCTGCAGACTGAAAGGTCCCAGGTTCGATTCCGGTCAAGGGCATGTACCTGGGTTGCGGGCACATCTCCAGTGGGAGATGTGCAGGAGGCGGCTGATCGATGTTTCTCTCTCATCGATGTTTCTAACTCTCTGTCTCTCTCCCTTCCTCTCTGTGAAAAATCAATAAAATATATTTTTAAAAAAATTAAAAAAATAAAACTCTAAAATTACTAATATTTGGTGTGGGTATGCAGAAATACAAATCTTCTCTCCAATGATGGGAGAATAATTGGCACATCCAGGATAGAGAGCTATTTAGCAATATCTTGTAAAGTTAAGATGAAAACACTCAGCCACTCCTAGAGATAGTTTTTCCCTTGTGAATAAAAAAGTATGTACAAAAAATTTATTGTTCCAACATAGTTTAATCTAAGTGTCCACCAGCAGGAAATGATAAAGTAAATTGTTATACATTCATTCAATGAAACACTGTACAGCTGCTAAAATTATTGAATTAGAATTCCATGTCTCATCATGGGTCAATCTCAAAACCAGAGTTGAGTTGGGGGAAGGGGGAATGAGTAATTGAAAGGTGTATATAGTATAAGAATATTTATTTAAAACTAGAAAATCTGCAGAACAGTGCTCCCTATTGTTTGTGAATACATGAATACGTGAAGTTTTAGTTGTTATGTAAAAACTTGCAGAGAAATGATAAATACTAACTTGGGTTCATCTCAGGAGAGGGAGATGATTTGATTGGGGATAGGTACCTAGGGTAGTTTCAGCTTAATCTACAAAGTTTTATTTCATTTAAATTTTTTTAATATATTTTTATTGGTTTTAGAGACAGGAGAGGGAGAGAGAGACAGAAACATCCATGATGAGAATCATTCTCCTGCATGCCTCATACTGGGGATCCAGACCACAACCCAGGCATGTGCCCTGACCGGGAATCAAACTGTAACCTCCTGATTCATAGTTCCTGATTCATAGTTCAATCAATGCTCAACCAATGAGCCATACCAGTCAGGCGTAAATATGTTTTTTTAATTGACTTTTTTTGACAGCGAGCGAGAGAGAGAGAGCGAGAAAGGAAGGAAGACAGAGAGAAACATTGATGGGTTGTCTCCTGTACATTTCCTACTGGGAAGTGAGCCTGCAACCTGGGCAAGTGCCCTGACTGGGAATAAAACCTGTGACCTCTCAGTGCATGGGATAATGCTCAGCCAACTAAGCCACATTAGCCAGGGCTTTTTTTTTTTAAGCAAGTAGAACAAAAGTGTTATATTTTATAAACATTCTTTGAAATATTTCTGAATTATGAAGAAATGTGATAAAATTGAACAATTTTAAAAATATGTTTTCTCTCATTATTGCCTATCCTTGGCATAGGCAAGGGATTGTTCTTGAATTTTACAGGTAGAATAGAAGATATTTTGTAATAATATGATTTTAACAAAAAATTAAAAACAGTTTAACATCAGGACATAAATTTGTAAGAAAAATACATAGCCATGAATCCCCAAATCATGAAAATGAAAGAATGCCTCCAGGCATCATCTTTCACTGTTCAGTAAGAGACGAAACCTGACAGAAATTGAGTATACCAAACACAAGATTGTATTTGGTTCTCTAGTTATTAGATGAGACTTCACTCAGGAGTTAAAATTATGCAGAGTTGCCATCTGTAAGTTTATAACTCATCGTAGTAAATGAAAGGCTAGCCTTTCATCCTGAACTAGAAATTAAAAATCATTCCTAGGTGAGAGTCTAAATTCATATGCAGAAACTTTGTACCTTGTGTTTGATGGCGGAACTTCTGCAGGACGGACGATGACATGGCGAACAGTTTTGCTGCAGGAGCATCCAAGGATAGCATTGCCACGAGAGGAATAGAAGAGCCAGCTATAATCCCGAGAGAAATGTGTTCAAGAAAAACTCTGGAACCTCTTGATTAGCTTCCCTATTCCTTCTATTCTTGTGCTATTATGCATTTCTCATATATTGGTTTATAGATATTTCAAAGCTGAAAAAGCTTCTTTCTTCCTTGAATTGAATGAAAAGGTGGACAGGCAACAATGTCCTCAAATGCTATTGTCACAACCCGCACAGATCCCCTCATTCCCTACAGAGCGAGGCCTGAGAGGGAAGGAGATGGTTTCCTTCATTTCTGAGGTTTTACACAATTTCATTCCAATTATACTTGACTTTACATTTCATAAAGCACCAAAAAGTAAATGTCATATTATCGGCTTTCATTTCTAGGGCTAAAGGGAAAAAAAAAACACCCTAAACTATTAAACTGTTTGCTTCTTTAATAGTTTGGCTCTCGCCTCTCTGGGGCTTGCGTTGCAGTGAAATGACTCCCAGGTGGGATCTAATGTCATATCCAGATAAAAATTTAAATTCATAAAAGACCAAGACTAATATATCTTCTAATTATAGAAAGGTATATATTAGGAAAGCCTGCAGGATAAGTAACTGAACTTTATTTTCATTGCTATGTTTGATGTTCTTTGGCTTTAACCTACGTAACAGACATAACAGATACATTTTTGCAACAAGAAAAATGGATAACATGGCAGAGTGAGTGTTACTGTTTATGAGTTTATGGACAGTTAACTTGCTAGTAAATCATTTCCTGAGGTTTCAATTACAGCCTCAAAGCATGCGGGGTACATCACAAAATTCACAAGAAGCCCTTATACTAGTATTTGAACAAAGGAGTGCCTACAGCAGTGATGGTGAACCTATGACATGCGTGTCAGAGGTGACACCAGAACTCATTTTTTTGGTTGATTTTTCCTTGTTAAATGGCATTTAAATATATAAAATCAATATCAAAAATATAAGTCTTTGTTTTACTATAGTTGCAAATATCAAAAAATTTCTGTATGTGACACGGCACCAGAGTTAAGTTAGGGTTTTTCAAAATGCTGACACGCCGAGCTCAAAAGGTTCGCCATCACTGGCCTACAGCATGCTATCTTGGTTTATTTTACAGCTTCCATTGGAAGAGAATAGCAAGGTTTATAATACTGATGTTTTAAGTACTTGAGTCCTTCCCAATCACAACCCCAATGATGAACTCAGAACTTATATGTATGATCCCCATACCCTCTGCCTCGTGCTGCCTTCTGGCTCAGTAACATGTCTTAAGGATAAAAACTGCATCATTACATTTGTTTCCTTCTCTTAAATTAGTGGAGTGCCTGGTATACAGTAGGGTCTCAATAAATGTGACAGCAACAAATAAATTCCCCTTGTTTCACAGACGTAGAAGCTGAATTCAGAGGTGTAGGGGCTTGTGCAAGGTGGGAAGGCATTTCCCAAGCCTGGCCGACATCGGCAGTCCCCTCGCCCTCGCCCCCAGTAATGTCTGGAAGGCCCCTGATGCTGCATTCTTGTTAGGCAGCTTCCTAGGAAGACTACAGGTTTCTTCTGTTCCTCAAATGAAAGGTGGCTCAAAGAGAGTGAAACCTAACGAGTAGGGTACGTAGTGGAAAATGCCATTTACCATAGTGATAACATCCTGCGCCAGTAAACTAGTGATGACATTTCTGACTGCTGCCTTACTTCTCAAAGCTGCTAAGAAGGGTCATTTTCTGTTCCTAATGATTAAAATCCCTTGAGACCTTTTTACGCTTAATGTAATTAAAGAAGAAAAGTGAACATTGCCCCCTAACAAGCGTACTTGGAAGTATTTTCTCTTCCTGGAGATTATATAACAGACACCTTTCAGACAGTTCGTGTCAATTAATAGGAAGCAAACCTTCAATGTGATTTGGATACTTAAGCCAGGTGCGACTACCCTTGCTGTGTTTAGCTAGATCTCCTGCAGACCCTTCCCATGTAGCACCTCTCATTTTGGTCTGATCAAGGTCGATTGGCATCCTTTCCAGTTCACTGTGGCACAGCAAGCTTCCAGTAGAATCTTGTCAGTGCAATTTCACACACGGGGAGGGCAGATGTGTTCTGAATATTAGGAAAGGCTCCTGTTTGCCAACGCAACAGGTCTTTGATTCTGAATTCATTTACAGCCTCACATGAGGTTACAACGGTAAATATCACAGAGGAACACGTTAACAATGACAGTCACGGTTCTCAAATATCTTGGCTTTGTCCACCAAACCATCTAGGAGGAGGCTTGCTATACTGTGCTCTGTTCTTGCTGCTTTTTAATTAGTAAGGCTCTGATTATTTTATTAATGGAAAATATGTTTTGTTTTTCATTGTTTATAAATTAAATGCATAGGGAAGGGAAGATTAACTCTCATTTCTTACTTGATGCATTTTATATTGTTTGAATTTTCAAGTAGCATGTGCTACCTTAGTAAGTTTATATATTAAGAAATAATTTTAAAAATAATGGACAGTTTTCCAAATAAGCAAACACAAGCAACCTGCTGGTGTCTTTAAAGTCAAATAATGCCAAAATATACAAAATAGAAAGCAATCCTACCATCTAGAGACATCAACTGAGAATATTAGCATGTACATATTAAATTGTGAAAATACTTTTAACTTGACTAATATAGTTTACTTATGTATTTATTTTATTTGTTTATTTTAATTCTTAATATTTGTCTTTATTTTTTTAATCTTTATTGTTGAAAGTATTACCTATGTCCCCTTTTTCCTCCCATTAACCTTTTATAGCCTGCCCTACCCGCCAGGCCTCCACCACCCTATTGTCTTTGTCCATGGGTTATGCATATATGCATATAAGTTTTTTGGTTGATCTCTTCCCACCTTCCCTCTGAGTAGTTATATATTTCTTTGCTTAATAATACATAATGATCATCTGTCCATATAAATGTATGAGTCTCTGCAACATTTTTTTAAATTCTTTATTGTTTAAAGTATTACATAAGTCTTCCTTTTCCCCCCATTGACCTCTCGTCAGCCGCCCCCACCCCCAGCACATATCCTCACCCCCCCTACTGTGTGTGTCCATGCAACATTATTTTTAATGGCTTCAAAATATTCCAATTTGGGCATGCCTTAAATGTTTTTTAACCAATCCCCTAAAAATACATTAATTTGCTTCCAATTTCTCAATGTTATAAATATGCTACATAAACATGTATGCACTTCCGTGATTAATTCTTTAGGATAAGGAGGTTGAAGAGGATGCAGATTTTAAGTCTCTTGCCAAAGCATCATCCTAAAGTTTGAACCAATATGTATTCCTACCCACAATATAGTAAAATTACCATCCATTTATAATGGTTATATTTTACCACAGGAAAAAAAGAGAGAAACTATTTTAAAAATTCTAATTAATGAAAATAAAAGTTAGAAAAGCAAAAGTACTAACACCAGTACAGCTTTGTTCAAATTCCTTTTCTTGGGAAGAAAGAAAAAACTAACTACATTTTGTGGAGTACCGATAATAGACCAGTCACTGTGCAGTACCTTGACATAAGATATTCCATTCAGTTTTTATTAATGACCTTAGTAATAGGTACATACTATCTCCATGTTACAGATAAGGTCAATGAAGTTCATGAAGGTCAAGTATCTTGACCAAGGTTACTAGGTAACCTTGACGACCTGAGATGTGCAGGTAGATTTGTCGAACACCATGTTCTTTTCTCATTCAGATTATTCACC
>NW_006293550.1:568821-576724 GCF_000327345.1 Myotis davidii
CAGCCTCTGATCGCCCTGCGGCTTTGTGTGTGACAGGGTGTGGTGCCCCAACCCCCTGATTGGCCCTGCTCTGGGTGTGACAAGGTGCGGTGCCCCAACCCCCGCCGCCCCCCACAGGCCCTGCTCTGTGTGTGACGGGGTAGAGCCATAACCTCCCCATCAGCCCTGCCTTGAGTGTGACAGAAGGCGGTGCCCCAACCCCCCAATCATCCCTACCCTGATCGTGACTGAGGGTGGCATCACAACTTCCCAATCTCCCTGCTCTGTGCATGACAGGGGGCGGTGCCCCAACTCCCTAATCAGCCCTGCTCTGAGCCAGACCAGGGGCTGCACCTAGAGAGTGGGCCTGTCCTCTGCCACTTGGGAGCAGGCCTAAGCCAGCAGGTCGTTATCTCCCGAGGGGTCCCAGACTGTGAGAGGGCACAGGCCGGGCTGAGGGACCCCCCCTTCCCCCAAGTGCACAAATTTTTGTGCACCGGGCCTCTAGTCTTACCTAATAATAGACAAACATGTAAATTAACTGTCCCTCTGCTATGCTCACCAGCCAATCAGGAGAGTATGCAAATTAACCCAACAAATATGGCGGTTAATTTGCATATGTAGGTGTGAAGCGGCAGAGGGAAAACTGAAGGCTCTGTCCGGAGCTACGAAGACTGAAGGCTCCAGCCAAAGTGAAGGCCTGGGTCCTGGGTGCCGGAGGAAAACCGGTGCCAGAAGCCAGGGGAGAGGAAGGCCTATTGCATGAATCTCTTCGTGCAATGGTCCTCTAGTTTTCACATAATTTTCAACTCAGGGGTCATTCATACTCTGTAACACTTCTCTCAAAGTTTGAGACATAAAACTTTTCAAATGGATTTTGGGAAAAAACATTATAAGCTACACACTTTTGCCTTAAATTAAAAAACAACTTTAACTTACTAATGATAGGCACCTTGAGAAATAGACAAAGAAAAATAAAAAGGCACAATGAAAGCTAAGAAAGCAATGCTTTACATCAGGAATATGCACTTACGAACAATAGTGACAACTTCTAATGCATAACTCACTTCCCACACACCCTTGTGAAAGGCAACATCTTAAGTAATAGACTTAGCTGTCAATTATAATAGCTGTTCTTACACTTAGTGTTAATAAAATGAGCAGCAGGAGAAAACACATTTTTTGTTAGAATAATTAGGTGACTTCATTTGCTCCAACTGTTTAGGTTCCCTTTGTTGACTACATTTTCAGATTTTTTTTAATGTTGCATTTTAATCATAAAGTCACAATTTTGAAAAGAGAATTACCCTCTTGTAATACCCAATGCAGTATCTTGCTAACATGAATAACTTCAGTTATGTTTCCTGCAGAAGTGATCACTCTTGGCATTTGAATGAAGTAGGCAGAGCAACACAAAGTGTTTTCAGCATTCTCCCCTTTTTCTTCTTATCAAAACCTTTTCTAAAAATATATGCTGTGACCCAATTCTTAAAGGAAATTCTCAAAATTCATAGGAAGCTAATCTTGCTTTTTTGTCTCACAACTTTGCTTTACAAAATGGAAAATTAAACTCAGAAAAGAAAGAAACTAGGAAAACCCTTGCTTACACATGGGAGAGAGAAATGTCTTTTTTTCTTTTTCTGTTTGTACGTAAAAGCCTAAAGAGGAAAATTTAGGAGCAGAAGTTATACTGGCATTATCCTCTAATCTAATAATTGTTTGAAAAGCAGATCTTCATTCTTATTTATCTACTAGAGGCCTGATGCACGGATCTGTGCACTGGTAGGGTCCCTTGACCTGGCCTGTGGAGATTGGGCCGAAACCTGCTTTCTGACCTCCCCGAAGGGATCCCGATTGTGAAAGGGCACAGGCCAGGCCAAGGGACCCCACCGGTGCACGATTGGACCAGGGAGGGACCACGGGAGGGCTCCAGGGCATGTCCAGCCTATCTCACTCAGTCCTGATTGGCCAGACCCCAGCAGCAAGCTAACCTACCGGTCAAAGTGTCTACCCCCTGGTGGTCAGTGCACATGATAGCGACTGGTAGAATGGTCAGATGAACAGACACTTAGCATATTAGGCTTTTATTATATAGGATATTTTATATATACACACACACACACACACACACACACACACACACACACATATAGTTATATATTAACCAAAGAAAAAGAACAAAAATGCAAGACTGAGAAAGTTATTAGCTAAATCCTCCTGATTACTTCTCTCTATCCCTATTACACCCCTTAAAAGGAAAAAAGGTATGATTATACTATATGTGATGAATCCCAATTTTAAAAGCCACAGATAAACTCTGTTTAATGTAATTTGTATTGGCCAGAAAGCATCCTTCAATTCTCTTAGACAAGAATGTAGCCACATCCAGCTCCCATGTCCCTGCCTGAGCTAAAGCAGAAATTCAAAGGTGAGAATTCTGCCATTAGAATGTGTGAGAGGCAGGACAGCTGTGCTCAGCTTAGCAGGCAGTGTTCATTAGAACTCTGCAGCTGAGATCTCTCACCAGCTCAATTTAAGTAACTTTTATTTACTTAACACCTAGAAAGCTCATAAAGAAAGAGCAGGTAGCCTTCAGGCTATTCCTAAATTACCGCAGGAATAATACAGCTCTTCAATTCTGCTGGGTAGGGAATCCACTTACATTTCCAGAGAGGAGTTCTACTTTCCCTTTCACTTTTATTGACAGCAGCTTGGGTCTTCTGCTGAGATTCAGGCCTGGGGGCAATTTTAATTAGAGCAGGCAGAGGCTTCTTAGGATTCTTACTATTATTTTGACCCAACTGCCCTAATACCTTGGGTTGGACAACACACAGATTGGAAGCTGGTGTTTATACACAATCTATACATCCATCCTTGCTACATTACAAAAATGTAAGATCAGAACACTGAAAATGATGGTGAGGGGACACTTAAAGTCATTGGCTTTTTTCCAGACCATGAAACACCACCTATGCGGCAGACCTGACGTTAACCATCAAAATGCATTTGAAGTGTTGGGTGGAGGGGAGGAGCAGGGGAGGCCCGGGGGCTTGCAGTTGTGAAAAGGGAGACCCAAAGTTTAGTCCACAGGGAATAGTTGTTACCTCTTATAAGTAAGAAGTTGAAATATTTTAAATTTTACATTCAATGTTTTAGATATTTTAGAAGAGATCATTTCAAAGTGTCTATACTATATGTACATTAATGAGCAAATATGAGGTGTTTATTTAGCAAACACACAGTGCTTACTTAGTACTAGTCGCTGTTCTAAGTGCTTTACATATATTAAACTCCCTAATCCTCACAACCTTACAAGGTGGAAACTGCTTTGATCATACTATTACAGAGTAGAGAGCTGCAAGTTTAGATCACTTACTCAAGGTCACACAACTAATAAACTAGCTGGTGGAGCTGGGTTCATGCTGAGGTATTCTAGTTCTAGAGTTCATGCTATTAACCATCACACTATTCAACCTCTTTTCAGTTTTTGGAAAATAATTACAATTCACTTTTGCTGTAAACCACCATATAGAGATATTAACTTGATTTATTCTCAGCACTCAATCCTTTCCTCCATTTCCAAATGCCCTGAGTTTATCATACAAGTATGCACATTGACGTTTTTATTTTCTCAGAGATGATTGTGTAAATAGCATAACATTCTTTGAAATTCCCAACTAAATGCAAATAAAATTTTGAGTCAACATTTGATGTGCTAACAAGCTGTGCCAAAGCAATTTTTATTAGCATAAATGGCAAGTTTCAATGGCCTGATGAATCTTTTGTTTATTTATTTATTCAATTATTTGAATAACATCTAGAGCATATAATATCTAGAGCATCTGATTTTTTGGATTAATTTTACAGATAAAAAATCTCAGAGATTGGAGAAAATAACAGATGGTGTAATTCCAGAAAGGGCCAGGAAACTTAGTAGTTTTCTGCATAGCAATTTAAAGTAAAATACATATCAAAACTGAAACATATGACTAGTCACAGAAGGCAATCTGTTTGTCTGGGTTAGAGTTTACAGGAAAAGCTTAAGTTCACCAGTAAGCATATCATCTCCAACTCCAGGGATGTTCCCACACCCTCTCATTGGTGCCATTCTGTATTAATCAATACATTACAAGCATCTAACAGACACTCCTGCAAATCCTTGGGAAACACCTTGCACCACAGAAAGCCCTGTAGCCCTGAATACTCATACCCAAGTGCAAATGTTAATTTATGCAGTGCTTGTGTTAAACTGGTCTAATTATCTACTGAAGGAATCTGTTAAAGGCATGCTGTCAATCCTAGCAATTGAGTTCAGCAAAGTGGAACTGAATTGCATTCCTTTTCAGCTATTTACAAGATTCTGCCTAGCATGCTTTAAGAATGGAAGAAAAAAAAATTTACACACAGGCAGGACACAGTTCCCCAACACACACTGTCTCCTTTCTTATCATCAAGAAAATACAAGACATGATGATACAAGAAGAGAGGCACAGCCTAGGGGACTGGTGTCCCTTCTTTACACCTAATAGGCAAATTGTCCCCTTGGGAGTTCCACGAGGAGACCTGGAGTTTGATGGGGAAAAAAATTTACAAACAGCCAGGACACAGTTCCCCAACACACACTGTCTCCTTTCTTATCATCAAGAAAATACAAGACATGATGATACAAGAAGAGAGGCACAGCCTAGGGGACTGGTGTCCCTTCTTTACACCTAATAGGCAAATTGTCCCCTTGGGAGTTCCACGAGGAGACCTGGAGTTTGATCGCTATGACATGTGCCCTGACCACCAGGGGGCGGCACAGAATGAAGGAAGACCCGGCCGGCAAGCAGCCAGCAGCCAGGGAAGGAAGGCCCCAGCTGGCAGCTGGAGGGCCCCAATCAGCACTGATCACTGGCCAAGCCTAGGGACTCTACCCATGCATGAATTTCGTGCACTGGGCCTCTAGTGGTCTCATAAGGAATGTGGCATGCCACAGGTACTCAGATTGTTAAGAAAATTTAGGCTTATATAATTGGTTTTTTGTTGCATTTATTGCAATAACCAATAACTTTTAAACACTTAGAGATATTCCTCAATGGCTATGTTTTGTATTCCTATATATTTAGCTAAAAATGTTCTGCCTATAGAATTATGTTTGCTTTTGTCTCCAATAGTAAGCTAAAAAACCAAGAGGAAAGTAGGAGTCTTTCTTTCTGCTTCTCCCACATTCTCTTGCTTGACTGGGTCTCAAGTTTCAACCATCTCATTTCACACTCAGATAATGCTGAATAGACTTTATAAGGAGTACAGAGAAAGCAGTGTATAATATAGCAATATCTAGTTAATATACCAAAATATTTTGTGGGGGTGGTGCCAACTTGCTGTCAAAACCAGACATTCTTTTCCTCTATCTGCAAATGTTCACTATCACCCAGTCCAGCCAGAATTTCCTTACCCTCTTGTCACATAGGTTTCATACCATCCACACCTGGGTTTAAAACAGATAGAAACACTGAGTTCACAGTAATAAATAACCCTGAGCTATCAAATAAGCTGCTTCAGCATCCTCATGTTATTATGGAAGCCACACAGCATTGAGGATATTTTACAAATATTACCTCCAGGACTGATGATTAAATTTTTCAGAAAATTCACTCTATATTTATATTCTCTTTCTCTCACATGACATGTCTAAAAATAACATCATGTCTTCCTTAGACCACTGCAATAGCCTCAAAATCTTCATATGTGATCCCACCTTTGCCCCTCTCTTAGTCTATATCCCCTTCACACAGAAGCCATAACATAGAGATAATATAATAAAGTCAAAATATAAAAATCATGTCAAATTGAAATAAGCTAGTCACAAGAAAACAAACACTGTATTTTTTTCATTTAGATGAGGTAGCTAAGTAATCACACTCATAGAAAGAGAAAGTAGAATGGTGATTTACAGGTGTTGGTAGGAGGGAAAAGGGGGAAGTCATTGTTCAATGAATATAGAGTTTCAGTTAACCAATGAAAAGGTGTTTGAGACCTGTTGCACACTGTGGACATAGTTGACACTACTGAACCATACAGAGAGAAATGGTAAAAAAAAAAATTTGATTAAAAATTCATGGCAGAGCTTATCTTTCCTCTACTCAAAAATCTTCCCATGACTTCACATGTACTTAGTGAAATTCTAAACCTTTTCCATGGCCCAGAGGGCTAAGCATGATTGGCTCCCACTGCCCTGTGCAGGGTCTACACCAGTGCCCACCTATCCTACCTTACCTCCCACTCTCATTCTCTCCAGCCAAACTGGCCTTCCCTCCTTTAATGCACCAATCACTCATTTACTCCATGCAGGGCTCTGAACAAATATTACCTGTTGGGGATGATGCCACTGAACTATCTGAAATCCCACCTGTGGGCAATTACTTTTTCCTGAGTTACTTTTCAGCATTTATAAGCACCTGATTAATTTTCTATCTATTTCTTCTCTGTCTTTCCCAACTAAATATATAAACTCCAAGAGATCAAAAACATTTTTTTCTTCACTGCTCAACCCCCAATACTTGGAACTTGTCACTGATCAAGAAATATATATTGAATAAATGAATGAATAAATGGCATGAGTGAATGTGACTGTGGATAACTAAACCATAAAGAGAAATAAATTTCATTAATTTTTGTTTGAAAAATCTTTACAGCAATTCCTGACCTCACTTCCTAAGGATGCTCAGCTTAACTCAATATTATTTTTACTAAAGTGGGCAAATTTTTTATAGGGACTGGGAAATATGTTAATATATGAAGTACAAAAGTATTTTTGTCTAGTTTTTGATGTTGTATATTTTTTTCATTCTCCTGAAGTCATAATAAACCCAAAGATATTATGTGATATGAACAGTATTGCTTAGCAAAGCTGTCCTGTAACACAAGTATTGAATAGTCTCATTTCTGCCTGGGGTGACACAGGGAATTAGCCATAAATTACAGATCAATTACACACACACACACACACACACACCAAAATTTGTGTTTTCTAAAGCTAAATTTTAGCCTGAAATCCTGACTACCAATATGAATAGATGCCAAGAGGTCTGTAAGGATAAATTTTTAAAAAATAGGAATGTAAAGAGGAGAAACATTGTTAAGAAAACTGGAGCAAAAGATAGAAACAAAAGAACTTCATTTGCAGCAGGCAGGAAAACCAGAGGCTCTTAAAAAAATGAAGAACTGCAGAAATGCAATATCAGAAGTTAAATAAGGTCATTCATAAGAGAATATCTGTAGCATGTTTCCAACCCACTGTGGGAGTAAAACTCATGAATAATATTAAAGGTATTTACATGATCCACTGTTCTCCTGAATAGTGTTTGCTAATATAGTAAGACATGGGTAGCTTGAGCAAAACACAAATTTGTAGTTATAAGACCTGAACCTGACTGCCCATGTTATTAAAAAGAATACAGTAGTTTACATGAATATCATCACTCTGTTTCATTTGTTACAGATCACTGTGATTAAATTAATACTCTGTAATACTTATACTATACTACCCATGATAGAGATTCTATTCTCCTCTTGGAGTATACTTTGATGTTGGTTTCATTTAAAACAAAGTCTTAAAATTAGAATTTAAATTAAACAATCATAGACTTCCTTTGTAAAGTAAATAACATGAGAAAAATTGCAGCTTATTCTAAAGAAAACAGAATATTCTTTAATAAATTAAAATTGCATATCTTTCCAATTTTTATGAAGTTACTTTTTTCCTGGTGTTTTTGCAGTTATTTAAAGCAACTTTATCTTTTATTAAATTTATTGGGGGTGACACCCTATCTAATAATAGACAAACATGGTAATTAACCATACCTCCGCTACAGTTCCCATTGGCTAATCAGAGTGATATGCAAATTAACTGCCAACCAAGATGGCGGCCGGCAGCCACGCA
>NW_006293550.1:577232-578637 GCF_000327345.1 Myotis davidii
TGGCGGCGCCCCCCCCCGCGGGGGGGGGGGCCAAAAGCCAGCAGGTGGACATCCCCCGAGGGGTCCCAGACTGTGAGAGGGCACAGGCCAGGCTGAGGGACCCCCCTCCCAAGTGCACAAATTTTTGTGCACCGGGCCTCTAGTCCTACATAATAAAGAGATAATATGCAAATTGACCATCACACCCTCACACAAAAATGGCTGCCCCCATGTGGTCACAAGATGGCCACCACAAGGTGGCTGGCAAGGGAGGGAAGTTGGGGGTGACAAGGCTGACAGGGGAGGGCAGTTGGGTGGTGGGGAACCGGGCCTGCAGGGGAGGGAAGTTAGGGATGACGAGGCCAGCAGGAGAGTGGTTAGGGAGTGATCAGGCTGGCAGGCAGAAGCAGTTAGGGGAAATCAGGCAGGCAGCAGGCTAGTGGTTGGAAGCCAGCAGTCCAGGATTGTGAGAGGGATGTCCAACTGCCAGTTTAGGCCCGATCCCTGCAGGATCCCAGCGGGATTGGGCCTAAAACAGCAATTGGACATACCCTGAGGAGTCCCAGATTGGAGAAGGTGCAGCCTGGGCTGAGTGACACCCCCCACCCACCCTCAGTGTACAAATTTTGTGCACTGGGACTCTAGTTGTTATTAAGATCATATAAGTTTCAAGTATACATTTCTATGATACATCATCTGTACTTGCCTTGTGTGCCCACCACCCAAAATCAAACCAGAAGAATTGTCCAGATGACTCACAGATGACTCTTCCATTACCATATATTTGATCTCCTTTCCCCATAATTACCCTCTTCCCTCTGGTAACCACATACTGTTGTCTGTGTCTATGAGTTTTTCTTGTTTGTTCACTTTTGTAAAACATACATCTATCTCATTTTCTTCTAACTTTTAAAAATTGACAGATTCACGTTTAAAAATGCAAAAATCAACTATTTACAGTTAAGAAGCTTTCCTCTTTCTATTTTTTTTAAATCTTATCTCAGCATGCATATATATATATATAAATCCTTGGAGGAAAATGAGTAAAATAACTCCTTTATTAATATCAAAATTTCTAGCAGAAACATGTTTCTCAAATTCTATGAGTGAGGATCTCTCATCTTTATAATTTCACTGTATTTTACCTGGAACTTATCTCCAGATAGTTAGGTCCTCATGGGAATAATTTAAATGCTTGTTGTAAAAGGCTGCTTTATCTTTTATTAACATCATTACCTTGGCTCAACTAAGGGAAGTGTTTTTTTGTTTTGTTTTGTTTTGTTTTAATTAAATCTTTATTGTTCACATTATTACATTTGTTCCTCTTTCCCCCCCATAACTCCCCTCCTCCCAGTTCCCGCCCCACCCTCCGCCCTCACTCCCCACCCACTGTCCTCATCCATAGGTGCAGTTTTGTCCAGTCTCT
>NW_006293550.1:579620-585506 GCF_000327345.1 Myotis davidii
GGATCTACAAGGCGGGAGGAGGGAGCAGTTATGGCTTCTCTCAGTTCCGTCCCTAGGGGCTCTGCCTTACAGAGTCCCAGCAAACGCTGCCAACCTCAGAGAGAAAGCTGCCTTCAAGGTCCGACCGAAGCCAGACAGTCCCGCTTCTCCCGTTTGAGTCTGGGTCCCTAGAGACTCGCCCGGATCTGGAGCTCAGAGTCTGAGACTCCCTCCCAATTGAAACAGACAACCACGTCCTCTGCCGCTAGCCCGCTCCTGCACCTCCGCACCTTAGTATTTGACTTTAGCACTGCATCTCCTCTGAGTCTCAGTATGTTATTCTCTTTCCTCCTAGTTGTAGAACTTCCACTCAGCCAGCTTCCCTGTGGTTCTGGATGTTGTCCGTTCCGTCTTTTAGTTGTATTTTTGAAGTGGTTGTATGAGGCAGCAAACTCCAGCGTTAACCTATGCAGCCATCTTGGTTCCTCCAACTAACAGGGAAGCGTTTTTAACCACACCTTTCCTGTTCTCCGAGCACAAGTCTGTATGGCTTTGGCTCCACCAATTTTAACTTCGCTATGGCTCAAGGCAGAACTTCCAGCCCTTTTGCTTCCCCTCCTAGTTGTTTTGTTGTTGTTCTTAACCAGTATTTTAACAATCTGAAGAAATCAATCCTTATCTCTTCTCAGAAGCACCAGATGAACTGTTACTAAGTCAAGTTTAATGTATTTCAGTTTTCCTCAATAAATAGGGAAGTATTTCAACTATCCAAATAATAATAGGAAGCACTTTGAGTTTACAGTATGTCCATGCTCCTTTAAAGCCATGTGGATGTGGAAGAACGTCTCAATATGGCACTCCCTATGCTCTTTATTGCAGATTCGTGTAATTGATTCAGCAAATATTCTGAGAGTCTGTTCTGTGCAATGTGCCATGGAAGAGGAGGAGACGAGTTAGGTATGTTCCTTGTCCTCAAGGAGCTCAAAAAACCTAAGGGTTCACATTTTAGTTTTATATATCCCCGTAAGTTATGAAACATACAGAAATAAGACAATTGTGTGAAATGTTTGGCAGGCAAGAAATTTTGTGTAAGCATTCTATCAGATACTGAATCTGTAAAGAAAGAAATTGTGGTAGATTGCCAAAATGCCCTCAATTCCTCACCTTCTATTCATGCCCTTTGCAGTGTGGTCCACTCCTCCCTTCCAAAGGTAAAATCCATTTCCCTGCCCCTTGAATCTGGGCTAGCCTTTTAACTTGCTTTGGAAAACAGAAAGTGCCAGAAGAGTCCGTGTGCCAGTTCTGAGCTTGGGTTTCAAGAGGCTTAGATCACTCTTCTATCCCTTGGAACCTTCCCAACAGTAGGTGAACAAGACCAAGCTAGATGGCTAGATGGTGAGATACACCTGGCCCGGTCACCTCCATCACGCTAATCAGCAACCAGCACCCAGACAGATGTGAGTTAGGCTACTCTAGATGAGGCAGCCTCCAGATCTGCCAGATTTCCACAGACATGTGAGCTAGCCCAGCTAAGATCCGCTGAGCCTGGTCCAGATCAGCAGAACTGTCCAGACTCGCAGGCTTATAAGCAATAATACAAGTTTATTCTTTGGAGCCCCTGGGCTTGAGATAGTTTATTGCATGGAATAATGTATTGTTGCGATGATACATAACTGATATGGGATAGTAGATGTAGCACTTGTAAATGCATGGGGAGCCATGGCTTTCTCTACCAGGAGTATGTGACTGCATCTCTGTAATTTGAGTTTCTATATATTTCAATGTTAAAAATAAAATAAATGAAATTTCATGAACAGAAATGTAGTAAAAAAAAAAAGTACATTCTACAAAAACGTATTTTTTTTCTATCTTCTTCACTAATGGAGCCCAAGCATAAAAAAGAGCAACTGGCACAGAGTATGTGCTCAAAAAAGTTTTGTTGTTGTCAATAAAATAAATGCATTTAAACAAATATTTATTTGATTATCTCTGAATGCAGAGTTAAAGCCTTGGAAAAAGGCATTTAAATGGATTCTGAGGAACTGAGTAGAGTCCAAGAGGAAAATGGAATGCTCTAGTGATATTCCAGGTGCCCTATAATGAGATTTTAAATTGGAGTGGTGACAGCAAGAACAGAAGAAGAAGGACTGATCCATTTGGCCCCATTTAATGGGCTGCACTTGCCCCCCAAATATGTGTAACAACTCATTCTCTAGAATCCGTTCATCTATCCACTTCAAAAAATAATGAAAATGTGATAGAGTTTCCAACCTCAAGTATTCACAGTCTAATGATGCAAACATTCTAGCCATGGCTTCCTTGTATTACAACTCAATTTGACAGTGCCATGATGAAGGGAAATGTAGGCAGAAAATGGGGATGCAGCAGAAGCATTTTCCTGGGAAAAGGCGATCTGTTGTTGAAGCCAAAAGAAATACCCACATAAAGGACCAGGTGAAGGATGTGTAGGGGAGAATCAATGAACACAAAGAGCTGAGGCAAGAGAGAACATGCATTTGGAAATTGCAAATAATTCAGTCTGGCTGAAGTAAAGCTCCCAAGAGGAAGTGAGGCAAGAGAAGAAGTAATCAGGGATTAGTCCATAAAAGACCTTGGAGATATCAATAAATTTTCAGTTTCATGAGGAACCTCCAAGGTTCCTTAAACAAAATGTTTCCATAATGAGGATTAGAGTTTAGAAAGATCTTCCAAATGTACCATCGGGGTTGGGTGGAGAGAAGCAATAATGATGTCAAGGAGCACATTCGGAAAACTGCCTCATACGCCCAGTGAGAAATGGTGGGTGCCTGATGACCGTACTAGCACTGCAGATGGATGTATATAGATAAATTTGCTATTTTGGAAAGGAAATACGAGGCCGTAAAGAGTAGATAAATAAAATTCTGATTTGGGCAACTTGTGAGTAGAAAGGTCAATCATGAAACTAAAAGATAGAGGCGGGGTAGCAGGCTAGAGGGCAGATAGTAAGTTCATTCTTTGACATGTTGTGTTTGAGATCATTTGAATCCTGAGGTAAAGATGTACAAAGAGAAACCATCCACTTAACCAGACTTTTGTCTAGTCCTGTGTGGTGCCTGAACAGCAATCAGTGCTCAATAATTCATTTGTGAATGAACAAAAGAAGCTTAGTAAAGAGACCTGGACTTAAATGCAGAAAAGGGAATTAATATATACCTGGAAGAATTTAAATCCAATCTGTTCAAAGTGTGGACTGCACACAATGCTGGTTGGTACTCAAACTGTCACCTGTTCTCAATGAGATAAGTATAGATATAAAAATAAACATTTTGAAATTTTTGTAGCAATTTAACAGAGTAATTTTGTTTGTTTTACCTAACATAAAGAAATTGATCTAGTATTCTATGTTTTTGTTTTCCTGTTTAAATTACATTTTTCTAGTAACTTATTCTCTTTGTACTTTTACAAAAGCTTTGGTCTGTAATGGGTTGTATTTAAAAACAAACAAATAAACAAAACAAAAATCCTGGTCCCTCGCCACAGGTAGTTTAAGTGCTGAATTAGACCATTTGGGGAAAATGTTTACAGCAGCTCCTCTTTGACCCATTCTTACCTTCTATTCTTCCTTCTTAACTGTTTTTCTAAACCAACTTTATTCCCTCTCTGGGATCCCAATAGTAAACTAAAGCCTCTTTTTAAATTTTGTATGCTTATCCATTTGGCTCTGAAATTGTTTCTATCTCAAGGATAAAAGGCACTTCTTTCCCTTGCCTGAGTCCTGTAGAAAATATAGTGTGGGAGACAAAATTCTAAGGTAACTCTCTGGTGTTATGACCTGTATAATCCATATTCTTTCAGTTTGGGCAGGACCTATGATTTGCCTCTAATCAACAAAATATGGTGCCGAAACCGGTTTGGTTCAGTGGATAGAGCGTCGGCCTGCGGACTGAAGGGTCTCAGGTTCGATTCCGGTCAAGGGCATGTGCCTTGGTTGCGGGCATATCCCCAGTGGGAGATGTGCAGGAGGCAGCTGATCGATGTCTCTCTCTCATCGATGTTTCTGGCTCTCTGTCTCTCTCCCTTCCTCTCTGTAAAAAAATCAATAAAATATATTTTTTAAAAAATATGGTAAGCATGATTGAATGTCACTTTCTTGATTCTGATAGAATAATAGAAAGACACACAGATAGGCAATTGATCTTCTGGCAAATTTACTCTTGCACTGGCCCTGAGGAAACAAGCCACCAGATATTCTAAAGCAAAAGGAAGGAAGAAGAAAGGAAGGAAGGAAGGAAGGAAGGAAGGAAGGAAGGAAGGAAGGAAGGAAGGAAGGGAAAAGAGAGGGGGGGGGAGGGAGGGAGGAAGAAAGGAAAGAAGGAAGAAAGAAACAATTCTACCAACAACCTGTCTATGGGGACTTAGATGTAGACCCTTTCCCAGATGAGCCTTCAGATGCACCCTCGCTCCCAGCCAGTATCTTTACTTTAACCTATGAGACCCCAAACTGAGGATCCTGTTAATCATGCCTGGAATCCTGACCCAGAGAAAATGTGAGATGACAAATGTATGTTGTCTTAAATGGCTAAATTTGTAGTCATTTGTTATGCAACATAAACAACTAGTACAATAAGACAGGCAGTAGTTGCTTGGATTTGGGTGAAGAGAAACTTGGATAAATGGATGCTGATGGTGCTATTTTTATCATTCAAAGCATGAGGGGGAAAGCTGGGAGGGGGAAAGAAAATTAATTTTAGATGGAATGAATTTACAAGATTGAAACTAAAAAAAATATATAAACATCTTATGCTTAAAACTTAGAAGAATCATACATTTGTTGTCCAATATTTGAGTGTGACTCATTATTAAATGAAATGTCATATAACAGAAGAACATAGAGAGGTTGGAAAGAAGAGCTATGGAGAAGCCAGGAGTCATGAGAAAATCTAGGAAATGAGGAAAAGAATTCATGAAGAAGAGAATTGAAAACCAAGTAAAGTGCTTGAGATGTCAAAAAGAATAATTATGAAAGGCCATTATCTACACTAATAAAAGAGAAAAATGGTAATTGGCATACGAGCTACCCTTTTCATTGGCTAATAAGGGCTATATGCAAATTAACTGCCAACTAAGATTGGCAGTTAACTGCCAACTCAGATGGCAGTTAACTGACAACAAAGATGGAGGTTAATTTGCATATGTAGGCACAATGCAGGGGGGCAAAAGGGAAAGCAGGAAGAAGCCCCCTGCACTGACAGTGATCGGAAACCCAGGGGGGAGCTAAGAGCAGAGGGGGCAGGGCAAAGGCGGCCTCAGGGCCTTTATCGGAGAATCAGGCGCCTTTGCCCCCCTGGCCAGTGATAGCAGGAAGTAGGGGTGGAGCCAGCGATGGGAGCTCGGCACGGTCGAAGCTGGAAGTCCCAGGAGCTAAGGGTCCCTTGCCTGGGCCTAAAGGGAAGCCCACGATCACGGGCCCGCTGCAGCTGCAGGTCCCCGCTGCCCAGGCCGGACGCCTACGCCAGAGGCGTTAGGCTTGGGCAGGGGCAGAGCCTGCAACCGTGGGGAGCCTGCAACCTCTGCTGTAGGCCTCAGGCCTGGTCAAGGGGCCGATCTGGTGATTGGTGATCGGAGGGTGATGAGGGTCAACTCCTCTGGCCAAGGCATCAGGCCTGGGTGGGGGGCGGAGCCGGGGATTGGGGGGATATGATGGTCCCCTTGCCCAGGCCTGAAGCCTGGGTTATAGGCATCAGGCTTGGGCGGGGGGTGGAGCAAGCGATCAGAGGGAGATGGCGGTCCCCTGCCCAGGCATGATTCCTGGGCCAGAGGCCTCAGGCCTGGGTGGGGGTCAGAGCCAGTGATCGGGGGGAGATGGGGGTCCCCTGTCCAAGCCTGACACCTCTGGCGGAGGCGTCAGGCCTGGGCAAGGGGCCG
>NW_006293550.1:585990-602072 GCF_000327345.1 Myotis davidii
TTGAACAGAAGAATGACTGGTCGCTATGACGTGTACTGACCACCAGGGGGCTGATGCTCAATGCAGGAGCTGCCCCCAGCCCATAGGCCCCAGGCCAGCCAAGACGGATGCCAGTGGGAGGACCCCTGATGGCCCCACCGGTTGCCCCACAATTTGGCCCTGATCGCTGGCCAGGCCTAGGGACCCTGCCCGTGCACAGATTTCATGCACCAGGGCTCTAGTATATCATAAGAAAATAGAAAGTGTCACTGGGCCTCTTGAGAGCAGCTTCTCTAGACTATGGAACTTCAGAATCAATATTGTAAGGAACTGAGAGAGAGGATGGATTGTGCAAATTTGGAGATACTGACTATAAATAAACAGAATAACTTTTGGAAGTTAAGGAAAGAACTGTTTAATGGAACTTGGATGATACAGAATGAGGATTAAGGAAACCATTTTTCAAGGTGGTGGAAGTAAAAAGAAGGAATGAAGTTGAGTAAGTACTAATGATGCTGAAGGAAGAAGTGAGGAAGGCATGGCACCTGGAGCTTCAGTGAAAGTGTTGGCCCTGAAGAAAGATACTTTTACTCTCAGACTGTTAAAAAAAAGAAAAAGACAAAGACAAAAGAACGTGGAGAGAGGAGAGGATATTTTTTTATCGCTCACATACAATCTCTAACTTCTTGATAAAGAAGAGAAGTTGTCCACTTCAAAATGAGAAGGAAGGATGGGCCCCTGAATTGGGAGTGAAGGTTTGGAAAGCTCTTGTGCAGACTGTGTTAGAGGATCAACAAGAGATTAATGAAAGGATTAAGAAGCAATTAAAGTCAGGCAGTGTGAATTGGTAGGAGGCCAAGTCTGTAGTTTCACTGGAAATCTGTCACTGATGCCGGGTAACAGCTAGCAGAGAAGCTGGATTGATGGTGAATCGCTGGCTCAGAGAAAGCCCAGCATCCATCACTAAGGATGAGACCTGCCCACCCGACCTGATTCGAAAGCTCAGCCAGGAGATGGAGATTTTACCAGAGCTGGCTTTCAGCTACCTATGACACTGGTCAATTTTTAAAATTCAACCACTAGAAAACAGAAAACACCCTACAGTGCTTTTATGGCAGCCTATTCTTGCATTTTCCTTAATAATCCAGTTAACTTCTTTAGACCAGTCCTTTTTATTCCCAAGTTCCTTATATTTTTACTTAAAAATGTGTACAAGAAACTGCCATTTTCTTAAAATGTTTTAAACAGAAACAGCATGGCCTATAAGGAATGTGTAAGGAGAGCAGAGTATCCTGGTTCACTAGTTTTCTCGGGAAGTTATTTCATCTCTCTGTGCCTTAGCTTCCTGACCAAAAGAGGACTAATCTCCGACTCTCAGTGCAGACGCGATCATTAAGTGAGATCATTTATATATTGGTATCATGGCGTGTATAATAATGCTATTTAAATTTTGTCAGTAAAGCAACATCATTCCATATACCATTTTTTTGCTTTCTAAAACAACAAACAAGAAAAGCCAGTGAAATACTGAGAAAAATTAGAGCACACAGAAAAACAAAAGAAAGAAGGTAAAAGTGATTTTTAAAAATCCAGCATCCAAGCATTAAAACTTTTAATATTTTAATACCAAATGTAAAATTTTATAACTTTGAGACCATAAAGTTCAATCCCTGCATTTTACCGATGAGAAAACTAAGGTGCACAGAATACAGCTGGCTTTCCTAAGAGCACAAGCTTATTAGCTACAGAGCCTGGGCGAGCACTGAGGTCTTCCATCTCCAGTGCTTCTCCACGCGCTGTGATGAGGTGGGTGAAACCCTGCACACTGTCAACAACCAATACTTATTGGTCCACACATACTGGGGCATTCACTGCTCTGGGTGTATAATCATATTTGTTATAATTTCACACCTATTAAGAAACCAATTGAAAGTGTACATGTAGATCAGCAAAAAGACAATCTTTCTAAACAAAGTGGGAAAAAACACCTTATACCTATGCCTGCAGCATAAACTGTAAAAAATTCATTTCCTCCAATATCATAGTTTGCAAAAAGTCTATTTTTGCGAGAGAAAAACATCATTTTTTTCAACTGTCCTTGATATCAAGGAAAGCATGATGGCTGTAAGTCATCCACTTTGTAGCTCTTAAAACTCAATCCCAGGGGCCCTTGTGCCCTATCAACAGGCCTAAATGATGTAAATTCGTTCAGGAAAAAAATTTCCCAGTTATTGAAGACCTCAAGCCTAGCCCAGGGACTCCATACTTAATGTGGTAAGGCGCAAACTAGCGTTTAGAGGTGAACAAGGTGAAAAACAAGGAGATACAGAGTAACCTGAAAATGATGTTCCCTGGAGGTCCATGTTTGAGTTCAATTTGCAGATGATAATTTAGCAAAGAAATAACTGCAGAATATTTTCTTGTAATGATTTAGACATCAGTTCCCCAAATCTTGTTTGCACAATTTTAAAGTTATTTGCAAAAAGAACACTTCTGTCTGCTTCTTTTAAAACACTAAGAAGTTGAGGATTGTTAATTGGACAGCATACCAGCCTAGGGGCATCCCTCCAGCTCAAGGTATATTTATGGAGTGTGTGCACAGCATGTATGGTCAATGTGAAGAGCCAGCTTTGGTCAGTGCAAACATTTTACTAGTAATTTGGATTAATAAAGACTATCTGCCTACTATGTGTTAGTTTTTTTAGACCCTTGAGGATACAAAACTAAGAAAGTCCCAGGCCCTGACATCCAGAATTCTATAATCTTCTCAGGGACACAGACACAAAAACAGATAGCTTCAATATGTTAAATTAGAGATATAATGAGGACTCTATTTTAGAGCACAGAAGGGAAGTGGGTGGGAGGGTGGGCAGTATTAAGCCTCATCTTTGATTCAGGATTCCTGAAGAAGATGACTAATGTACTGGATAGGATGACTAAAGAGTTAGCAATGTAGTAAAAGTTTAGAAAGGCAGCTAGGCACAAACAAAGACCTAAGGCATGAGTCAGTATAATATGTTCTGAAAACTGCAAGCTGTTAGGTACTGTGAAATAATACATTTCAAAGCACATAGTAGAAAGAGAGAAGGATTAAGAAATATTTATGGACAGTTATTGGAGAGACTCAGGTACTTGATTCTGTAGCTCACAAGGAACCAATCAGGCAGGAGTGAGTGGTAGAAAGTTCTCTGGGCAGTGTGGTGGGTGAATTTAAAAGGGGCTGGACAAGAAGGACTCTAAGGTCCAGATGAGATATGGTGAGGATCTCATGCAAGATACTAAGTGTGCATGAAAGGAGTTCATAGATGAGAGAGTGATTAAGGAGGTAAGCTTGGAGGAGGCCATGATGTATCCGAGGAGGAGAGGGGGGGAGTCCAGGAGGACATGTGGTTTCTGGCATGTGTGCCTTGATGTTTTTACCTATGGTTAGGAAGACAAGAAAGAGCAGGGCAAGGGGAAAGGAAGTGAGTTCAATTTGGTACATGTTGAAATTAAGGTGTCTGTGAAACATTCAAGTAAGTGGTCTGGCAGATAGAGGCCACTAAGAATGATGTTCTGGGGTTCCTTGGGATGACTATCTTCCTCCTGTCCAGGAGCTTATGGCAATTCTTCCTGGCACCGGCCCCAGGGAAAACATACCCAGAGAATCCAGCTGGAAGCATATTCCCTTTGCACTTGGAATATATTCTCTCCTGGTAAGCCTCTCCAGAGTGGCTACGAAGCTAGTCTCTGAATAGGGACCAAGAGACTCCAGTAGGATTGTGTGGCAGGTGAAAACTGTGGTGCCTCATAGGACACCACAGTCAGTTACTTCTCTCAACCTGTTTCTACTGACCATGTGGGACAGCTTCAGGTACCGAAGATAATGGGGTGGCCAATATATTCCCATACCCTCTCTCCCAGCACACCTTGTAGCCTGTTCTGTTTCTGTCTCCCAATCTCATCACAGAATCCCTTCCAACGGAATTGGATTACTCAAGACCACATTCAAGTCTAACTGCATGTCCCAGACACCCACCTTTCCATCTTCCGTGCTTCATGCCAGACACGTGCCTCTGCCACCTCTGCCTCACCCACCACCCCAGAGCAGTCAGCTCATGTGGTCTTGCATTTCACTCACAACATGAAGGATTCTGGATATAGATTTTATTTAGTAACATATTTTTTCCTCCCATATTACAGACTTTTGCAGCCTATTTTGTAAACTCAAGGACTTTTTATTTGTGGCGAGGTGACACAGTGAACTTGGATTTGTATCCCAAATCTACCACCGGAATATGGAAATATAAATAAAGATTAAAAAATTTCCTTTTTAAAAGATTGGCATGAAAATTAAACAAGAAATCAGGTTAAAGAGTGTGGAAGGTGGTAGGTAGACAATAGCATTGTCTTTCCCTTCCTGTCCTCGCTTTAATTCTAAGCTCTCATCTCTTCTTCACAGTGCATTTCATTTTTGTTTTTCTGCTTTCATATTTTTTTGAGTTTTTATTCCCTCATCCAATTTCCTCCCTGAGTAACTCCTTTCTGGTTTCATACTCCCAGTGCAGAGATGAGGTAGAGCTGTGAAGAGAAACCTAGATTGTAAAACAGGTACAGTTATATCACAGTTTTCTTCTCATGTCTCTCATTTCTTCTAAAGATAGTCTCCCGGAGCAAGACATATCTTTACTTATTTCTATAGCTAAATAGCCACCCAATAGCTACTTAGTCGGCATTTCTAAGTCATTACTGATGTGTATCTCAGGGGTTAAGTATCAGTGAGTCTCCTTTTTCTCTACCACTTTTCTATGCTGCTCCTCTTGTCCCCATACTGTAAGACAGGTAATCTGCTCGTTAGTGCTTGTGTTTCTCACCCCTGTGTCCTGAGACAACTTCTCTATAACAAAAGGTTGCAGGCTCCTTTCTGCATTCATTAATACCAAGCCTGTAGCTATGCAGCTCACTCCATAAATTAAATTAGGTAGATTAATAAGATCTCAGGTCTCCAAAGCTGTTTGTTTCTTTAACCATGCTAGAAAAGAAAGGAGATATTTTGTGTGCTGTTTAATTAAAGCATTAAGGGAATGGCAGTCTCCTCCATAGAAAAAAATTACAAATTCAGGGTATTTGATTGCATCAAATACACTTTCAGCTTATTAACAGAAAGTTCACTAAAAGTGGCTTCAAACTTTATCTCATATTTTAGAATCCAGAAGTAGCATTCATCTGTGGTTAATTCGGTGGGGCAGCCTTGTCACTAAGGACCCAGGTGCTTGGCATTGCACTCATCTGCCATGTCCTGCATGTCAGCCATCCATGCCTCACAGATGAAACAGCTGTGGCAGAGCTAGGCATCGCTTACCAATAAGACCATGTTTAGCAAAGAACAGAGGCTTCCTCCCTGTGTATTCCTTTTTATTAGGAAGGACATTTTTCCCAGAAGCACTCCAGCAGAATTTCTCCAGGTCCCACTCACAGGCAACCAATCACTGGCAAGAGGCCTGGGCACCATGCTTGCCTCAGACTTATCCTGACTCAAAGATCATGACACACCCTGTAGAGGAGGACAGAAGCTCATTCCTGAACACAGAACTCTGTGGAGGCACCTGAATAAAACTCAGTCTGTATCAGTTTGACAAAAAGAAGTGGCTGTTAGAGTTGCAACCTACAGTGTCTTGCCACAGTCATAGCAAATATTGGTTAAGTACTATTCCCTGGCATAATGCAGTGGATCAGAGCCAAGATTAGAGCTCCTGAGGCACAAAATTTAAGGCGACATTTACTCTTTTTGTTGTTGTTACTTAGTTTTTATTTCATAATCATAAACTTAATTCTGGAATTCAGCTAGACTAGGAAGGGGAGGGAAATTATGGAACCCAATGAACTGGGGCAAGAACACAAACATTATAGAACACTAGAGGCCCAGTACATGAAATTCGTGCAATGGGGAGATGTCCCTCACTCCCGCCTGCACCCTCTCGCAATCTAGGACCCCTGGGGTAGAGTCCCTAAGCCTGGCCGGGGATCAGGACCTATCTGGACTTTCCTTCCCCCAACTGCCGGCAGCTGGCCCTGCCCCCGCACTGCCACTGTTCGCCATCTGTGCAGTGCTGCCCCCCCCCTCCCCACCACCGGTCGCCTCCCTCTGCGGGTGACAGGCATGAGGTGCGATCACTTGGCTGGCCTGGGCCTACCTCTGGATCCCCACAGAGGGAGGCCCAGGCCCAGGTTTGTGTTAGATCCAGCATTTGCCACGGACAAGATGCCAGGACCTGTATGTTTCAGGATGAAGTTCTCATTCTCAAATTTCTCCCCATAGATGGACTTGCCGCCTGTGCCATTATGGCGTGTGAAGTCACCATCCCGGCACATCAATCCCAGAATAATTCTATGAAACAGGAACCTCTACAACCAAATCCTTTCTCCCCAGTGCTCAGAGCACGGAAGTTTTCTGCCGTCTTTGGAACTTTGCAAACAGCTCGAAGGAGACGAGGCCCAAGGGCTTGCCATTGATGGCAATGTCAAAGAACACGGTGGGGGTCACCATGGCTGGTCTTGGCCGCTCTGGGGTGGCGGCATCTGCAAAGCAAAGACATTTACTCTTTGCACTTGTCTGACCCTAACAGTAGATGACTTCTTAAGTTTTGTGTCCTAGGAACCCTGCTGGCTTCAACCTAGTCCTGCCATTGGCTGTGGACACAGTACAAGCTCAATAAGTGCTTTTTTTTTTTTTTTTTTAATTTTGAAGGTGTGTTAGGAAACCCATTTGCCCATAAATATCTCAACTGATTCTTAAAATTCTATCAGTAGCAGTTTATTCCTTTGTGTAAAGCCTTGCCTTCTCTCTATGTTATTTTCCTACCTTCAAATGCCTTTACAGGAGTTTATTAAACTATCACAATCTTTGCTCCTACAGAACAGATGCATTTTGGTTTTTTGTTGTCTTTTTTTTACTTTAAGATAGCATTCTTCTTCTTTTTTAATATTTATTGGTTTTTAGAGAGAGAAGAAGGGAGAGGAAGAGAGAAAAACATCAGTGATGAAAGAGAATCATTGATAGGCTGTCTCCTACACACTTCACACTGGGGATCCAGCCTGCAACCCGGACATGTACCCTTGACCAGAATCGAACCCGGGACCCTTCAGTCCACAGGCTGGTGCTCTATACACTGACCCAAATTGGCTAGGGCCAGATGCATTTTGAAATCAAACCAGTGGGTTATTTGCACATATTATCTGTGTGAGACTTTGGATACTTGAGGCAACTTCTCTGGGAATGTTGTACGTCAGCAGAGTGCCTTCAAAGCATCATGGAATCTTCATAAATTTTGAGGACAGTATCACTGGAAAGGGATAAAGTAGGAGAGGGTAAAGGGAATGATATTGTAAGCAGTTAGCTTTGGCTGCAGAACAAATCATCATATACATAGAGGCTTAAAACAACAAACGCATTACCACTCAAGAATCTACGCATCAGCTGACAGGTTCTACTGATTTGGGATAGACTCAGCCGATACCCCTTTCGGCTCACTCATGTGTGGTTTGGACAGGAGCTGCATGGTTTTCGATAGTCTCACTGTACTGGGCCATGTGTCTTCCATCATCCAGCAGGCAAGTCCTGGCTTAAAACCTTTCTCTTCTCCATTTATAAGAAGAGTATAGGAGCAGCCCCAGAGTGCAAGTGCTTTTTCAGGCCATGTTTGTGTTATTTTGCTCATGTTCCATCGGCCAAAGCAAATCACACTGCCAAGCTGAGAAGCGATGTGTGAGGATGGGGGTGGGGGACAGGATGCTAATGGGGCATATATAGAGGGTGTGTGTGTGTGTGTGCGTGTGTGTGTGTGTGTATTCATGGCCATTTTTCAATATAATACAGGAAATGTTCTTGTAAGGCACCTGCAGAAGGATTCCAGAAATTACTGGTAGGCTTGCTATGGATGTACGTGAGCCAGAGGAAAACCTATTGTGTAAAGAAAGAGTATATCATTCCAAATAGTTGTTTCAAAAGGAAACAGACAAAGCTGACACTGTGACCAATACTGGCAGTATCTATCCAGGTACTGTCAAGGAGAGGATCACCCATAAAATCCAGACAGACCTTCCTGTGGCCATGAATATCCACCTGTGGAGATGGAGGAATCAGGTTCTTTGAATCGCAAGCACCTTTGCCCAACGTCTTGCTCATAAAGCAAACCTCCTGCACTTTAACTTATGAATTTATTCTATAGAAGGAACAATACAGTAAAAATGAAATGAAGATCTGATTGCTTGACATATCTATTCCTCTGTAAAAATTACTACATTAGCATTGCGGCTTATAGATTTCATTATTGTATGAGATCTTAACAGTACCTTAGGTTTTATTTCCAAAACAAATCACAGATCTTTTCATATCACATTGCTACATGAAATATTTGAAAGATACAATTTATATTCATCACTACTTCACCAGAACTTGTTATTTATTGAGTTGATAAAGAGATATAGATTACCATAGCATAAAGTTTTATAACTGTATTTTAACATAATTTTTATTACAAATAATCACTAGCAAATGTATTGTATGTTATGACTTTAAAAAATTATTCTGAAAACAGATTATTGAGCTTAATAAGATTGCAAAGGAGGAAAAGACTTTTAAAAGGTTAATATCCTGAGTTACCATAAGTCAGCCTTACCTGGTGTAATAAAATCTAAAGCACTGATATGAGTTATTGGACTTGCAAAACTAAGAAGCAGATCCTAAACCAAGTAAAATTGCTATGGATATGCCCCTCTTTGTATTGTAAAATTACATAGATATCTTCCCATACTTAATAGTGAGCTAGAAATACAAGGGGTGATCCTGAAATGAGGATATTGGACTAGGCAACCTCTAGTGGCCTTTTCAATCTAACATTCTACATATAACTCTGTCCTACCTCAGCCCTGGACCCAGTCATTCTGTAACTAAATGGAGAAACTTCTATTTGGTCTTTTAGAATTGGATCACAAACTTCTACCCACAGGTCCACTAACTGTTTTGGCCTTGCTTGTGAGGGAAGAATGTTTTCTACATTTTTAGTGGTTGAAGATGTCAAAAGAAGACTATTTTGTGACATTCCAAAATTATATGAAATTCACATCTTAATGCCAATAGATTATGCTTTTTTGTAGCACAACCACATTCTTTCCTGTGTGGACTGTCTATGGCTGCTTTTATGCCACCCTGGCGGCGTTGAGTAGATGCGACAGAGACCATATGGCTTGCAGAGCTGGAAATATTTACTGTCTTGGCCTTTACAGAAAAAAGATCCCCAATCCCTGTTCTGGAGGAAGAAAACCAAGCATCTGATCCTCTGCTCCTCTGTTCCCGTTAATGTTCCTTCTCAGATGAAGCAGACCTAACATAACCTGCCCCGTCCCTACCTCTACTGCCGTGTGGAGAGGTTTCAGTGTGTGTTCCACATCACAGGTAGCATGTCAGGCAAATCACACATATAATTCACATTGTAAATGAGTTAATTATTTAAGTGCTCAATCTTTCAGTCCATCAGCCAGCGTTATAACTAGGAAATGAATAAACATGAGGACACTTCATCTCCCCCTTCCCCATCATTCATTAGAAACGTTTCAGAGGTGCATTAGGAGTTTAAGCAGCCTTTCTAGTAAGTAGGCTGATAAGATGCCAGGCATTACTCTCCAACTGCAGGAGTATCCCCTAAATGGAGGGAGTGAAATTCCTGTCCGCTCAGTAGAAATTAGCGGTGACTCGGCCTCTCACTGCCTTTCTCTAGCTCTTCAGGAAAATCTAATTCCATCTCTGTGATTTATTTAAATTGCTGGAAAAATGGTGAGGCAAATAAAGCACTTGGATGCATAAAATGAGGTGTCACTTGCATACCATGGAGTGCTTTCTGTTCTATCATCAGGAAATGAAAGAGAGGAAGGAAAAAGCAGGCAGTCTTTAACAGGAGTGTAAATCAGAACGCTGCCCACCCAGCCTCTCTCATGGCTCCTAAAAGCCTCCAGTGTACTTTGTCCATTTTATGACTTTACGATGGGAAACTATTCTTGTGCTTTAAATTCTCTTTCCAAAACACAACGTTGCTTTTAAACAGCCACACTGGCAGCGCCTCTGAGTACCTTGAGCTGAAAGGCACACAACTGTCTGCGTCTTACTCCTAGCTGCCTGGTGGTCCTCCCTCTAGCCCCACAGTGCATGTATTGCAGCAGGACGGTGGACAGTGACCTTCAGGAAAGTCCCTTGGGTCCAGAAGCTTTTGGTGGCATTTTCTGATATTTCACTTTTATGGCCTCTTGCAGTTTCTCTGCTCTCCTCTGGTTGCTGTGCTCATTTGGGAGCTTATTAAAAAGAGCATTATGTTTCAATAAAGGAGCAGTCACTTGAGAGGGGTAATGAGGAAGGGGTTTGTGCTTCCATTTTTGTGTCAAGGTCTGGAGAATTAAATAAAATGAGTGTCTTTTGAATGCTTGTAGTTTTCGCACTTGCTCTTCGTGTTGCAACTCCCTAGAGTTCAACCTGTGCCCCCAGCGCCAGCGTGGCATCTGTTAGCAAAGGTGGGATCGATTAAATTGTAGACTCCTGAGAGCTGGCTTCAAGTTCCATGAGTTGAACGTGTATGCCTGGTGGGGAGAAATGTTTGTTTTGGCAGAAAGGGAAAGGACAGCAGATTGGAACCTTGAGCCGCCACTTAAAATTAAAGTCTGCCTACCCCCTACGAAATGGTAACACTTGGCAGTAAAGTGCTTCCAATGCAAAATAATGAGCTCGCTCATTAAAAAGCAATCGTTTGCAAAGTAAAATTTCAAAGCATAATTGATGAGCTTGTGGAAAGTGCCAGGAGAACAGTAGCCTAAATGTCAGTGTTGAGTGTGACACAAGTTTCTATGTGGCAGGGAGGATACGTGCTGGCAAGGTTTGAAGGTTTACCCAAAACCTCACACAATTTTTTTTCTTTCATTAAGGTCTTTACTACTTTCTTTACCACCCATTGCTGATCATATTTCCCTTGAATTTAGAGTCTAAAACATTTTAATTAAAGCTTTTAAAAACATATGTAAATTGTCATATAAAAGCTATTAAAATGTTTTTGTGAGAGCCAATCACTAGAATGAGCCTCAAACTAGAATGATTAAATTTTCCAGTGCAAAACTTTGAACACATGGTCACGCAGCAGAACAGAATATTTAAATCAGGATTGTTCCAGAAAATCCAGGATATTTGGCTACCATAATAAAAAGTTAAATATAATATTGCAAATGCATTTACTCTTAGTGAAGTACACCATGGTGCCTACTGCGTTTGTCGGCATAATATGCAAGCATCCCGTCCCTCCTTTTCTGTTGACAAATACTGCCCAGGCCCCCATCCCCTGCCAAAAGAATGAACAAGGATCGGCCATGGGAGCTCATCACACCATCCTGGCCTCTGTGATTCCTTCACTGGAGAGTGAGCGACCAAGCAAAGATCCAACAGAGACCCTTCCTGGCATTTCAAATGGAAACTGGGGGGGACGTCTTGGCTCTCTGAAGATGATAAGCTGGTATTCTAGAGGCTAGGGAAGGGGGTGTGGTGCCAGCAGAAGAGAGCTGGAAAGCAATAGGAGAGATTGCGGCTGACACAAAAAAGGAGGTACAGCTGAATAGTAGAGAAAAAAAGACCTGAAGATGCCATTTGTATCCTGGATCGGGTCATACTTGGTACCGCTTTCTTTTCTTTCTACCAGGTGCTTAATCAATAAAGTGCATTGTTTTGCTTAGGCTGGTTTGAGTTGAGTATCTGTCTCTTATAACTTAAAAAGGTCTGACAATCTGTCAATGGGGGAGATAATCTCTCGTAAAGAGTGGGAGGTCCAGGTATAATGAGAAAGTTATTGAAACTGTATGTAATCAACTCCATGGCAACTGTATACCAGGGAATGATATAATTTGCCCTTTTCTAGTTAAAATAAAGAGGATATTGAGCAGGAAGAAACACAAGATTAATGATAGCTATCTTCAGAATATTAGTGCCTTAGAATAATGTTAGATGAACTGGCCACCTTAGGGAGTCCACAGAATTCACATAAAATGAAGAGTTTAAAACTATAAAATAGACAATAGCAGGCATACTAGTTTTGTTGAATTTTCAGAATTTGGGGGCTTTTATAATTTTCCAGTGCTTACTATTTCAGTGCCGCATAGATATTTCCATACAGATTAAAAGAAAAATTCTCTAAAAGTTCCCTGTCACTGTAGGATAGATGAAAACTGAGGACATATTCATGAAAGTAAAGCAACATCTAGGACTGAGGAGTCAAAACTTAGAGAGCGAGCCCTGGTCATTGTGGCTCAGTTGGTTGGGCATCGCCCTGTGCACAGAAAGGTCGCAGGTTCAATTCTTGTTCAGGGCACTTGCCTGGGTTTCAGACTTGGTCCCACTCTCAGATCAATGCTTCTCTTTCTCTCTCCCTCTTCCTCTCTCTCTCTTTCTCTCTCACAAAGTCAATAAAAATGTTTAAAAAAAACTTAGAGAAAGACAACTTTTACAATAATGATTTCAAGGTTGTGCAATCTTAAAATTGGTTACATATACATGTTGACAGCACATGCATTTCTTCAGCAGCATAGACCGTAACTGAGCCTAGTTAGCAAGACAAATTAGTCAAAAAGCAGCAGCTGCCAGGTGGTGCACATTGTTAATCATCCCATCTGTGAATTACAAGGCTGATTTGTGGGTGCATTTGATGCTTCTTGGACAGCAAAGTCAGTAGTAACAGCTTTTTAAAGGTGCCTGGGTGCTCTAGTGGCTTCACAGGTAACTACCCAGCCTGGAATTTTGAGGAAAAGTGGCTTCTTCTAGCCCAGTAGTATCATGTCACACAAAGGAGCAAACTGTGCCACTAGTACTTGGGGTTATAGTGAATGGTCCCCTTTTTTAAAACCTGTGGGGACCCGATATAGGGTTAAGCCTCAGACTGACCTGTTAGCAAGTCACAAACAGGTCTTCTGAGTCTTAAACAACCCAATCCAAGAGGTGGCCGCTGATTTACACGTGCTGTCATTTAAAAAATAAAAATGGGGGAATTTGCCAGAAGCCGGTCCACCCTTGCTGCTTGACACAGTCGCTGCAGGGAAGAAACATCTGCACAGCTTATGCTTCAAGGGACCTGGTGTATTTGGCATATGTTTGCTTCCCCCTCTTAGCGCTATGTGTTTTAAACAGGACCACCTCCCCGAGAAAGGTTGTTTCCCCAGGTTAGAGACTAGATGACATTTAAATCAATAGAACTAGATAGAGACAGGATTTTTGGCTAAGGTCAGATAAGAAACAAGGAACTGTAGAATGTTACCCAAAACATACCATGATGTGATTATAGAGGCATGCTTATAGGACCAAATGGTATAAATATAGATGTAACAGGACAATAAAAAAAGAACCTAGCTATGATGATCAACTGAACGCTGTCTCCGTGTCATTCATTCTTTGCCGACTCCATCCACACCTTTGGGAATTCCTGGAACTGTTGGGGTTGGACCCCAACAAAAATCTAGGAAATTCGTAAAATGAAAAAGCCTTTAGAGTGTTAAACTGTACCTGGATAAGGATATAGATGTGCAAAGTCACTCAAAGGAGCCAATCCTCTAGGGACAGGAGTTTGTGTACAGCCAGGAAGCAAAGAAAAAGGAAGGAACGGGGACTCAGTCTTGGCAGAGCCTAACTTTAGCAAAAAAACACTCAACACTTCAACTGCCTTCAAGGAGCCCTCGTCTCACCGGTGAGGTTGGACGAAGGTGGCATATGGAGGCTACAGGCAACAGATTTTGAATCTCCAGGTAGGTACACAGACATTTCAGTCTATGGTATTCTGATGTCATTAAACAGCTTGATTCTTTGGATAATCTATTTTATTTTTTTTTGTTTTTTTATTGAATTTATTTGGGCGACATTGGTTAATAATATATACATTTCAATTGTACAGTTCTATAATACATCACCTGTATATTGTATTGCATGTTCACCACCCAAGTCAAGGCTACTTCACACCATTTATCCCTCTTTACCATCTTCTACCACCCCACCCCCCTTTTCCTCTGGTAATCACCGTTCTGTAGTCTGTGAGTTTGGGGAGTTTTTTAGTTTAATCTCTTCAGTGTTTCTCCCAACCTTGCAACTCCCCTCCCTTCTTAGAGATGTCAGTCTGTTCTCTTATTCTGATTCCAAAAGCAAACGTCTGACTCCAAAGTTGGTCAGTCTCTACTGTAGAATGTTCTAATTATTTGAACCTCAAGTATATCTATGCATGTTATGGTAATTTTAAACTTAATAAAGTACTTATTAATTATTATTGTCTTTTCATGTATTAAGTTAAACCTTATAAATGTGATAATATTTAACTACTTTTAATCTACAAAATAATACCTTTATAACTTGACTACATCAATAAAATGAATTAAAAACACAGGCATCAAGAATTTTTCTACATGTCAATTTATTTTGCAAGCAATAAACTGGTATTCTAGTGTTACCTCAGAACCATTTGCCTTTAATTTAGTGTAATACATATAATCATGAAAAGCCATAAATGGAAAGTACCAGGTATCAAATAGTCCAATTCTCTAATTTTATAAAAGAGTAAACCAAAGGCCAGACTGGTTCAGTGACTTGTTTGAAGGTGTAGAGCATCCCAGGGTCAGAAGTAGGTCCCAACCTTGGCTTCCAGTAGAGTGGTCTTTCCATCATATTATGTGGAATATGCTATCCACCAGGAACAGCTAAGGGAAAAAAAACCTGACCTAAAATAAGAGATGAAAGCCTTGTTCGAGCTGTTCCTTCAAGCTTTAACTGTTTTGTTGTTGTTGTTCCTTTTTTAATTTATTATCTAAAGTATTACATATGTCTCCTTTTTCCCCATTTGAACCCCCTCCACCAGCCATTCCCACCCTGGGCAAGTCCCCCACCGCCCCAGTGTCTGTGTCCATTGGTTATGCTAATATGCATGCATACAAGTCCTTTGGTTGCTTTCTAACCTCTCCCCGCCACCTCCCCTGCCAGATCTCTGGATCTATTTTTGTTCATCAAATTATGTTGATCATTATATCCCACATATGAGTGAGATCATGTGATATTTATCTTTCTCCAACTAGCTTATATCACTTAGCAACTGTTTATGCTGTTACTAGGGGTTCAGGGCATGAATCTGTGCACCTTGAAAGGAATTGTGGGCCATGAGGCTGTGGTGGGCACAGGTGCGGGTCTTGGCCTATCCTTCGTGCCCCCACCCAGCCCCTCCCACTGTGGCCCCCCACCCCTTCTCTGCCGCCCCACTTCTGCCACCACCACTCCTATGACCTGACAGCACCGGCTCCACTCGCACCTGCTAATGGTGCTGAGTAATTGGGGCTGGCGCTGGGTGCCAACAGCAAGTGTGAGAACTGGGTGGGACTGCAGCGCGCAGGAGCAAAGAATTTTCAGTAACCACCAGAGGCTTGCCCTGATGACAGTGACCAGAGCCCCGCCTTGGTCTGGCGCCCCTGTTCACCTGCTCCCCCATCCCAACGAAGCTGATACCTGCCATGTTCTGTGCACACACCCTGGTGGTCAGCACACATTATAGCAACTGGTTATTTGGTTGGTTGTTCTGCTGTTTGGTCTATTTGCATATTAGGTTTTTATACATATAGATTATTATACACACTGTAAAGGTACTGTACAATTAAAAATATGTAGTATTCTAGTTATAATTGTAAATGTCTTTTATACTATTGGAAAATGCACAAATGTATGCCAAATAATAAGTATGATCTATAAAAATGATATTAACATTTGACATATCTTAACTTTTTTCTAGGCACACATTTGTGTGTTTTGCTTCCTCCACATGCCCAACAGTACCTAGCAAAGAAAAGGAAGAGCCTATGTGGATTAAGAACACAGACTTAGGCAAGAAACCAAGATGGCGGCATAGGTAAATACCAGAAATTGCTGCCTCCCACAACAAATTCAAAAATACAACGAAAAGACAAAACGGACATCATCCAGAACTACAAGAAGGCTGGCTGAATGGAAATTCTACAACTAGAAGGAAAGAGAAAAGCACACTGAGACTCAGAGGAGGTGCGGAAGTAAAGTGCAGAGGTAC
>NW_006293550.1:603657-606423 GCF_000327345.1 Myotis davidii
GAATATAGGGGGGAAAAAAGAGGAACAACTATAATAATCTGAACAATAAAGATTTAATTTTTTAAAAAAAGAACACAGACTTAAAGCAAAACCATGTTCTGATTGTACTGACCATGTGAACTTAGGTAATTAATTTCTTTCCTACTCATAAGGTCAAAATAGCTCCTACTTCATTACAAAGTTACAAAGATTCAGTGACATTAATATTTGGACATGCTTTGAATAGTCCCTGGAATATAAGTGCTAGATAAATATAAATAAAATAAACAAATAGGTGGTTAATAAATATTTGTTGGATAAATAAATATATGTGTACACACATAATAAAAACTGTAATAGTGAATCCAGAGTTTATACCCTGCTTGTTTCTCTAAATAATATATTGTTAACTTTTTCTACATTAATAAAAGAAATCCAATTTCATCAGTTTTTCACTTTCTACTGAAACATTCCTATCAGTTTACATATTACTATTTCCCTTCAGATTTTTGTATAGCTAACACAATCACTCAATTTTTTATCATACTACCTTCTCTGTGAGACCCACCCTAGCCATTTTGCAGCCACCAATCCCAGCCTGCAATACTTTGCTCTAATTTATGTTCCCCAAAGCCCTCATATTCTATAAATATTAATTATAAATATTAATTTATTATATTTACTTTGTCTTCTTCACTGGTCCATAAATTCCCTGAGATCAGGGAAATGATTTTGCTCACTGATATGCCCCAAACTCCTAAAAGAAAATCTGTTACAGAGCACATGTTCAGTAAATATTTGCTATATGAAAAGGGTTCTTTCCTCTTTTTTACTATTATAAATAACTAGAGGCCCAGTGCACGAATTTGTGCACGGGTGGGTCCCTTGAGGTGGCCTGTGGGGTTTGAGCCCCAGCTTGTGCCCCTAGGATCATAGCCCCAGGTCATGCCCCCAGCCTCGAATACCTGCAGCCCCTCCTGGCACCCTGCCTTGGCCAGGCACCGCCCCCTCACCGGCTCCACCATCCTGCCTATGGGGCGATTGGTCAGGGCTGGGTTCCTGCCTGGCTCCTTCAATGCCTGGGAGCCGGCCACTGTTGGTCACCATCTTTGGGGCTATCGGCTGGGTGATCAGGCCCCCGCTGGCCCCCATTCGCACCCGCCTTGGCCTTGTGCTGTCCACTCACCTGCTCCACCATTCCGCTGCAGTCCCACCCTCAGAGCCCATTGGGGCCAGCAGCACCTCCACAGTTGCCTGCTGCCAGTGCCATGTCGCCAACGCCTGCCATGTTCCGCGCCACCCCCTGGTGGTCAGCGCATGTCATAGCGAGTGGTCGAACTCCTGGTCAAACAACCACCTGAGTGGAAAATTTGCATATTAGGCTTTTATTATATAGGATGTGGTGACAAGCATTTCTGTATGTAAAGTTTTCTCACAGTATGTATTTATGTCTTTCATATCCTAGAAATTGTTAGATTAAATGATGAGAGCGCCTTTAAAGTTCCGACTATTTATTGCCAAACAGTTTTCCAGAAAGTTTCTCTCTTAGGGAAGATAAATTGTATAGTGTGTATGGGGGGTGGAGGGGGAGGGTGAGAGGGCGGAGTGTGAAGTGAAATATCAACAACCAGCCCTCCTCCATGCTTCTGCTGTGTCAACCTGCTTCCAAAGCAGTGGGGATATGCTAATCTGACCCAAATCCTGGACATTGATTGGTCAAAACATAGTAAAAACATAGAAGTGAATGAGGCAACTTTGTACTATATTAAAAGGTGTGGCATCTATGTGCATTCTCTCTCAAGTAGTTTTCTTTATTAGAACACCTTCAGGAATTGTAAACACACACCTCCTGACGCAGCCAATTATCTTTTTATTTCTTTTGATTCAGTCTATTTTCTCCTATGCATAGAGTCTAGAGTCCATATTTTGAAATTTAACTAAAAATACAAGCCTTAAGTCCATTGAGTTTACTAAATATTTGAATATGTTTCTCATATGACATAGATTTTTAAATATCCTAACATTTTGAATGTTCTTTTCTGAGAATAGCTTTGCTTCTATTCTTTTAACAATTTGCTATTCAAAATATAATGCAATATTCCAACAACTGTCTGAGCAGAGTATGCTACCCCCTTTCTCATTCTAGATAGCATTTCTCTGTTAATACCCATTGGGTTTGTTGGCTGCCACAACACCATGTGGTTCATTAAGTTTCTTGCTGAATTTATCTCCCATTTGGCAATTTGTGCTGCCACCCAACCTACTCTTCTCTATACGTATGTCCCTGTATTTTGGAATTAGGCTCCAGGTCTTACATAGTGTTAGTTCTCATAGAAAATAGACTAATATTCATTCCATACAAACCATTTGTTCATTTTTAGAGAGTTTTCCCAACTCCATTGTAATCTCATGCTTATAATAAGCATTGTTCAACCCTGTGATCCCACTTCTAGGAATATATCCCAAGAAACCAGAAACACCAATCAGAAAGGATATATGCACCCCTATGTTCATAGCAGCACAATTCACCATAGCTAAGATCTGGAAACAGCCTAAGTGCCCATCAGTAGATGAATGGATTAGAAAACTGTGGTACATCTACACGATGGAATACTACGCTGCTCTAAAAAGGAAGGAACTCTTACCATTTGCAACGGCATGGATGGAACTGGAGAGCATTATGCTAAGTGAAATAAGCCAGTCAATGAAAGAAAAATACCACATGATCTCACTTATTCATGGATAATTGAGACCATTATAAACTTTTGAACAATAATAGATACAGAG
>NW_006293550.1:606919-611344 GCF_000327345.1 Myotis davidii
AGATTTACTATGTTCTTATGAGTTTCTTATGTTCTCCCCTCCGCTACTGCATATAAACATTTCTAGGATCAAATAGTTGGGTAGCAAACCAAAAAAAAACTGGGAGAAATATGTGCCACTTGCTTTGAAGAATTGTATCTTTCTTGGAAGGCCATACTTGATGGAGAATTTGTAAAATGACAGATTATATTTCACATTTTAAAATCATGATTCCTGTGTATCTCTCACTTCTCTCAATGTAATTTTCCCTGATCTCCTTCTACCATCTAAATGTCCCTCTCTTGTGTTTTGTTCCATTGGGAACCATCTAGCTGACTAGCTAATTAATAACTTAGCATGAGATAAGGATTGTTATTTTTGAGAACCTATGTATAGATCTTAGGGAACTGTGGGAAGCTTTGGACAATTCCTGAAACTCAAAGTACCTAGATGCTCTCACCTGTGCTTAAAAGAAACATAATGAAAGTGGTTTGTGGTTGCCAATTTCCCAGGTACCATGTTCAGACACTACCAGCAAGAGCCTTGTACTACTCAGGTCAGCATAGTGGTTAAAAATAAAGTCTGTGATAAAATTCTAACTCTTCCACTCACTAGATGTGTGAGAAGACCTTTCTAGGCCTCCATTTTCTCATCATTTAATGAGAATAATGCTGCCAATTCAGAGGATTAGTATGAGAATTAAAGCATTGTTTGTACATGGAAGGCATTCAAGAAGTGCAGCGATTATTATATTCATTAACTACTGCTATGTAACAAATTACTTCAAAACTTAACAGCTTAAAACAATGAAAACCTTTTTATCTCATAGTTCCTATGGGTCAGGAGTTGGGAGCAGCTTAGCTGGATGGTTCTACTTCATGGTCTTCCGTGACAGTGTAGACAAAATGTTGTCCAGGGCTACAGTCATCTGAAGGCTTGACTGGGGCTGAAAGACGCACTCCCAAGCTGGTGTATTCACAGGGCTGTTGGCAGGAGGACTCATTGCTTGCCCTGTGAATCTCTTCAGAGTATTATTTTAATGACCTCATGACATGACACCTGGCTTCCCCCAAAAGCAAATGATCCTAGAGAGAAAGCCTGAAGCTGCAGTGTCATTTATGACCTAGCCTCAGGTAATCATTTCCACAACATCCTACTTGGTTGCACAAGTCATCCGATTCAACATGAAGAAAACTACAAAAGAGTGTGAATTCCAGGAGGCAAGACTCATAAGAGCCATCTTGAAGACTAGGCGACGACAACAATGTTGATGGCGCAGACTCCAGGATTCAAGAGCGCACACAGAACCCAGCCGAAATGAGTGACACTCCTTTTTGCCTCAGACTACAGAAGAAGAAGCTGGGTATGCAATGTGACACTCTGATCATTTTACAGTGCCTGGAGAAAGTTCCTGAGTGAACTGTTCCCTTGAAGAACTATATAACTTACCATTTTCCAGGTTCCTAAAATATATTCTAATCTTTATCAACAAATATTGCTAAGTGCTGGGAACTCTTCTATTTGCTTGAGATACATCAGTGAACAAAACAGATGACAATCCCTGCCCTAGTAAAGCATCTATTATAGTGGAGAAAGAAGCAATAAAAACTAATGAATTATGTGGTATGTTAATGATAAGTGAAAGAAAAAGAAGGTGCACAGTATAAGGGGGATCTGTAATGTTGGGCTTGAGTAGGGGCTGGTGCAAGGCTAAATAACTTATAAGCCCACCTCTGAGTCTGAGAGAAAAAACTTCAAGTTTATATATACTGAGGAAAATAACTTAAAACACTAATTAAAGCAGTAGCTTATAAAACCTGAAACACATACTCCATGTGGTGCTGGGCCTCAGAACACCAATGAGAGTAGCTGTTAGACTGGACACATTAGGAATAGCACATAGAGGCCGTGGATCTGGACACTGTGTGTGGCAACCAGCGTAGTACGATCGCTGTGAATGAGGCCCAGCCAAGAGCAAGGGTCTGAATTAACCAGCGTAGTATGATCACTGTGAATGAGGCCCAGCCAAGAGCAAGGGTCTGAAAGCTTCGTCCTATCTGGAGGTCTCAACTTGTAGGCCATGCAGTAACCTTTAAGGCAGAATTAGCATCTATATTACACAAAAGAGAAAAACAACTATCCAAAAGCCAAATGGTTTACTAGGCACCTGACTCTTTTCAAAGACTTATGGTGTGCTTCCCATAAGGCATATCTCTTCTTCCTGAATGTACAAAGGCATCGTGTGGGATTCTAAATGTGGGACTCAAGAAGGGACCACAAACCTAAAATTTATAACTGCAGTATGGCATGTAGTGTCTGTGCTGATCTCTTCTTAACATCTCAAACAAGATTTCTTAAGCTTCATGAGGCATAAGGCTAAACATGACTGAGAACCTCCTGTCTCTCTTGCTCTCTATGGAAGGAGCTATACATGTCATGGAAAGTACAAGTAACAGAACAAAGATTGCTCTGCACACATGGATCTTCGGGACTTTCCTTCATGTGCCAAAAGGTAAGTGAGGATCACCCTAGAAGAACCTGCATTCAACATGGCAGCAGTGGCTAGTGTAGGGGAGGACAACTTCTCCTCAACCCTCTTAGGGTCCCTGGCTGGGCCCACAAATTAAACGGACAAAGAATAGCAGGAGAAATTTAACAAATTATTTACATGACATGAAAGCCTTCATATGAAAATGAAGACCTGAAGAAATAATTAACCTTGAGTGTTTTATAGTCGGTTTGAGGAAGAGTGGAAAGTTGTGGGGAAATGTGATAAGATAAAAGGATATAAGCTAAGGATACAAGCTGAGGAAAACAGCAACACCCGCTCCTTTAGATTCTTCCCCGAGACCCTCCAGAGAAAGGATCCTTTCCTTTGGGTATAGGGAGGGCATCTCTCACACAGGGTCTTGTGACCTGCTTGTGGGAGAAGAGGGAGGTCATCTGCTGATCCTCAAATTCCTCCAGTTTAAGATATTCAATATGCCAATAGGTCAGTATTTGGGAGTAGCATGTCCTCAATCCCATGACTATGAATTTGGATCAAATGGCTCTCACTTAACCAACTCTGTTGACAAGTACACAGAATACAACTAATCCTTAATAGCCCGTTAGAAAATTCCATTATGTGCTCATACCCATGATTATGCCTTAGTGAAGTTGGACTAGACGATTTATAATTCTTATTTTTTATACGCAAATAACTTGACTGCTAAAACAACATGCTACACCGGAGACAGAGATAGAGAAGACCTACATGTGTATTGCCAAAGAATTGTGAAGAGCTGGTGATCCTTATGTCATTTTATACTTTCTAGAGGTAAAGACCATTTTTTATAGCCTTAATAGAAAAGAGGGAGAGACAGGGGTGACAGCTAAAGAAATCATGCCCCTAGGATAAAATGAGTGGTCTAGAGTATTCCTCACAACATAGAGAGGCAGCTCCCATCCCATGAGATTCTTTGGAGACTTCCTGCACTGGTCCAGTGGCCAACCACCCATCCAAGTCCATGCCCTTGCTGCATGGTATTAAATAACTGTACATGGCATACCAAATGTATGCTGATGGCTTAAAGGCAAATGAAGCCAACAGTAACTTCTGAATAAATACAACTAAAGCCTCATCTTGCTCTTTGTAAAACACACACACACACACACACACACACACACACACACACACACACAAAAACAACTATGTATTCCTATACATAAATCATAAAGCCACTAAGCTCAGCCTCGGAATTTGATACCAATCTTTTCTCTTGAGAGTCATTACTCAGGTTCTCATCTTTGAAAGAGAACGGTGACATTTTTGCTTTAAAAAGAACTCATTTTAATTTTAATTCCTACCCACCATGCATATTAAATTATTAAACCCAGCAGTGTGAGCGGTGGAATGCTTGCCTCTGCCCCTGCCAGGCCCAGAGAAGCCAGTCCAGGGGAGGAAAGGGGAAGAAGCAAAACACCAGATAAGCCTTTGAGAGCCTGAGGATGCCCAGGGCAGGCAGAGGCCTCGGCAATCAACACAAGCTTTGACACCTGTCTCATCACTGCTGTCATCTCCCTTTTACCAATGTTCAGCTCTTATCATATTCAAGAATTAAACCCTCAACTTTGAGGGGGGAAAAGAATGGAGATAATGTTTATTCCACATACTCTTATCTCCGGTTTGCCAAGCTGAGTTCTGAATATGTAAATATGTTGCACACGGAGATGTAAAAGACTGTCTTCTTGCACTTGTTAAAGATAGGAATTAAGCCAGAATGTTGTCAGGGTAGGCTGACAGAGAAGGCAGGGAGGTACATTTCCACTAGGGTAGCTGTTGAAGCTAATTTATCTAGAAATCCTGACAAAATGACTAGGTACTTTGTAATTGCTGTTTTAGAAATACAGGTTTATGTAGATGGGGGAGGGGGTTGGGAGAAAATAAAGGGCTTTAAGGAGAAA
>NW_006293550.1:611363-613828 GCF_000327345.1 Myotis davidii
ACTGTTGACATTTTTGTTCCAAGGTACTCACCAGCGAGGCAGCCTGCCAGCATAATGCATGGCTCCCTGAGCAGAGCCCGGGCATTTGCTTAGCAATAGCAGCTTATGGTGAGACTCTGGGGAGTCATTAGGCCTTTGAGGTATTTTGATCTGGCAGCACTTGAAATTTGTGACATTAGATGCTATGAGTAGAGACACATCACACTCAGGAAATAAAACATTCTTATAGTGCAGAGTGGAGTATATGATTAGTACTTTGACCATTTCTTGAAATAAGGCATATTTGTGCTGTACATTTGGGAATTTGCTTAAGTATTGATAAGCCATTTTTGACGGAGACCTTCACATAAGGTTGGACATTCTGGTACATCTTTTTGCCCTCTTGGCTGCATTTCAGAAAAAACAAACAGCCAAAAGGGAGACAGAGTGGCAAAAAAATACGTTACAAGAATGTTAGAGAGATAGGCTCAATGCATTCATCTGTCACCTCCTTTCTAAGTCCCAAGTCTTTAGTAAAGGTTATTGACACCCACAGAAGTAAAATCTGTTAATAATTCTGAGGGACAGTTTGGGTTTGTTCCTTTGATAGAGAGCTACTATTGTACTTACAAACATGCTGAGGGCTATTTCTACTGGAGTTGAATCAGAAAAGCAGGCACAAGCTAGGTGAAGGTTGTGCCAAATACCTTTTCTCACAACTGTTCTGCGATGAGGTTTATTGAACATTGCATTTCTTCCTTCCTTCACTCATTTATTCACTCATTCCCTCATTTATTTAACCAGCATTTACTTTTTAATTTTTTAAATATATTTGTATTGATTTCAGAGAGGAAAGAAGAGGTAGAGAGATAGAAACATCAATGATGAGAGAGAATCATTGATCGGCTGCCTCCTGCACGCCCCCACTGGAGATGGAGCCTGCAACCCGGGCATGTGACCTGACTGGAAATCTAACTGTGACTCCCTGGTTCATATGTTGATGCTCAACCACTGAGCCACACTGGCTAGACTCAACTAGCATTTATTGAATGCATACTACGTTCCATCATTCTAGGGTGCCAGAGATAAAAACTAAGTACGATAAAATACCTTCCTTTAAGGTGCTCACTATCCTCTCAAGCTGCTGGGATTCTGAAAATTACAGATATTAAGCCTAAGGAAAATGAAATTACTGAAAGAGTCTATGGACAGAGAGGCTGGTCCTCTGTCATTGATATTGATACAAAGGAACTGCTCAATGAGTTCACTGCAAGTTATAATATATGAACGTGTAAGTTTATAATTCCTCATAAAGTAATAATTGTGTGAGAGGATAATGAAAGTATTTTATCATATTCAAGAATTAAATTATCAACTTTGAGGGGGGAAAAAGAATGGCGATAATGTTTATTCCCACATACAATATATATATAGGCAATATATATTGCTCTTTTATACTTGAGCTTGTTGGTGGAGGAGTACTTGCTTCTGTATGAGGGGGTCCCCTTAGATGAATGTCTTGCTTCGACACCTATGACATGCAGAAACAGCATTAAACTGGGAAACTCAATGTTCATGTTGTAGTCTTAACTCTACCACTAATTCACCATTATCAGAATCTTAACCAATCAGCATCCTTAACTGCAAAACATGAGGGATAGAATATATAAGATTTGGCTATGAAGTTCTATGATTCTTTATATCTTGCATTCCTGAATCACCTAGTAATGCGTATAATCAAAAGGTAATAAAATCCAGCCCTGGCAGGTTGAAATCAGTTGATTGGAGGGGTTGCTAGTTGGATTCACAGTCAATGATACATGCCCAGGTTGCAGGTTCGATCCCCAGTGGGGGGCATGCAGGAGGCAGCCCATTGATGTTCTGCTTTCATATCAATGTGTCTTTCTTTTCCCTTCCTCTCTAAACATCAGTAAACTGTTCTTCAAAAAAAAAAAGGTAATAAAATCCAGGTAGGCCACTGCTCTTCCATTCTTAAATCCTCAAGCCTTCTGTTCTCACTTCTCTGTTAACAGCTCAGCATACACAGTCACCATCTCTGAACCTCAAAATTACCAAATCCAAGCGGCTGTTGTTACTGTGCTTTCCTGTGAGCTCTTTATAGCACTTGACGCTGGTGGTCAATAGCTCCTCTTTACAATTAGTTCTTTCCCTGGCAACTATGGAACCATCCTGCTTCCATCTCAAACTATTCCTATGACTGAGCTCTGACTAAGCATTGGCGCTGTGATAGCTCAGCTAGGGTTTCTCATCTGAGGATGGCATGCAGACCCCGCGCTTTAGTAGTCACCTCACTGCTTTTCTCCCTCTCCCCAAAGTCTTTCCAGGAGATTCCATTCTTACTAGTGGTTTACAATTTCATATAGCTATATAAATAAAAATGTAAATGTTCGTTTGTTCAAAATCTTAAATCTCTGAAAGGTCTTCACCTATTGCTTTGGAATTTTTTTTTCTGTTTGAATTCTTTT
>NW_006293550.1:619611-620574 GCF_000327345.1 Myotis davidii
CCGCTCCCACCTCTGCAGCAGTGCTAAGAATGTCTGACTACCGGCTCAGGCCCACTGCCCCCAGGAGCAGTGCGCCTAAGCCATCACTAGGACATACCCTGAGGGCTCCCGGACTGTGAGAGGGTGCAGACTGGGCTGAGGGACATCTCCCCCCGGAGTGCATAAATTTTTGTGCACCGGGCCTCTAATATATATATATATATTTCTTCCTTCTCCATACCTAATTAGTCTTCAAATCCTATTAATTATTCCTTTCCTTCTATACCGCCTTTTGAAGTACCATTGCTATGATATGACCCAAGTTAGATCCTATTATTCCATAGGCCATGTCTCAGATCCATAGTGCTATATAGACCAGAGCAATATTCTCTTTCTTCCAATTCAACCTTCCCCCAATTATTACTCTCCTTGAAATAATACTTTTAGTATATATTCATTCTTTTTATCTAAGAATACTTATTCAATATTACTCTATGTGGCATCCCTCTTCTGAAAAAAGGCCAAAGGATTACCATTGCCTATTGAATTAAGTCCAAAATCCTTGGATTCAAATAATATCTACATTTTCTACTTTATCTCTTCCCATTCATTTAGTTGAACTGTGGACTGCAGCTAGACTGCATCAATATATTTCACTGTGTGCCATCTTCTCATGTTACCCCAACCTCCTGGAATACCCCCTTCTATTTTCTCCATCTGGCGACACCCTGCCCATCTCTGTAGTTTAGCTGTGGTCCTTACTTCCCACAGGCACCTTTGACGTCTCTGGACTATAACTCCATCATTTAATACTCTTTATTCATTTGGCTTATAATTATATACTGCCTTCTACAGACACTTAACTCTGCACATTTGTATCTTACTTTTACAACTGGATTGAAAATCCTATCTAATAAAAGACAAAAATGGTAATTGGCGTACGACCAATACCCTTTTCATTGGCTAATCAGGGCTATATGCAAA
>NW_006293550.1:621324-630826 GCF_000327345.1 Myotis davidii
GGATGGGTCTGGGGGTCCCCTGTCCAGGCATGATGCCTGGGCCAGAGGCATCAGGCCTGGGCTGGGGGCAGAACCAGTGATGGGGGGAAATGAGGGTCCCCTGCCCTCTGTCAGAGGCGTCAGGCCTGGGCAAGGGGCTGATCCTGCAATTGGAGGGTGATGGGGGTCAACGCCTGAGGGCTCCCAGTATGTGAGAGGGGGCAGGCTGGGCTGAGGGACACTCCCCACACACACACACCCAGTGCACGAATTTCGTGCACCGGGCCCCTAGTTTATTAATAATAAAGGTAATTGCATAATTTGTACTTCCTACAATGTTGACTATAACTCAAGTGAAAGTTATAACAAATTTTCTGTCTAAACAACTTGGTACAGTACCGATTTTAAAAAGAGACAACCAATATCTTCATAACTCTTTACCATTTCAATCATATTACTCTCACTAGTTATCTCAAGGTGTCCTAGATGATAATAATTGTAATAGGAATAATATAGTAAGGTGGTTTCTTTATTAAATTTTGGGAACAGAGTATTAAATGTAAATAGCATATAAAATATTGAAAAAAATTAAAAAATCTCTTAGGAAACTGCTATATTGGGGATCTACAAGCTGCCAATAAATGTAATATATCCAGCTTTTCCTCCGAACTTAGAAAAAAATGCTGGTTCTTCAATTTAGCACCCTAGATTAAATAGTTAAGGGCCATGTTATCTAATTATTATGTGTATATAAATAATAGAATCATACTCAGAGTGGCAAGATGTTTACAGTAACAAAGGCCTCCAGTGAGAGTACATTAGCCACTCATCTTATACTCATCCTATACTCACTACAGTATAAACTCTCACTGAGTATGGAATGGTGGAATCAAATGTGATTCTCTCTTTTTAGTCACTTGTTTCCTAAAACTTATTGTTCAGAGGGGATCTGAAATTACTTCTTGTGTTAAGCAGAATTCTAAGATTACCACCTCCTATGACCCACACCCTTATATAATTTCCTCTTCTTGAGTGTGAAACAAAACTGAGACTATGATGGAATATTCCTCCCATGATTGGTTTACTGATAAGTGACTCTGAATTCATCAGAAGGGAGATTATGCTAGGTGGGTCTGACCTAATCAAGTGAGTTCTTGCAGGGGCTGAGAAGCTTTCCTGAAGGAAGAGATTAAGAAATTCATAGAGTGACATGTGTGGAATCTAAGTAACAAAATAAACTGATAAACAGAGTGGATCCAGAGACATGGAAGCATGGAATAGAGTGCAAAATTATCACCTGAAAAATTAGCTTGCTAGCAGACTGGAGGGGGTTAATCGGGGGGAAGGGGGTCAGGTGTAATACTTTCAACAATAAAGAATTATTTTTTAAAAATTCATAGAGTGAGAGGGCCTATGGAGGGGGCCATGTGGCAAGAATCTATCAGTGACTTCTAGCTGCTGAGAGTGGTTCGAGCCAACAGCTAGCATAAAAATTACACCAATAAACTAAGGGAGCTTAGAGAAACATCTCTCCCTAGTCAAATCTCTAGACATGGCTTATACCTTCATTTTAGCCATTTGAAACCATATACAGAGGGCCCAATGAAAATATGCTTAACTCTTGATTTATGAAAACTGCGATAATAAATTTTTTGTTTTTTAAGCTGCTAAGTCTGCAATAATTTGTGACACAGTAAAAGAAAACTTAATACATCTGTTTTCTATATATAAGACATTGTGCTCAGCACTTCAAATTCATGATCTTTTAACTGTCCTTAGTGTAGAGGTAAAGGATCTGACATTTAAAGGAGTTATATAACTTGCCCAAGTTTGCTAACTATGAAGTGATGGAGAAAGGATTTTATATCCACTTGTACTAACAAAGCCCATGTTCTTAAACATGGCTGATAGGAAAGTTGAGCATTCTCCTTTGGTCTCATGGCCTCAGCTAATGTTCTGAATATCAAATTCTCTGTGCTTTCATCAAACTCTGTGGGGATTTTCACTCCTTTTTACTGAGGCTGTTTTTGCTTTATTGACATTGAAAGGAACCTGTTTAATTAATTAATTTTATTAAAGATTAATGAAATGCCTACTATAGGAAAACACTGAATGAAGTGCCAGGGGAATCCAAAAATTAATAAGACAGTCCCTGACCCTCAAGCTTCTTGCATACTGATGGGAAAATAAACTCAGACATAAATATCATGAAGGAGTAAGAGGTAGGGTGGAATTACCCAGCCTCAAGATTCCAAGACAAAACATTCATCTGCTAATTCATTTGACAAAGGGACATCTATAAAATGAAATGCAGGGACACATATGCTCACTCAGGTGCTTATGGAACTTGCCTGATTCTGTAACCCTGGGAAATAAGGGATCCTTAACTTATTGTATATTTGCTTCTAAAGATGGCACTGGTAATTGCTTCATCATTTTCCCCTTACTATAGGCTAAGCAATATTCTAAGAATTTAAAAGTATTATCTCTTTTAGCTATAACAAAAACTTACATTATATAGATATTATTATTATCCTAATTTTACTGGTGAGAAAATTAAGATACAAAGAGGTTAAGTAATTTGCCTGACATCACAAACTCAGCCGTTTAAGTCTAGTACATATTCCCTTAGCCAGTACATCTTCTTTAATATGATCATTTTATCAAAAAAGGAGGATAAAGGGAGAATAAAAACCATGTGGAGAATGGGGTATGTGAAGGGAGATAAAAATATCTGCTGCAACTGATGATAGTATTTAGCTATGTTACTCACCACCCAAGCAAAATGAGGGGAAAAAAATCTTAATTTACATAGGTTTCCTAACCTAAAAACATTCATTGAAATCTAACAGAAGTTCATAAGGGTCCTTATATGGGGAGGACTTTGAATGACATAATGCACCATGTCTTATAGAAGGGGTTTTTTTTTTAATGTGTTGAAAGTGACTCTTACTTAAACCAAGAACAAAAGAGTAAATTGAAGTTCTGTAAGGACACATGGAAATCAATTAACATAGTACAGTTATGTATCCTTTTACTTAACTTCATACAGAAGGGAATGGCTGGTTAGTAGTGTTCTCAAACTGCAAACCACAAACCATTAGTGGGTCATGAATTCAACTTAATGAGTCACATCATTTTTTTAAAAAAAAATTATATGAGCAGGTACATCTTAAGTTTAAGGATATTGTGGAGTAGAAATTTTTGTATGTCTATGGGTTTGCATGTGTGTGTCATTTGGCAAATGTGATTCACATAGTTTTACAAAAGTTTGAAAGCCACTACCATAGCTTAACTATTCATCTTGACTATCAATGATCTCAGCTGGGATCTTGTCAAAGCTCCTTAAACAAATAACATCAGAGGAAAGTCATTAGCGAGTGCTCGGAGTGCTGCATCTGAGCTGTTGATTAAGAGGAGATCCTCGTGCTTTAGATTTCAGGCAGAGAAGTGGAAAAGAAGTCATTTTGTCATTAGAGACTTTTATTTGTGCTCAGATGGGGGAGCATCTTATTTCTGCCGAAAGGGGGCTGTAGGAAAGTGTGCAGGGAGGACACCAGCCCTTCTCATGAAGCACGAGAGCTATTGATTTATTCAAATGAATGAGTGCCCACCCTCACCCTGCCCCATGCTCATTTGGGAAGACCACGTGATCTGTGTGCCCATGATAGTCCTGGTTACACTGGCTGTCCATTATTTTTTTAATATATTTTATTGATTTTTTTTTTACAGTGATGAAGGGAGAGGGATAGAGATTTAGAAACATCGATGAGCTGCCTCCTGCACACCCCCTACTGGGGATGCGCCCACAACCAAGAAACATACCCTTGACTGGAATCGAACCTGGGACCCTTCAGTCCACAGGCCGATGCTCTATCCACTGAGCCAAACCAGTTAGGGTTGGTTGTCCATTATTAATAGCTTGCCCTTCCACTCTCAAACATATCCTGGTTGGACAATAAACTACATGACCACCTTTTCCATTAGCAAGAAAAAAATGTCCCTGGCTTGGAAGGAACCTTTCGTAAAGAAAGGCTGTGTACAAAATATGTTTTTTCTTTTATTCAAATTATGACTTTCCTGTGCTTTCTTTCTCCTGGCAAACCCTCTGAGACATACTTGTCAGAGTAGACTCCACATTTTCCTATTCAGGAGTGTTCGTAAAGACCAGAGAAATGTTTCTCACACCGAAGCTCATGGACTTGATGGTTCTCAGATAATCCTCAAGTAACTGAGCTCCCGAAAAGAATTTGGGTAATTTTACATTCCATTTAAAGCTATTCTAAATTTAAAAAGTAAAATGTAGGCATACTCTGCATCATCTAGATGATTACAATAATATTACAGTCCTAAAGATGTTTCTGTTATCATCTAGTTAAATCAAGCAGTACTATTTTAATATCTGTTACATAATAATTTAAAAACCCCCAAAGTGTTCTTAATATATAAATTCTGTACTCATGAAAAGTTGGAGACAAAATAGGACACCACAAAAATGAAGGGTTTTTCTTCTACAGTCCAAAGAGAGAAAACTGGTGAAAGAAGTGAGAGATTATATGATGCGTGGTAGCTGAGACAGGCTGAACTTCAAAGCCCTATATATTAAGTACCATGCTTGGATTTCAAGTGGTGCTAGAGTTTCAACAGGACAGTACCACCGGAGCTGTTAAATTAATGCTGTTAATTTCAACTTTTAAAAACCTTATAAGGTTTTGTAGGCTTTAGAGTTGTATAAAACTATACACATACAGAACTTAACATACCATTCTATTTTAAATACTTGATAAAACACTGAGGCCTCAGAGACTATTTGCTTTTAATAAGGGGGACCTATATTACCAACGTGTGAGGTACATAAGAGTGAAAAACTGCATGCTTGGAAACAAAGACTGGTTTTCTGCAAAAAATAAACAGAAGCAACCAGGCTTGCTGGCATGTTGGCTTAATAGGAATGCCAGTTTAGCAAAATGAATGTTAATTGCCAAGAACGTGAACTAAATCGGGCAGCTGTCCTCTCCAACCAGGCCCTTCTGTCTGCTTCTCCCTAATCAGCCCCATTGCCTACTCAGACTTACTCTTCTATTTATCAATTCGTCTTAGGTCTGCTTGGTTCTCCACTACTGTCTATTTTCCTTCTTGACTTTTGTAAACAGAGTTAGCCCTTTACCTGAATCTCAGTTACAGTTAGAGAACTTTTAGAGAAAAAAAAAGATTGGAGTACATAAAATAACAAATATATAAATACCTAAAGCAATGCCTGAAATAGAGTAATGTCTCAAAATATACTCAATTTTCTTAAAAATAACTTTTTACTTAAAAAATTAGGCAGCCAAGGCTTAGAAAGTCCAAGACTCATTTAATGTCATAGATCAAGTTGAAGGTACAAGTATTTCTGAGTCATATTATTTTTCACATTTCAAAAAGAGAAAAAAAAAACTCTGGAGTAACTGATAAGTTTATATAGAATAAGATTTTTTTATAGTTTCTGCAAGTCTGCTTTCATAATCTATTTTTGACTGTCCTTGATGTGCTGAAGTACAATTTCTTTTTCCATTTTAAGACATTCTTGTCTGCTGTTCTGCCCTTGATATTCCTTGTGCGTCTGAAGTATCCTCCAGAAGACAATTATGAATTTATCCATTGGCATTCCAACCTTATTATTGAACCTTTTTCATTTTGAAATTTTCCCACACTGTATGCATGACTAAGCATGCCCATAATATAGTGGATTCTCTATTAATTTACAACTCTTAGTACAATGCACAAGCTTTTGAAAATAGTTTCACTTTTATTTCAAATTTCTATGGAAAAACTAAGCAGTACAGAATACCTTTTTCACATAGGGGTAAGTAACAACAAGACTATACTTTTAAATATCTAGAACAATTAGATAAAAAATAACATCAGATTCTCTAGTAGAACTCTAATTATAGAGTGAAAAATGTGGCCCGTTACTTAAACAGTATCCCAAACAATAAGTTTGGGTCACTTTGTTTGTTTTTTAATTTCTCTTTTTTTGTTATTGAATTTATTGAGGTGGCATTAGTTAATGAAATTAGGTTTCAGGTAAACAGTTCTATAATACATCGTTTGTATATTGTTTTGTGTGTTCACCACCGTAAGTCAAATCTCTTTCCATTACTATCCCCCGCCCCCCACTTTTCCCATTTTTACCTCTCCCCATGCCCCTTCCCATCTGGTAATTACCATACTGTTGAGAGTGTCCATGAGTCTTTCTTTTTTTCCTTTGCTTAATCCATTAACCCTTCTTACCCCACCCCTATTACAGCTCTCAGTCTTGTCTATCTATGAGTCTATCTCCACTTTGTTTATTAGTTTATTTTGTTCACTAGATTCCACATATAAGAGAAGTCATATGGTACTTACCTTTCTCTATCTGGCTAATTTCACTTAGTATAATACTCTCCAGGTCCCTCGATGCTGTCACAAATAATAAGATTTCCATCTTTTTTCGGCCAAGTAGTACTCCATTGTGTACATGGATCACAGCTTTTTTATCTTCTCATCTACTGATGGGCACTTGGGTTGCTTCCAAATCTTGACTATTGTAAATAACACTACTATGAACATAGGGATAAATATATTCTTTCTAATTAGTGTTTAGGAATCACTGGGACATAAGGAAGTTCCATTTTTAATTTTTTAAATGTTTTGGTTGATTTTTTAAAGAGAGAGGAAGGGAGAGGGATAGAGAGATAGAAATATTAATGGCAGAGAAACATCAATTGGCTGCACTCTCTCACAGGCGATTAAGCCCGCAACTCGGGCATGTGCCCTGACTGGGAATTAAACCAGTGACCACTTGGTTCCTGGGTCGATGCTCAACCACTGAGCCACATCAGCTGGGCCATCTTTAATTTTTTGAGGTAACTTCATACTGCTTTCCATGGTGGCTGCACCAAAATGTGTTCCCACCAACAGTGCACAAGGGTTCCCTTTTCTCCACATCCTCGACAACACTTGTTGTCTGTTAATTTCTTGATGATAGCCATTCTGACAGGCTATCATCAAGAAATCAACAAACAAGTGTTATCTCACTGTACTTTTAATTTCCATTTCTCTGATAATTAGTGACCTTGAGCATCTTTTCATATGTCTATTGGACACCTGAATGTCCTCTTTGGAGAAGTGTCTATTCAGGTCCTTCCCCCATATTTTAATTTTATTGTTTGGGGGGTTATTTTTGGTGTTGAGATGTAGAAGTTCTTTCTAAAATTTGGAAATTAACCCCTTTAAGATATATCATTGGCAAATATGTTCTCCCACTCAGTGGGTTGTCTTATTTTGTTGATGGTTTCCTTTGTAGTGCAAGAACATTTTAGTTTGATATAATCCCATTTGTTCATTTTTTCTTTTGTTGTCCTTTCCAGAAAGATATATCAGAAGATATATTGTTATGAAAAATGTCCAAGATTGTACTGCCTATGTTTTCTTCTAAGATTTTTATGATGTCAAGTCTAACATTTAAGGTTTTAATCCATTTTAGGTTTTCTTGTATACGTGTATTTTCATTTTTTTGCATGTCTCTGTCCAGTTTTCCCAACACCATTTATCGAATAGACTATCCATTGTATGTCTTGCCTTCTTTGTCAAATATTATTTGACCATAAGGCATGGGTTTATTTCTGGGCTGTCTAGTCTGTTCCATTGATCTATATGTCTAAGGTTATGCCAGTACCATGCTCTTTTAATTACTGTGACCTTGTACTACCAGTATAATTTGATATTAAGTAGCATGATTCCTTCAACTTCGGTCTTTCCCAAGATTGGTGTAGCTATTTGGTGTCTTCTGTGGTTCCACACAAATTTTTGGTATATTTGTTCTAGTTCTATGCCATTGGTATCTTGATAAGAATTGCATTGAATATACAGATTGCTTTGGGTAGTATGAACATTTTAATTTTTTTGAATGCTAATTGTCTTCTGCACTTCCTTTTATTATCATCATAGCCTTTGCATCAGGATACACAGCAATGATAGCAAATTTCTTTTTAAAGCTTAGTATTAAATATTAAATATCTCTCTCCTCTCCCCCTCCTCCTCCTCCTCCCCTCTCCCCCCTCCACTGCTCTGATTGCGTGTTTTCTGCTACCTTGTCTTCCTAATCACTGATTCAATCCTTTGTTTCATCCAACTTACTGTTTATTCCTTCTAGTTTATTCTTCATTTCAGATATTGTATTCTCTATTTCTGACGGCTCTTTTTCATGGTTTCTATGTCCTTTTCATGCTGTTGTAATTCTCAGAGTTCCTTGAGCATCTTTATAACCATTTTTTAAAACTCTTTATCTAATAAATTGTTTGCCTCCGTTTCATTTAGCTCTTTTTCTGGAGACGCCTTCTTCCTGCTGTCAGCAGATCCAGGCCCCAGAGACGGAAGTGCTATGATCGTTTCTGAAAAGTGTGCTACAATATGGATGGCTTGTTCCAAGCCAGGTTACAAAGGAAGGACGGGGGTAAGGGAAGGACATTTTCTTCCAGAAATAGAATTTCTGTAGTCTCTGAGTGACAGTAGATGGTGTGAAAGAGCCAGGAGCTGGCCTCTATGCTGTTCGAATTCCTGAGCGCTTCTTTCCTGGGAAGTTTTAGCGTCCCAGTGCATCATTTTTCCCCAAAATGGTTGGAGGAGGGAAGCGGAATTCCTGAAGGTTGGAGACCCCATAGAAGTGGACGAAGGCTGCTGCCACCACCAGGACATGAAAAATCGGATGCGACTGGAACCGTATGTCAAACTTCCCAGGAAAGAAGCGCTCAGGAATTCGAGCAGCATAGAGGCCAGCCCCGGTGATGGACATCAGAGCCATGGGGAAGAACCAGCCCATCTGGCCCACGGTGGTGGCCTTGACGAAGCCCTCGGCGATGGTAAAGTGCATGGTGGGCACGACGCCGCTCAGGCCCAGGCCCAGGAACACCCCTGCCCTTGTCTGCCGGTGCTTAGGAGAGGCAAACCGGTCCCACTGTGCCACAGTGATGGCGGAAATGCCCAGGACACAGATGATGGAGAGGTAGATGAGCCGTGGCTGTGGGGAGCAGCAGAAGGAGTAATAGAGCCAGGGGACAAAGCTCCCCATAATCAGCAGGGCAATCCCTGAATAGTCCAGTTTGGAAAAAATCCGAGAGACTTCCTCTGAGTGACAGTAGACGGTGTGAAAGAGCCAAGAGAAGCTGAGGCAGAGCACCGTGCTCAGGAAGAACATGCCGACCACCACCTTCTCCTGCAGGGGCGCCATGAAGTACATGTTTGGTCTCAGCAGGGTCAAGATTCCCAGGAACAGAAACAGCACAAAACCAAGCAGATGGGTCCAGATATTGCCGGTCTCTGTGTGGATGCGGAAGATGCTCCGGAAGCAAGCCCGGAAGGAGGGCATGGGCGGGCTGTGGCCGTGGAGCAGGTTATCGTTGTCTTTCAGCCAGTCAGGGGGCACATCGTACGGGATGACCCTCCAGTGGCCCTCCCAGACCTTATACACGAACTGGACTATCCCTCCTCCTCCTCCTCCTCT
>NW_006293550.1:631086-632177 GCF_000327345.1 Myotis davidii
CTTTATCTAATAAATTGTTTGCCTCCGTTTCATTTAGCTCTTTTTCTGGAGATTTCTCCTGTTCTTTCATTGGGGCATTTTCCTCTGTCTCCCCATTTTGGTTGCCTCTTTGTGTGCATTTCTATGTATTAATTTTATCTGCTATGACTCCCAGTCCTGGGAGGGTGGCCTTGGTAGCAGGTGTCCTATGGGAAGCAGTGATTCATTCTCTTTGATTACCTGAGCTGGGTGCATCAGGAATGTCCCTTGTGTGGGTTATGTGGGCACTCCTGTTGCAAGTGAGTCTTGATTGCTCTTGGTACGTTCATGTGTGGGGTTGACCCTCAGGCTGGCTAACTGTAAGGCTCAACCCTGACCACAATGTAGGAGCTATTCCATAGGTGCTGACCACACTAAGCAGAAATTTGCCTCAGCAGGGTTTTGTGCCTGTTAAGATCTTCCTTTAGATATGCTGCTTGTGAAGGTAATTGGATCCTACTCTGATGTCTGAAGCTGGCTCCTGGGCATGTTGGTTTTGGTGCCTCTTGGAAAAGACTCTGCTGTAGGGCAATGTCAGACCCGACCTGTTTGGAGCTACAAAACCATCCAGTTTGTGGCAGCCTCTCCTGGACCTGGATGAGTGAGGGAAGGATCAAACTGCATACCAAGGCCAGCTTTCACCAGCACCAGGTCCAGGGGGATGGGCAGAAAAAGCCCCAAGACACCCCACATGGCTCTGCTTGCCAGATGCTTGTTAGGCTCAGCACTGAAAGAGCCTCAGGCAGTTCTCAAGTTGAATGAAGTAGGTTCTCAGTGCGTCACCAGGGAGGCCAGTGGTGTTCACTAGATTGATATAGGTTCAAATTCAGTGCCAGTGCTGGGTCTGCCACTCAGCAAATACCCCAGGCCGCCTTCTGGTTGTTTGAAAACCTTTTTGGTGGGGTGGGTATCTCAAGGATTCATCAGGATGAGGCCAACAGAGTTTATAAGGCCCAAACAGACCAAGATTTGGCCAGATGAAGGGAGGGTATTGTACTGGTCAGGTGAGCAAGGGAAATATTTCCCCTGTCCTAGAGCCATACAACTTAATCTGTCCCAGATTCTGTCTGGAA
>NW_006293550.1:632759-637196 GCF_000327345.1 Myotis davidii
TGTTTTTCTTTTAAAAACAATGCTAAACTATCTAGATATGTCAGTAGAAACATGGACTATTGGACCGATCTAGAGATGAGTTTAAATATCAGATGCAGTGGAGTATAAGAGCATGAAGGAGATGAAAGTACTGTGAGAAAATAGTTTAGGGAATCAACCATAGCATCCAGAATCAATAAGGGAAGGAGACCAGGGGAGGAAACTATAGTCTTAGGGAATGAAGGTTTAAAAACAACAGGTGTCAAGGAAATTGGATTCCAGTTTTTAATGAGAATGAGAGAGCTGGAAGAACAGAAGGTACTGATATTAAATTTTCCTAAGTGGAGATATTCTAGATCTGTGCTATCCAGTATGGAGGTCACTAGCGACATATGGCTATTTACATTAAAAATAATTAAAATTATAATTATTTTCCTCTATCATACTTGCAGCATTTCAAGTGCTCAATAGACGTGCAAAGGCTACCATACTGGACAGGGCAGATAAAAAAATTTCCAACATGTAGGAAGGTCAATTGAGAGTGTGGCTCCAGACAATGCCAAGTTCTAAGGAATACCTAGGGGTGTGAGTTGCTGAAGACAATGGAGACAAGAGCCACTGAGGAGGAATCAGGAAGGCAGGATATTGGACAAGTTTTTCATAGAGATGTTCAATTCAGCCTGTGGCAGGAGTTGCAATGGAGAAGATATGAGCTAGACACTGACATCCTCAGTGAATGTAGAGTGTGTGACCAGGTAGATGAACACATAAACCTTGTTGGGAGTTGTAATGTGCTTCCTGTGTATACTAAACCCTCCAGGCCTATCATACTGTCCTTCACTTCTGAAGCATGTTTGACTGACTCATTCCAGACCCTACCCCAGAGTGATATTCCAGATCCCACTTAAACCTCTTCAGAACCACTCTCTTGGTTAAAAAAAAATCACCTCTTCTGAAACTACCAAATTGCTTCAGCCAACTCAATACTGTGGGATGGAAAAGAAGCCTGCTGAGTTAACTCTATGTGGTCAGGTTAACTAGATAGCTAAAAATAATGCATCTATGGGCATAGCTATAGCTTCATAAGGAAAATGTAACAGAGATTATCTGTACCAGAATATATGAAAAAAGAAATATTTTTATTAAAGAGCATAGGTAGTTTGTGTATTCTGTTGAATTTATTAAACACACTTGTTATAATTTAAGACTTACACATAAATTTTTTATGATTAAGTCAAGACGGATGTCTATCAATGTGGAAATGTGGTATAGCTTGTTATGTTGGCTATTCATGGCTAAAAATATCACACATCACCCAAAACAATTTCCAGTCGAATCATGCTACTTGCCACATCCCCACTTTCCTTTTCTTAAGAGTTGCCAGCTCTGAGCTACAAACAGACAGTAATCCTTCCCACTAACAAATCATGAGTGAGCACAAATTCTTCGGTCCTTTCAATTCTTCTACCCCTCAAGCCAGTGTACCGCTGTGAAATAAGAAGGGGAGAAAGGTTTACCATTTTGGAAAGTTGTTAACATCTTGTTTAGGTGAGTAAATGAGGAATCTCTCTATAACTTAATTATAAACTGGAATAAGCTCAGTCCCTCTTTTCTCCTGTCACCAATGCTAATCCCTCTTAAATTTATTCATTCTTGTTAATATGTGTACTTTTACTCCTACTTATTTTTAAGAACTCGGGAATAGCTGTGTGCTATAGTCCTGTTTCTTATTTTTCAATAGGCAATACATTTTTAGTCTTTGTTGAATATGCTAGGTTGAATAGTTATTTGTGAATAATGGGCTCTTCCACAGCAATATACAGCAGAAAATTCCTTTTGACAAGCCATAGCAAGCTTAATTGAGTCATGACGTATTCCACCAAATAGCTTGCAGTGAGGAAAATAGTCCTTTTCCTAAGGTAGCATATGCTTTCGCACAATTTCAACATGACTGTATGGTCTCACATGATTGAGGAAATTACTCCATTTATGAAAAGTTACAGAAAGGTATGGAGCTAATATTTGATTGAGCTAATTAAATTTTAAGGAGGTATATACTCTAGTCTCAGAGGGAAGGTCGGGGGAGGAGGGAGGGTGACGAGGTGTGAGTGGGTAGGTGGGGGGAAATCAACCAGTGAACTTATATGCATAAAGCATGGACACAGACAATGGGATGGTGAAGATCTGGTGTGGGGGGCAGAGGTGAGCTAGAACGGGTACATGGAGGAAACAGAAGGCATATGTAATACTTTCAACAATAAAGGTTTTAGTAAATAAATAAAGAAGTATACACTCTAGGCTTTCTTCCTCCCTAGATTTAATGAAACCTATTTCTTAAAAACCTTACTACTGAATTACAGGTCAATTTTACATTTTTTTTTTTACTCTATTGTTTAAGTATTTCCTAGTGAGAATCCCAAATCAATTCTTTTTTTTATTTTAAATGTCATACAATAATATGAATAGAAACTATTCTATTAAGATAGTATTTCTTTTTTTAATTTATTGAAGTAACTGGTTAATAACATATGAATTTCAGGTATAAAAATGTAAATTGATACAGCCACTATGGAAAACAGTATGAAAGTTCCTTTAAAAATCAAAAATATAACTACCATATGATCTAGCAATTCCTCTACTGGGTAGAAAAATATGAAAACATCCATTTGTAAAAACAGTATTTCTGATTCACACCCAATGAGACTTTGCAGCCTGAAGCCACTTCAAATTATGATATTACTTTTAATGTTTTCAGGACAGATGTTGTTAGGGCTTTTGGAACAAAAAGTAGATTATCAGCTAATATTAGTTAACTTATGAACTTTCATCTGAATACCCTTCATACCCAGGGGACCTGGGTGATATTATAGCTCAATGTCAGCCCGAAGAATTCCATCAATCATGGGCACCATCCTTTCTTCCCTCCATAATGCAACAATAAGGAAAGGAAAGAGAGACTATAAACCATTTATTCGAACCATATAAATGGGTTGAAAGTAAAATGTGCTGTTATATTTGTCCCCAAAGTCAAATTTACGTAGCATATAATACAAGTAGCCCATTCAATTGCATCAAAGGACTTCCAGGTATCTAATAAAAGTGTTGCTATTGGTTCCAATTTTTTCTTTGTATTCCAGATGAGTTACATTAGCCTATGCAGATTATCTGATGCTTATCTCCCGAGGTACAGCCTAGTTGGATAAGGGCCTATTAGATATGCAACTATTTTATTTAGTTCCATAGCCAATGGTCTGGTCTCTATTATTTTATGTCTACTCACCCTGTATAAAAGGATATGTTCCACAATACTGCTAAGGGGATAACATGCAATCTTGAGCATAAGGCTAGATGGATATATATAATTGGATAAAAGGACTGCAGACTGCCTTGATTCCAAACCACAGATAGTATCTGATGCTTTAAAAATTCAGTACACACCATTTAAATGCATTACATTTATTCATAGTCTATTTCTGAAACTAGTGGCTGTTCAGTGTGCTGATGGCAGAGAGAAGTTAATGTGTTGGTAAGCAACCTAAATTTTTATAAAGCTATTTTGAAAGTAACTCAATGCCACAGAAAGTAGTATCAATTACTCCTTGCTTTTCAATTGACATTGCAAGGCTGCTCCAAATTTCTATTCTTCAGTTCAGCATCTGCAAAGAAAAGGAAGGCACAGAGTATGTCCTTGGGATATTTCTGGGTATGACAATCACAAGCAAGTACTTCTTTAGAACACACCCTAAAATATTTGGGGTAAAAAAAACCCAAATATTGACTAACCCTAGATGCCCTATGGATAGGGAATTGCTTTAGAAAACTGAGCAATGGAGAATAGGGTAAAGCCAGTGGTTGACCCTGAGGGTTCTTATAACCTACTAGAGGCCCTGCGCACAAAATCGTGTGGGCAGGGTCCCTAGGCCTAGCCTGCGATCAGGGCCATCTTCTGCCCGTTCACCAGTCCCCAAACCGAACGCTGCCTCATCCCCCGGGGGCGGGTAGGTCGCAGGTGTGCCCCGCAGTTTCTGTCAGCGCTGCAAGCCCCAGAAGCAGCAGCAGTAGCAGCAGCGGCGGCAGCAGAGGCGCCCGCGTGAGCGGCCCGAAGTAGGCAGCGCATTCCATCAGCAGCTGGCCCAGCGCACACGCATGGAGGTGAAGTCGCCAGTGCCCGCTTTCCCGCTGGCCTGAGCCCCCGAACAGCTGGGGATGAGCTGGGGATCCCAACTGCCTGACAGCCAGCCTGGTCCTCCCACCACCCACCCTGGTTCCCCTGTTCACCATCACTGATCCATTGGAGCCTGCGGGTGGGGGGGGAGAGGGGGGGTCGGGGACTGGGAGAACAAGAAGTGGTCAATGCCACCTTATGGTGACCAGTTGTTTGGTCATTCCAGTCATTAGGGACACTGGCTATATATGTATATCCTATCTAATAAAAGAGAAACATGGCACATAGCAAAT
>NW_006293550.1:637314-639663 GCF_000327345.1 Myotis davidii
TCGGAGCCTACAGGCCAGGGGGAGGTCAGCTGTTCTGCCCGCTAGCCAGTTCCCAGTCCCACCTGCTGCCACCCACCCACTTCCCCATGGTTCCTCCTTTGCCTGCAGGCAGAGGTGGGAGGATGGGGGACGGGGGGAGAGGAGGGACTGAGAGGTGGTCAATGCACCTCATGGCGACTGGTTGATCGGTCGTTCAGGTCATTCTGCTTATGGTCCCTGGCCTTTTATTATATAGGATATCCTGAGAGACAGCATAGTGCAGAGAGGGACAAAGGCCTGGCCTTTGGAGTTAGTTTTAATCTTGGACCCAAGAATAGTACTGAGCTTGGTTTCTCATCTACAAAAGGTAGTTACAATGCTCACTCCTGAAACTGTTCAAAAGATCAAAAAAAGCTACCTTTTTTTAAAGTTATATGTACATATAACTTAATCAAATATTTAATGGTCAATAGATAAATGTCAGCTGTTTCATTATAATCATTGTTGATAATAAAGTGAGATATTTATATACACATATATAGTTGCATGTTTAAAGTAATCATAGGAAGGTCTAATCCAAAGGCACACTGAGTGCTCAGAATAGGCTTCATGGCATTGTGTTGGGGAAATAATGACATTCCATGAAGTGCACTGTGAAAATTTACTTTGCGATTAACCTACTCAGAATGAATGCACTTCTTAAACCTACAGTATCTAAAGGCAGGATTTCATATTGAAAAAAATTAATGGGCACACACATACAAACAAATATCTTTTTCCATTATCGTTAATCTTCTTTATTATCCCAGTATATCTGATTGAGTCTAAGAGATCCAGCTTTTCTTTAAATATATTGATTAGATATAAAGAAAAAAATGGTTGTGCTCACTTCAGCAGCACATATACTAAAATTGGAATGATACAGAGAAGATTAGCATGGCCTCTGTGCAAGGATGACATGCAAATTCATGAAGCATTCTAAAAAAATAAGAAGGTTAATGGAATGAAGGTATAGAATAAACATTCTTCCTCAGACTTCTCAGTTTCAGTAACCCAGTTATATATGCTTGCAAAACAAAAAAAGCTAATAGGTAAATAGTCTATTTACACACACGGAATAGAATAAACAATTCAAAAAGCTTCAACTTCAGCAGAATTTTATATTTATACACTAGAGGCCCAGTGCATGAAATTCGTGCATGAGCAGGGTCCCTAGCAGCTTCCGGCAGCCGGCCGGGGCCTCCCTTCTCCTGCCCCTCGCTGCCTGCCACTGCTACCAGCCAGGGCCTTCCCTCAATTGGCTGGCCAGCCACGCCCCCTGGTCGAACTCTGGGCTAACTCTCAGTCAAGGGGACAATTTGCATATTAGGCTTTTATTATATAGGATAGTCAGAGTTTTTTTAAAAAAATGCTTATTTCCAAAATGATATAATCTTTTGTGGCCAGCCCCCCCCTGGTCGAACTCCGGGCTAACTCTCAGTCAAGGGGACAATTTGCATATTAGGCTTTTATTATATAGGATAGTCAGAGTTTTTTTAAAAAAATGCTTATTTCCAAAATGATATAATCTCTTGAGATGTGCATACTTTTTCTTAACAGTTGGAAAAATATGTTTGGACTCTAAGTGAAGCAATTTCTAGAGAAAACACATGATCCGCCCTGAAACTAAAACTCTAAGTACATATACAGAAATGTGTACAACATTCCCAAGATATATGTAAACAGGGAGAGCCACTTAGTAAATGTATTGGGTTTTGGTAATAATATAATCCACTCTCATTAGGCATCTCCCTCTTGTGCATTAACATGTGACTTCATACTCTCACATAACATTTCATAACAGTGAAATAAAAAGCCCCTCCAGATTGCAACTGTAAGATAATCAGATTCTGTGGTGCTCATTATAACTGCAATTATGTAACAAAACTCTCCGAATATAGTTCCAGTTATTGCAGTTATTAATCATTCTGGTTTTGTTTCAAGCACTTGCTTTATAGTCTGCTGGATAGACTCCATTATTCTACTAGCTGAATGTCGCAAGTCAAACATGTGCATGTGAATCTGCTCTTCTAATGGCCTTTCAACATAACTCCCCCTTTCAATCTGCATTTGTGAATACAAAAATCGTGCAGAAATAAAGCTGATGTCAGTAGAGTCACTGACCTTTGCAGTAAACAGAAGACAGTCCTTAACAAAAAACAACTTAGCCAGTAGGAAACATATTTTGCTAGAACTAGAAACAGAGCTGCTTAAGAAGTTAGTCTCAGAATACCAATCAGTTCTTAAGAAAAAGGGGGAGGAAAACTCTCAAAGAATCTGTATATTTGAGAAGGAGACAAATCCTAAGAGGGCCAGCAAATGTGCATTTGT
>NW_006293550.1:640322-643061 GCF_000327345.1 Myotis davidii
GCGTTTGAGGGCAAGGAAACTTACATACTTGAAACTTTTTTGCAATCCTGACTCAGACTGCAATAACTCTGGATGTTTTCTAGCCACACAACTATTTCTCTCTAACTAGGTGACTAGGAAAATGGTAATCAAATCAATCAACATGGGAAAGACAGAGTGTATTTGATTTGTTCGCTGTTGATCTTTTAAGGATAAGAGGATGGGGGTAGAACATGATGAAAAAATAGGTTTATCTTTGACTATATTGAGTGGTATGTATGGGTAGGTGGAACAGAGCAGCTGACCTTCAGGAAAGAGATTAGGGCTCAGTGATAGATGAAGTCATGGGAATAAGTAAGATTTCCCAGGAAAAGAGCAAGAAAAAAAAAGTGGACTAAAGACAGACCCTGAGAGAATGCCTATTTAAAGGGAGGCAGAAATTAAAAAAGAAATCAAGCCTTCACTAGATGAAAGAGTAGCTTCAGGGAAAAGATGGGAAGAAAGATTTATCTGTCTGTCTGTCTGTCTGTTTGAAAGAGAAGACTTACAAATATTTGTAAATGCAGATCTAAGAGAAGAGCAGTCCCAAGTTTCAGACTACAAATGGAGAAGTTAGTTTTTGAAAAGATGGGGTTCAGCTCTTCATGAAAAACAGGATGGGAGCATGGATAGGAAACCAGGATGTTTTAAGGTAACACAAGTTCACGATAGGCTGGCTGGTGTGGCTTAGTGGCTGAACTTCAACCCATGTACCAGGAGGCTGCCAGTTCGGTTCCCCGTCGGGGCACAGGCCCAGGTTGCAGGCTCCATCCCTGGAGGCAGCCCATCGATGTTGATGTTTCTATCGCTCTCAAATAAAAACAAAACAAAACAAAAAAAAACATTTTTTTTCTTAAAGAAAGTTCATGATAGCCTTAATAAGAAAAGTAGAGTGAGAGGCAAGGTGATCTACTGAAACATAAAACTAAAAAAGTTTTCATCTTGATGCTGTAGCGATAACCCCAGAGCAATTACTAATCAGTAACAAAAAAAAATCACGTTCACAACCTCTACTGGATTTGAGTCCAGTCAGCTCCATGTCTCACAACTATATTTACAATTAAAGCACATCCCCAATAATTGAGATTTAACAATAAAGATCTACATGGCAGAAGGACATTTGCAGATGTGATAAAATTAAAGCTCTTGAGATAGAAAGATTCTGGATTATCTGAGTGGGCCTACCGTATTCACAAAAATATTTACAAATGGAAAAGAGAAGTAAGAAAGTCAGAGAAAAAAAGGCAATAACTGGTGCTAAGGATGGAATGGCAGGATTGCTGGCTAAAGGCCAGGAGCCAAGGAGCGCAGACTGTTGCTAGAAGTTGGAAAAGGTAAGGAAATGATTATCAACTGACTTTACCTGTGTGGTCAGTTCAGGCTGCTATAACAAAGACACCATAGACTAGGTGGTTTAAACAATAAACATCAACTCCTCACAGTTCTGGAGGTTGGAAAGTCCAAGATCAAGGTCCTGGTAGGTTTGATATCTGGTGGAGACCTGTCCTCACATGGTGAAGGGGAGAGGGAGCTCTCTCTGGTCTCTTTTATAAGGGCACTAATCCCACTCATGAGGGCTCCACCTTCATAACCTGATCACCTCCCAAAGTCCCCATTAATTAATACCATCACCTTCGGGATTAGAGTTCCACATATAAATCTGGAGAGGACACAAACATTCTGTCTATTGCACTCCCCTACAGCTTCCAGAAGGAACACAGCTCTGTTACACCTTGATTTTAAAGTTTTGACCTCTAGAAGTATAAGATAATACATATGTATTATTTTAAGCCATTAAAATTGTGGTAATTTGTTATAGCAGCAATAAGAAACAAATACACACTCGGTGATGTGGTGTTTTTTTAAATAATAATATACTAAGGCATCAGTATATTTTGCTACAATTGTATAAGTTACAGCTACACTCAGTTTGGATCACTTTCAAATGACTACAGCAATGGACAAAAGACTTTCTTTTAAAAAGTTAGAGTATTGTGCAAGGGATATAGGCAGATATGAATACAGATATCTGAAATTTATAGTAAAAAGACTTTTTTATCCTTGTTTCACAATTAGCAAAGCCAGTCCTTAATCAAGTAAGTATAATTCTTTCTCATTACAGTTGCACAAAAGTATACAGAAACCTCATCATTCACAAACAAGAAGTTTCTGGCTTGATGCAAATTTAAATTAATTTCTATAATATTGCCAATGTTGGCTAATTCTTCTGCTTTGTTTTCATTCCAACATTCATAATTTATCTTTCTAAAATTAGGTTGGTATAACTTAACTGGTCTCATTAATTTCTAAACAAGGAAAGGCTTTTTTATTAATTGGGTTAATCTCAACACCCTATGACAGGGGTGGGCAACCTTTTTGTGAGTGCGTGCCAAAACCAGCAAAATCTCTGAGTCAAAATTCTTCTGCGTGCCAACCCTAATTTTTTGAGAACATGTTACGCCTACTTGGTATCTCTTAAGGTGTATGTATGTGAAGAACTTTGAAGAAATAATAAAATTCATTTGAGCGACAAAAACACAGTATATGATGATGAAAAATACATTTTTTTTTATGTATACATGTACACTGATAGTCCGACAGGAAACTTTATGACTCCATTTGATATTATCAGTGGGACTTCTGCTGCTGCATCACTGATGACAGAAATTTTACATCAGGTTTATATTTCGTGACCTTCAGAGCTATGCACAAGCTACTACA
>NW_006293550.1:643170-645798 GCF_000327345.1 Myotis davidii
TGTGCAGGAGGCAGCTGATCGATGGTTCTCTCTCATCGATGTTTCTAACTCTCTATCTCTCTCCCTTCCTCTCTGTAAAAAAAAATCAATAAAATATATTTTTAAAAAATGTAAATGGAAGATTATAAGAGAGGGTTTCTCGTGCCAGCAAAATTTACTGGCGTGCCATGTTTGGCATGTGTGCCAGGGTTGCCCACCCCTGCCCTAGGGCAAATGTTAGGAATTCCTGTCAAATGATTGTTGCTGTTTTGCTGTTCATGACTGTTCTTTGAATACCATTTCTATCCTTTTGCTGGTAGTAGTTATACATTTTAAAAATACCATAATTTGTATTCAAAGATCAAGGAAAATAGGCAATGTGGGGGGAAAAAATCACTTCCAGGATTCATATAACCAAGACTTTTCTATACTAAGAAATATGTTATGCCATAGAAGGCATTTTTCTCATGAATTGAACCAGCTCATACTGAGGTCACGCTGGTTATGCAGAAAGTGTAAATCTCTCTCTACATTAGCATTTATAAATACACATAAGAGTTCCTTTGCTTTTGATACACAAATGGCACTAAGTACTCAATTTTAATTAAGACTAGAGTATTAACCACTCTATCATCAAATGATTTAAAACCAATACTTTTGGTATTTCAATAAAAATCAAATGATAGAAAAACTGCTGATGTCAAGACCAGCTGCACTGAAGTGCCAATCCATCAATGGAGACCACAACCCTGAAAGGACACACATGAAAAACTGCTGAATATTCTATTGAGATCTTCCCTAGGACCTCCCCTAGAATCTCCACCCTTAAACCCTTAGGAAGGAGGACCCAGTGCACTCTAACTCCTGGGAGCATGCCCCTGTCTTTTCCTACCCTTCCTCTCCCCAACCCCCAAGGTCTCTTACCATTAGCTTTCTCACTTCCAAGCTCCAAGGGCCCTTCCTTTACCTCCATAATGTGTTTCCTAAGCCCATTTCTTCTAGGAACTGCTTTTTCTATTTCTATAATTTATCCAATAAATGTTCTCTTACAAAAAAAAAAGATAAATGTAGTTATGTGTTTTATAATATATTAACTGAAAATTAACACATGCCTAAAATATAAGTACCTAAATATATAGTATTTTGCCCACTACTGTAGTGCCTAGGATAAATCATCTGCTCCCATAACAATTCACACATGTTTTAAAACAGTCCATCTTCTATAATTTATCCAATACATGTTCTCTTACAAAAAAAAGAGATAAATGTAGTTATGTGTTTTATAATATATTAACTGAAAATTAACACATGCCTAAAATATAAGTACCTAAATATATAGTATTTTGCCCACTACTGTAGTGCCTAGGATAAATCATCTGCTCCCATAACAATTCACACATGTTTTAAAACAGTCCATCAGATTCTAGTAACTGTTATTATAGGTTTCATCCAAATCATAAAAAGAAGACTGTATATGTATTTGCAAGACAGGCAGTAGGGTATGAGAAAGATTGTGTTGCTCTGGAGAGAAATGATAAAAATGGAAGAAAGATACTACTTAGTAGTTCTTAACAAGCCCAGTAAGAAATTAAAAATTCTGGAAGGTGAAAAAAACATTTAGAAGTTAGAGAGACTGGAGTAGCACTAATACACTGGCAAAGTTGTGGTCATGACCATATAAAAAGGTAAGTCCGGATCACAGAAGAAAAATAAGACATGTTGGATCTGGGTTCTGATAGCAAAGAAGGCAAAGAGTTCTCAATGCTTGTGTCAATTTCTGTGCCATGCAAAGTTATTCTTGTTTGTTTGTTTTTAAATAAGAGGAATAAAAACCAAACAACTAAGCAACATCCATTTTGGCATAATGCTATCTTCTGCTAATCTCCAAATGAGCCGTGCCCCCTGATTTCTTAGTGACTGTAAGTTTTATGGCTTAAGAAGATGCTGAGTAATGGATTATTTTTCACCTGTGCTACACCACTAACTATATTGCATGAAATTCCTATATAACAAGTTGTATTATGATTGGAATTATTTACCATTGAATTATGAGGGATGGTCAGCAGAGCTTTGTAATCATACAAAAATTGTCATGACTAACTACAGTAGATGAACCAAAAGTATTATTCTGATCAGATTAGGGAGAAGGCAAACCTAATACTTTAAACAGAAATGGGAACTAGTAGACATCATCTTAGATTTTAAAATATTATGTATAATTCAATACACAATGTCCAACTGTAATACAGGGGTCGGGGAAGCAGACTTGCCACATAATACAATCCTTCACTCATTTTCCTGAAGCATGTTATGTTCCCCTCAGAAGCCTCTTATGTAAGTGATTAGACTTAGCCCTACTTGAAATAAGAAATAAGATTCTATCTCACAACACTGTTGCAGGAAATAAAACTGACCCTGATTAATGATATAGCATAAAATAGAACGGGAAATGCTTTTACCCAAAGTACTCCTAACAGAAAAAGAATGATGGTTTTCTTGCAGCAGAATGTATGCCCAATACCCTGTTGCTTTATGGCAGAGATTGGCTGTACACATTTCTCCAAATCTTTGATTGTCTTTCAGTGTTTATGGAATCGGCTGAAATACATTCTTGTGCTTGAACCACCTAGTTAATAAAACAGAACAACA
>NW_006293550.1:645920-660320 GCF_000327345.1 Myotis davidii
TGAAACACATCTGGCCTCAAAGGTTTGGAATAAGATTTTGTACTTGTATTTTAGATTCAAATGAGTTATAAATATATTATATACTCTATCAATATAATAAACTAGCCACATAGTTATACGATGAAAGTTTAATTTAATTACCTTTTAAAAGTTAACTATTCAAATGTTAACTTTAAAAGCATCAGATAGGCAAATCTGCAGTCTAGATGCAGGAATCCACCAGTGTTTTCTTATTCTAGCACAAAGAAAGAAGGAAACTGGATTGTTTTGTGTTCTCTCAATGCATCAAGGCTTCCTCTGCAGCCTCCTCCAACCCTACTCCACAAAAAAAGTGTTTTAATTTGTATGTTTGTTATTATTTTTTAATATATTTTTAATTGATTTCAGGGAAGAAGGGAGGGGGGAAATGAGAGATTGATTGGCTGTCCCCTGCATGCCCCCTAATAGGGATAGAGCACGCAACCTGGGCATGTGCCCTGATTGGGAATGGAACTGTGACCTCCTGGTTCATAGGTGCACGCTCAACCACTGAACCACACTGTCTAGGCAATATGTTTGTTATTTTTTAAAGAACAGTTTGTACAATCAATAATAAAGCCATTTTTTCAGGAATTCATTTTGTCTTTTTGTTCAGTGCTTTCACTAAATTTCTCCATCCTTGAAAGATCTGCTTAGAAAAAAATAGAGAACTAAGTCTCAAGAGTCATTTAAAATACTGGCTTAGAAACAAAATGAGAAAGTGCTGCTTTCCCAGCAGAAGAGAGACTACTTTTATATTTCCAGATTTATAGTCCATGTAGCTTTCCAACTATCAAGTAAATAAAATATAATGACCCAGGAAAATAAAAGAAAAATAATTACCTAATTTTAATACCTTGAAGAAAATAAGTATTATCCTAATGAAAGCATTAAATTCAATGACCTTGAAAAACTAAACAAAAAACTAAAACATCTTGGAACCCTGACAATTATCCAAGTTCCAGAGGGAGGGTATTTCAAACTTAATAATAACTGAAAACATGAGGTAGGGTGTCCTGTTGTTCCTATGGCAAATCTCTGAGTCTCAGAGAATGTTATTTTTATACTTAGCTATTAAAACAAGCTAACAATTTTTAAAATGTAAATTCCACTTTTCTGGTCCATTCTTCAGGTCCTTGATTAGAAATCTGGTATTCTATTGGGAGGGTCAGTATAAATTAGATCACTAAATTTTACTGTTTTCTGCATTTAAAAAGACTGAGCCCAAATTGCAGAAGAAAATAATCAGCACAGCAATAGTGCCATCTTTTGTCTGAAGCAGAAAGTAACTTTCCTCCTTTTCATTAATTCCTCATGATTTATCATCAGGAGATATATTAACTTCTTTTTATGTCTTCCTTGTAACACGTTTCAAGCTACAACTACTGTCTCACAGAGAGGAATTTGTGATGCAGAAGTAAAGCAATCACACATGCCTATACTCTCGAAAAATTTAAGATTACAGCTAAACATTACTGCAATTAATATGCTTATTCTTTCTCTTTCTTCTTGACTTTTCTATTATAATTAAAGCATCAGGGCAACAGCTACCACTCTTTCAGATGTAAATATGGGGAAGCAATCAAGTGAAATAGAATTAAAGATTCCTTATGGTCACAATATTTTTTAAAAATATGTTTTATTGATTTTTTTACAGAGAGGAAGGGAGAGGGATAGTTAGAAACATCAATGAGAAACATCGATCACCTGCACACCCCCTACTGGAGATATGACCACAACCAAGGTAAATGCCCTTGACCAGAATCAAACCTGGGACCTTTCAGTCCACAGGCCGACACTCTACCCACTAAGCCAAACTGGTTAGGGCACAATATTAATTAGCAAGCCTGTCCCTGCCCACCTTATCTTAGAAACTCTGGCACCAAACATTTTTTAAAATCAAGTATGACTGTAGTAATTTAAAAAATTTAAAATTATAGGAGCATCAATCCTGCAATTGGTTCTTTGTAACCATTTAATATTCAATTGATATTTCAGATTCTATATAAAGCTACTTGACAAGGTCACTTACAACTTATGAGGAAAACAGTTTTATAATTAATAAAATGGAAAAAAATGTATGAAAGCTCCTGGCAGTCTTTGTTTCTTAACTGACAATTTAACTAAATCCAAAACTAAGAAGGTGAAATGCTTACAGAGGACACTGCCCACATTCTTCCATGAAGAAATTATTATTTTCAGAATAGGATAGAATAGAATAGAATAGAATAGAATAGAATAGAATAGAATAGAATAGAATAGAATATTCCTGAATCAATGGGAATGTGGATTTGGTCCAGGAATAAAATGAGATGCTGATGTTATCGAGTGAGGGACAAGTGATCAGCCTAATTAAGAATGTTACCTTATGTTTATTTGGTGCTTAATTTAAAGAGTACTTCACACATGGAGTCTTAATAAAACCTTATGAGGTGCGCAGGGTGAAGAGTATGACCCAACTTATCAAAATGGAGAGTCACAAAGACTCGGTGACTTGTCTGAAGTTACACAGCCAATTAATTTAGCACAAAGACTGCCAACCTAATCTAATACCAGGAAATGGACTACAAACTTTCCCAGGGCTACACATCCTGAAGCAAATATTACCACTGCTAAAATAAGATGGAATCTAGGGCAATAAGACAGAGGACGCTACATGCATACATTTTATCTTCCCAACTGTCCCAAATACTCACTGAAGGTAAAGAATAACTATGTACTTTTAGGCACTTTTAATATAAAGAACTAAGAATTAAAAGTCTGAAGCTATACCCTGAGAAGCTGGGCTACCTGCTTCTTTTATAAAGCATACAACATTCACCTATTAAAGTACTATTGCACAGAATTTATGATGAGATAAATGAAAGTAAATAACTCAAGCTGAGACATAATTTGAGCCTTTTCAATATAGACTGTCATCTAAATCATAGTTTTAAAGAATTTTAATGAATTAGATTTAAGTTAGAAACTCAAAGGTAGTTACTTCATTACCATTCCAAATAATCTGGAGTAATTTGGAAATTATTCTAAATTCCAAATAATCTGGTAATTCATTGAAGCAAATTTTGTTCCCATAACTCTAAAAGGTAGATATGTTTTCCTCAGAAACTTGTTGATAAAATCAGTACAAAACCAACCTAAGTTAAAAGGCTTATTTCAGCCTTCATCTTACTATAACTGTACTATTGGATTCTTCCCTTCAAAACTTGGTACCACTTTGGCTTCCTGGATGTGACTCTTCCTTTGTCCATCTCTCACTTTTCTGAAGTTTTCTTGTGGCCTCCTTCTGTACCTTTCCTTTTCTTCCTATCCCTTAAATATCTGCTTGCCCTATAACTTTATCCTTGCTTTATCTATTTTCCTAAACTTAGATGCTTTACATATTATTTCATTCAATCTTTCAATTAAGTTTTGAGACATGAATTATCAGTCTCACTTTGCAGGTAAGAAAACCCAGGTAAGACAATTAAGCAACTTGTACAAGTCGACTCATAAGTGTCCAAACTAGGACTCAAATCTGGACACTAGAGCTGTACATAGCATGCTCTTAACCACAGTTATCCTTGACACGTTCTTTCTCTCCCACTCCAGAGCCAATCAATTACCAAATTTAATTAATTCTCCATTGAAAATATATTGCAACAAATCTGTCCACATGAGACCTTTGTCATCTACTTCTTTCAAATTGGTTTTCTTATTAATTTTCAGTGTTCTCTGATCAAGGAATTTCCAACTTGTGACAGATACTTCTAATTGTTCTTCAATATCTGTTCTCATTTTTCTTTAGTAGTAATGAGATTTTTAATTGGCATAGCTAAGGCTAATTTCCTAAACTGCCTTTCATTAAAGGTAGTCATATGACTAAGTCTGACCCATGAAATGTGAGTGAAAATAATGTGCAGTATGCTCTTTTGGAATGCAAGTTAAACAGCAAAAGCTGGAATAGCAACCCTGGACCATGAGGTAGAAGACAGATGGGGCCTGAATCCCTGATAATTGTGGAGTCTGACAACTGATCACCAGAGCAACCCTGAGAAACCTGCTCAGACTTTTACTTAAGTCACTATTGGTTTAAGTCTCTCTATGTCTTTCTCTGCCTATCTCTTTCTCTGTGTGTTATATTAGAAAAAAAAAACTGATACTGAAATTGGCACCAAATGTGGAATTGCGTCAGCAGGATATAAAAGGAAGAACTGGTGCCCAGCTGGTATGGCTCAGTGTTTGAGCGTTGACCTATGAACCAGGAGGTCAGGGTTTCATTCCCAGTGAGGGCACATGCCCGAGTTGCGGCTCAATCCCTGGTAGGGGGTGTGCAGAAGGCAGTTGATCAATGATTCTCTCTCATCACTGATTCCCCCCCTCCCCCCGCACTTCCTCTCTGAAATCAGTAAAAATATATCTAATTAATTAATTAGTTAAATGCAGAACTGGCTTATTATGTGAGCAGGCAATATGGGACAAAGTCAAACATATACTACAGCTAGAAAGCCAGTGATTACTAATTTTATGTCAACCTGGCTGGGCTATAGTGCCCAGATGTTTGGTTAAACATTATTATGGATGTTTCTGTGAGGGTATTTTCAGATATGGTTGACTCCTAAAAGAAAAGGCTGACTGACCTCCTTTGAACAGGAGGGAATTCTGCCAGCAGACAGCCTTCAGACTTGACCCACAACATAGACTCTTCTCTGCATCTGCAGACTACTGGCCCACCCTGCAGATTTTGAACTTGTCAGTCTCCATAATCATGTGAGCCAATTCCTTTTAAAAGTCCCTTTACAAACACACACACACCCTTTTGTTCTGTTTCTCTAGAGAATCCTAATACAGCCATGGAGAAACATTTAATAAAATCACTATTTATGATACCTTGCTAAGACAGATCATAACTACACAATAGATCACATGCTAAACAAAGCTTATATAACTCTAGGATGACTAGAAGAAAATCTCAACATGCTAGTATGTGTTAACAAGAGAAGGCTCAGGAAATATCTTGGGAATTTGGAAGCAGAGATGGAAGGAATACAGCCTGTCGATTATAATCTAAGTCAACTACAAATTCAGTAATTTGGGCCTTGTAGGATTGGAAAAGTCAACAGGTTCTGTGCCCCAAAGTGAAGCAGAGATGAAAAGGTATCCCTGAGGAGGCAGCTCTTACAGAGATGAGATGGTAGCCCAAAGCCTTGCTCAAGCACTTCTGAGTAAATGTTCTTGTGTGGACAAGAGGATTCAGTTCAAAAGCAAAGATGGTGTTTTCTTACCTCACCTAATAAAATCAAACAAACTTCTGATACACACAATATGATAAACCTCAAAAACATTATGCTGAGGGGAAAACCCCAGATAAAAGAATACAAGTTTGACTGCACTCTTACGTAGTTTGAGAACAGACAGTTGTTCTTCAGTGAAAGAAAGCAGAGCGATGGTTGCCTCTGGTGAGTGGTGTGACTGGATTCTGAAAGAGCACTAGGAATCTTTCTGGGGTGATGAAAGTGTCCTATACTTGATGGGGCCATGGGTTACATATACCTATGTAACTGTCAACAATCCTTGAAATGAGTATGTAGCTTAGCGTACCCACATGTTTTTACAGATCCACTGGCTCAACTTGTGGGTGGGGTGGGGGGCTTTGGTTTAATCACCTTAAGAAACTTCGCCTTCGCAGAAAGACTCCAAGCTTGTCAGCTAGATACCCCATGAGTCCCATTGTTTCTGAGCTGCCTAGCAAGTTCCTGCCATACATGTTCCCTCTTCCTCATCACTTGTAAATCGTCTATCCTCTTATATCTAACACACACCCCCCACCCCATTTCTTCTTTGTCTAAAAATCTCTTATCATGGTCTTGGAAATTTTTATGGGATGCCCCATGCACATGTATTAAAACTTTGATTTTTTTTTCCCTGTTAATCTCTCTATTAAATTTGAGTATTAGCCCAGTCATAGAACTCAGAAGGCAGGAGGAAAAGTATTAAAATTTCTCAATACCCACAATAGAAAGGCCTGGTTCCTCTTTCTCCTCCTGGGTTCTAGTGTGCCTTTGTCCTCCCCTCCACTTCATGTGCTGGCCACTGATCCTGCTAACTTGGAGCCCCACACCAGGAGTAGGGAACAATTACACACAATTTCTATAGACTGCTTAACCAGCTCCCATGATTAAGATCTAATTCCTATAAGAAATTGCTTACATCGTTTGCAGGGATTCCTCTCTGACCAAACCCTGACAGCCAGTAATACCCTGCCCCATGTAGAGTAAGACAGACACAGTTGTATAATTAATTATCAAGTCAAGGAATTAAAATTCATTCTTTGCCTCATCTTTCTTGATGCTTAGCAAGTTGTAATGCTTACATAATTATTTTTCAGTTTCCTTTTGACCAGGCAAACTTTTATTCTTCGTCTTTCTAGACCCACTTCAAAGCTCACACAGACTCTGAAACCTTCCCTGATTCCCCATAGAATTCTTCCCTTTTCAGTTTTTCCCAAGCAAGACATTTTTAACTTCTTGAAAACAGGGTTTATATTATATTCATTTTGTTTTATATATAACATGACTAGAAAGAATGTTCCCAAAATAGGTTTATTAAACAAGTAAATGAATGAGTGCTCTTTTAAGAGGCAGACCAGGCAGAGAATTTTTCAGTGTAAAGCAAAGGGATATATCTTTTAGCATAGGTAGCTGGATATTAATAAAGGAAGGAAGTAAAGGGAATCAGACATCAAGCCTAACAAACTAGGAAGCATAAGCCTGCTTTCCTAGGAAGTTGCAGCATTCATAGGCACCCCAGAGGATCTCAGCATTTCTCTGGCAAGGGGATTAACACCCCTCCCTCCCTGTGTAGGGAGAAAAGACGAGCTTTCCAATCTCCCCAGGGTACAAATGCACATTCCTCACAGATTATGGGGGTGGAGGAGTGGGGGAAGGATTAAAACAATAAAGGGGAAATTCTTCTGCTGGGCACAAGGCTAGTAAAAGCCAAGGTGGCACATGGAAGGTGCTTCTACTATGACACATGTGCAATAGGAGCCAAGTTGATGACCAGAGACCTGTCATTTTAACCTGAAAAAAGAATAGATTGGATAAGGGACACAGAATCCTGGAAGATCTAGAAAATGGATTAAGGGGAGGGTCCAGTACCAGCCTGAGAAAGCTTGGGAAGATGATTGGTTAGTCTGAAGAAGTGCCTGGTCCTTTTCAAGCCCAAGATAATATAACCCAAGCTTAACAAACAGCTCTCACTCCCTCTTGCCTGGCAACATGCACTTGCCTCATTTGTGCATTCTCTCTCCATAGCAGCCATGTGGACACTAGTAGCTGCCTGGGATCTGCAACCTGGCCTCAAGGGTTCCAAATGTGGGCCCAGGCACAGCCAAACGGAGTGAGCTGGGAATCCAGACTAAGATAGCTGAACAGTGACAAGCTTTGGACTGGACTGAGCCAATGGCATAGAATGTTTCGATCTAGGCCTTTGTACTGGACTTGATGAAGACAGAACTATACTTTTTCCATGATGGGACATACGGAGATGCTGTGGTAAGCAATTAGACAGACATGAGCAAGGCAAAGGCGATGGGCCAGGCACAGATGGACCAGGGAGGAAAGCCTCAGGTGCCTAGCAGCAGACAACTGTAGGGTGGGATCTCATCCCAAGGGCAACCTTTCCTCTCCTAGCATAACACTGCTCATAGAGTTTAGACTTTGACCTTTCTCCCCTAGAGGTAACATCCAGGCCTCAGTTGTAATTCAGCTCCAGGCCCAGAAAAGCTACAAAACCAGATAATCAACACCACCTCAGGTCAAGCTGCACTGAATAATGACCCCTGCGCTGTAACCAACCAGTCAATCAGTGGAGACTTAGACCTTGAAAGGACACACATGGAAAGCTGCTTAATATTCCTCTGAGATCTTCCCCTGTGACCTCCCCTAAAACTCCACCTTTAACACCCTTAGGACAGAGGACCCAGACTGCTCTCCCTTCTGGGAGCAAGCCCCTGCCTTTCCCTTCTCCCTCCACTTTCCCATCCCCCCCAGGCGCATCACCTTTACCTTTCTCACTTCTAAGCTCCAAGGGCCGGCCCTTCCTTTGCCTCTATAACCTATTTCTCAGGCTATTTCTTCTGGGAATTACTTTTACTACCTCAGCAATTTTCTAAATAAATGTCATCTTACAGTTTGATTCGTGGCTCTGAATTCTTTCCTAGCCAGAACTCAAGTCGGAGGTTGCTGAACCCAGGTCTGGTCTGATCCCACAGCTCTAACACCTGGTGCCATTCCCACTGCTGACAACAATGGGACGTCGGGGAATCTGGGGGCATTCTTCTATTTCCACCGCAATAATTCCTACCATGAAACCACAACCATGCATGGGTCTCCCAGAATGCTTTTCTCTTGACCCCGTGAAAGGACATCATTTCCACTGGCAATATAGCAAGCATCTAAGACTCAAAGATTCTGAATAGGGAACAACTCACACAATCTACAACTCTTAATTGTAGAACACATAAAAATTATAGAAGCCAGAGGCTTTACTGGGAAAAAAGAAAATAAAACTTTTGTCAACAAGTAATTTATAAAAGTGAGACTTTTTTTCCTCTTGCCAATAGGGGACATAAATAAATTCCTACAGAAGTAAAATAATCTGCTAATGAAGGTTAGTACTTAGCCATTATGGTCGCATTTCTGATTGAATTGAAAAGTCTGGTAACTTTCAGAAAGTGAAATGGACTCTATGGCCACCACTTTTAAACTGAGATAGGTGGTACTGTGATACTGTGATTTATAATATGAAATATATATTTGGTCTTCATCCCCTTTTCTGCACACAGCTCCTAAAACCATGGGATTTCCTAAATGAGGAGAGCAACAAAATTGTCTTCTGTTACACTAGCAAAGTGACTCTGGGAGGGGGACCTAAGTTTGGGGGCTGGTTGCCAGGGGAAATAACCACAGGACTAGAGGACTTTCAGATCAATCCTTTGACCTCTGGGGAGGGAAAATGGGCTGGAGGTTGAATCAAGTGCTAATGGCCAATGATTTAATCAGCCATGCTATGTAATGAAGCTTTCATAAAAAAACATAAAGGGTAAGGGTTAGACGGCTTCTAGGTGTGGACCAGGTGGTGGTGCTGGGAAAGTGACATACCCAGGGAGGGCATGGAAACTCTGTGCCCCTTCTCATGTACGTTACCTTATGCATCTCTTCCATTTGGATGTTATCTGTAACCTTTATTATATCCTTTAACAGCCTTGTAAATGTAGGTAAGTTGTGTTTCTAAGCCCTGTGAGCTGCTCTAGCAAATTAACCAAACCCAAGGAGGAGGTGTTGGGAACTTCTGATTTACAGTTGACAGGTTAGAAATACAGGTGACAACCTGAATTTGCAATTGGCATCTGAAGTGGGGTGGTGGCAATCTGGTGGGACTGAGTTGAGTCCTTAACCTGTGGGAGCTGACACTATCTCCTGGAAGATAGTTAAACTGTAGGACACTCAGCTGGTGTTGAAGGAAATTGCTTGGGGGTGTTGGGGGAAACGCTCCACCACTACATTGAAATTTGTACCAGAATACTTTTTAGATATCAAAAATTCCATCAAGACATATTTAAAAACAAAAGTTATCCCCATGACACTACCTTTCTGGAAACAAGGGAAAACTAACAGAGCAGAGGTTAGTGTAGGGAGCAGACAATCTTATTTAAAAGAAAGAAAATAAATCTAGTCTTTTAAAAGAAATTAGCCTAATTTGATGTACCTACATATACGTGTGTGTGTGTGTGTGTGTGTGTGTGTGTGTGTGTTTTGTTAATCATCACCAAGGATATATTTTTCCATTGATTTTTAGAGAGAGTGGAAAGGAGGGAGACAGAGAGAAAGAAACATCGATATGAGAGAGACACATTGATTGGTTGCCTCCCACACATGCTCTAATCAGGGCAGAGGATTGAGCCTGCAACCAAGATACATACCCCTTGACTGGAATCAAACCCAGGACCATTCAGTCTGTGGGTTGACACTCTATCCACTGAGCCAAATTGGCTAGGGCCCAATAGATATATTTTAATTACTACAAGATAACTTAATAAATGGTAAAACCATACCTTTAACCAATTATTATGAGCTCCACAAAGCTTTTATCTCTAAGTTGTTCCTTTTTTGCCTCACCCCACCCTAAATGTTTATCACTCTACATTTCATATCTTTTTTCCCTCTCAGCATTTCAGAGATTGTTTCATTTACTTTTTCTTACCATTCCCTATATTTTTTCTATGTTATATTGTTAGCTTCTAGTATTCCTTTCCAATTTTTCTATTTTTGCTCCTTTTCAGCAGTTTTCATTTTTCCACTGCTTGTTTCTCATCATTTCACTCATTTGATACATTTGTATCAGTTACTATTTCTGCTGGTAAACAGCAGTCTGGGAAAGAAAGAAAATAAAAAATTCCTACCACTGTTATATACTAAAACCAAAGGAAACATTAAGGTGAAAAGTAGAAGTTCATGTACAATCTATCAATTAAATGCAGATTTAAAATTAAGTTTCAGGTATGATAAGTATGTAAAACAGATTGTATTTCTGGGTTGATAGTTACCTAGTGCTAGCATCATTTTTTTGTGTTGTTGTTTGTTTTTTAATATATTTTCTTTATTGATTTTAGAGAGAGAGGAAGGGAGAGGGAGAGATAGAAGCATCAATGCGAAAGAAACACCGAATGGCTGACTCCTGCAACCCGGGCATGTGCCCAGACCAGGAATCGAACCAGTGACCTCCTTGTGAATGGGTTGACGCTCAACCACTGAGCAACACTGGCTGGGCCCCGTGTTTTAAAAGTATTTTACAAGCTCTGAGGTATTCTTTACTGTGCTCACAATAAGTTATTAAAATTCCAGATACCAGGGAGCATTATCTTAATTCATTGATATTCTGCTTCCAAGCAACTGTCAACAGTTTGGAGCAAATAAACTCACACAAATCCTTTACAGGTTTGAATGTCTCTTCATGTTAACATATGTATTAAGAAGTGATTTATATTTATTTCCATTTTTAAAAAGGGAAAATAATTTCTAGATATAGAACTGTTTATTCTCGAAGAATTTCTGTAAATTTAAGAGAAACATGACTCCACTTGCAATTTTCAGAGATACCATAGCCAGAAGCTATACCTTTGTCAACCTAAGAAATGAAAACAATGCTGTAATTATCTTTCTCCACTAGCAATAAGTTTTTATCTTGAAGAAGGGTATCTTTATACAGTACTGGTAGAACAGAATAATGACACTAGATACTCCTGATACAGATTAAAAATGACAAGTTTCTGCATATTTAAAATCAGTTTCTACTTGGAGATCTCTAGTTTAATACATCTTCACAACAGTTAATTTCCTCATTAAGACGTCAGAGGAATGGCTGTTATAAGGATGCAACTTTTCCTTTCCCCCTGACATTTCAACAAGTTAACCATCTATAATTCAACAAAGAAATCCCCGCTCAACACAGATGCACGCCTGATAGACCTGTGCAGTTAAACATCTAAAGGCTGAGAGGTGAGAAGGGAGGAAAGTGCAGACGGCCTGCAGACACAGCCCTTGCAGACACAGCCCTGCGGCTGGGAGCTCGTGGCTCAGCTGGGAGAGGGGAGAAAGCCAGTAGTAGAACAGAGAGTTGCAGAAGGGAGGGCAGGGGCAGCCTAGCAGGGTGAGTGGCAAGTGGGAGAGTGAACAATGTCTGAGTCAGCAGATGCCTGACAGAGCATGGGCTTCTGCTGTGCAGCTCCCCACTGTCCGGCTGGGTGGTGGTGTCTCAGACAAAGAAATGGAACCACAGAGACCTGCCTTTGCTTGGACTCCCAAAACTCGCCTCCCTTTGCCATTGTAGTCCAGGAGCATATTATCTGTAAACTAAGCGCTGTTACATTAGAACAGCTGTTTCTCTCTGCAACTGATCCCCAGGAGGGTAGCTTGGGGCGGGACTCCATGGAGGTCAGGGGTTGCCATTAACACGAGGGTGAAACAAACCCCACCCGCAAGGAGCACGGCTATACTGTCTTATGGAAGCCATGGAGGTTCAAGACTGGGAGACCACATAGGTAAAAATCTTATGATTCAGCACCATCTACTGGGAAATAGTAGAAAGATCTCTTTAAAGATAAATGCAAAATCAGAGGAGGACAGTGAATACCATGAAGAGCCACAGTAATGACGATGACCAGAAAGAACATGAAAAATCCCCAGAAAGGAGGCTGGAACACATGGAAATATCTATACTAATAATAGCCTAGGGGCCGTCACCACTGGAGGGATGACCAAACAAGGAGGGGTGGGGGAGGGGCGGGTGCTGCGAGGTCCTTAGCCTCCAGCCTGAGCTGGAGGGAGGCCTAATGACCTCGCCTCTGCTGGGAGGTTGACTCCAGCACGACCTGGGCCCTCCCCTCTGTGGACCAGAGGCCCTTTTCCTTGTACCATGTTCCCAGGATCTCTCAGACCCGTGTTTCCTGGGGTCCTCGCCTTGCCTCTGGCAGGACCCAGGCCGGTCCTCTGCGTATCTGAGGTCCTGCTCCCTGTACCAAAGCCCAGAGTCTCTGAGACCCAGATGCAGGAATCGCTTATTGTCGATTCCCTCCTCCCCTGCACCCACCTCACCTCTCTGGGCTCAGGGGGCTGAAGCCATGGAAGCGCAGCAATCCACCTTGGAAGACCCGTCTTGGAGGCGGTGTGTGTGCCCGGAGCCCAGCCTGCCCCCGGGCCTGCACCGCCAACAGGCCTGGCCTGGGCCATGGACAACTTCACTGCGCTGAGCCGAACGACCCTCCTGTGACCCCGCCTCTGGTTCCCTAAGCGGAGCTGCGGGGCCCTCAGGCGGCTGCCCCAGCCTGGCCCCTGGGACGCGGAGGGCCAGGAACGCGGCCCAGACCCGCAGTCACCTCAAGAGGAGGCCCATGCACCGGACCGCACAGCCCTGTGGTTCTTGAACCAGCCAGAAGGTGCCAGCGCCAGAGGGGATGGAGGGAGACGGGCTCCTGGTGCCGTGTTGAAACCAAGCCGCCTGCACCGAGCACCCAGGCTGCACCCCAGGAAGCGGACAGAAGGCGGCTGACCTGCTCCAGGAGCCCGCACCCCTGGGGAGCCCTAGACTGCCCTGTAGGCAGACCTGTTGCTTCTTTCTCTCCTGCGGGACACACAGACTTTCCTGGGACAAATCCCTCCCCGAATGCAGTCAGTAACATGCTAAGGTACTGACTTGGCTTTTGTATCTACTTCTCATCTCTCTGTTCTCTTCTGGAACCAGTGGACCACGATTAAACCACGGATCCCTTGAAAAAAAAAAGATATCGCCTGTTGTCATCATCCCGCCCTGGGTGGGATGAGTCTGTTCTAGGGTCCAGGCTCCCTCCCTCCTCCCTCATGTTCCTCACCTTGAGCCCTGGCAGGTCCCAGGATCCTCCCTCTGTTGACACAGGCTGGACTCCTCAGATCAGGGCCTCACTGCCCTGAGTCCTCCGCAGGAAGTCAGTGTACGTCACATCCGGTACCAAGCCCAGCAATTCCAAAGCCTGATGGCAGGGGCTGACATGGATTCCGTAGGGTGCTTTAGGCCTGCCTCTGATCCACATTTGACAGGGCCTTGGCCTCCTGTCCTCTATGAGCCTGAGTCTGCAATCCTCAGACCAGGGGTCTGACTGCACAAGTTCCCTCAGGAGGTGGGCGGGGAAGGTGCAGTTTTCAACATACAAACAGGAAGCCCAACTTCGGGAATTTAAATTCCTGCCTCATCCACCTTATACTGTTAAACCCCAAATCTAGATACCATACCTACTATGATCACCCCCAAGATTTTAAACAAAGCTAAGATAACCAATTGAGCAACTCTATTCATTAAGGACAGCCTAAAGGCAATGATTTCAACCTTGAAAACAGAAAGTTGGGGAGAGCCATATGGACAGTGGAAAAAGGGGAGTGAGATAGAAAATTTCCCTGGTCGTAGCCAAGAAGTGAATGGTTTTCAAAGTGCATAAGAGCAACCTGTACTGGAGAAGCAGGATGATTCACATCTCCACAGAGACAGTCACATTACCTTGAAAAGATTTTAGGTAAATCTTATGAAAACTAGCTAATGGTGAAGGATGAGAGAACAATGAACCACTAAATGGGTGTCCTAGGGAAAAGTTTGGAGGAAGCATCATCTCCCTACCATGTGACCCATCAGAACTGAACATGGGGTCAGTAAGTTTGAGAAGGCTTAGGAGTGCAAAAGAAATGCCCCCTTCCTCTTACCAAAGCATCTTGGCCTCCTCACCCCTCCCCATGGAAGTGTCAGGATGGTGCTTTATGATGTCTAAGTTTCTCTCCCAGAGCTACCATTAGCTGGAGGAGAGGTTTCCTGATTCAT
>NW_006293550.1:660991-661541 GCF_000327345.1 Myotis davidii
CACTGAATTGCCTGTCAGTATTCTTGCATCTCATTGAGTATTTTCAGAACTGCAATCTTGAATTCTCTGTCATTTATATCACACTAGAGGCTCGGTGCACAAAATTAGTGCACGGAGAGGGTTTCTCTCAGCCCAGCCTGCACCCTCTCCAATCAGGGACCCTTTTAGGTCCTAGGAGAATGAAACTAAAAAGAACCAATAAGAAATCCTGAAAATGAAGCATGCAATTAAGGAGATTAAGAGTAAAATACTGAGGATAAAAAACAGAACGAATGAGATAGAGGAAAGAATTACTGATATCTAAAATAGAAATTAAGAACTGATGCAGAGGGCCCAGCTGGTGTGGCTCAGTGGTTGAGCATCAATTTATGAACCAGAAGGTCACGGTTCAATTCCCAGTCATGGCACATGCCAGGGTTGTAAACTTGATTCCCAGTAGGGGGAGTGCAGGAGGTAGCCAATCAATGACTCTCTTCATTGATGTTTCTATCTCTCTCTCCCTCTCCCTTCCTCTCTGAAATCAATAATAATAATAATAATAATAATAAAC
>NW_006293550.1:661807-664073 GCF_000327345.1 Myotis davidii
TGTGGGTGGCAGGCCAGCCAGCCCCATGCCCAAATTGGGTGGGGGGCCGATTGGGGGTCAGCGGCCGGACAAGGGGCCATGGGAGGTTGGCCGGCCAGCCTCACCCCCGATTGGTATGTGGGAAGGCAATCAGGGACAGAGCTGGTCACGGGCCAATCAGGGTCATGGGGGCTGATCAGGGGTGGGACCGGTTGTGGTAAGGGTCTATGGGTGGTGGACTGGCCAGCCCCACCTCCAAATGGGGTGGGGGGCTGATCGGGGGCCAGCGGCCTGGGGGAGAAGTCATGGGTGGTTGGCCAGTCAGCCCTGCCCCTGAGGCCCTGATAGGGGCCCAATCAGGGCCGGGCTTGCTGGGGGGAGGGGCTGTGGGCAACTGGCCGGCGGGCCCCACCCCCAATTGGGGTGGAGGGGGCTGATAGGGGCCACTGGTCTGGGGGAGGGGCTATGGGTGGTTGGCCAGTGGCCCTGCCCTGATTGGAGTGGGGGTGACAAATGGGGGTTGAGGCGGCCCCGGGTGGTGCCATGGGGGGGTTGGCCGGCCATCTGCCCTCAATTGGGGTGGGAGAGGCCAATCAGGGCCAGGGCCAGCTGAGGGGAGGGTCCACAGGAGGTTGGCTGGCCGTCCCCACCCCCCTCGATCGGGCGGTCTGCTGGCCGCGGTGGCCATCATAGCAACTGGCCATTCCAGTCATTCCAGCATTCCGGTCACTGGCTTTTATATATATATAGATATCTCATATGATCTTATCAATTGATGCAGAAAAAGTATTTGATAAGATACAACATCCATTTATGATTAAAACATTCAGTAAAATAGGAATAGAAGGAATAATAAAGGCCAGCTAATATCATACTTAATGGTGATAAACTGAAAGCTTTTCCTCTAAGATCAGGAACAAGACAAGGATGTCCACTCTCACCAATATTATTCAACACTAGAGGCCCAGTGCACAAAATTTGTGCACTGGGGATGGGAGGGGTCCCTCAGCCTGGCCTGTGCCCTCTCACAGTGTGGTTGTTGCCAGAGGAAAGAAGCAGCTAATGTAGTCATGAATGGTATCCATTGTTATTATTTGATTAGTGGATGGAGATCAAATGGATCAAGTCACTATTCATTAGTATTAATGACCTCTTGTTTTCTTGGACCTACCTGAGCTCTGGTACAACAGGTCCTATCCCTTCATCCTCTCAATCATGATTCCATGAACAGGATATAATCATGTTCCTAGCAGCTGGCTGGATGAGATGATTGAGTTCCAAGATTTAGATGTGGGGCTGGAATAAGAGGTTTGCACATGGGACTCTGATCCAAATCATGTTTACAATTTAGCTTCATTAGAGGTACCTAGTTGGGATTTAGGGGTTAGCTAAAACAAAGGATTGGATTGTCAAATCAGATTCTCATGAACCAGAGATCTTACCTACTACCACACTTAACTAATAATCTCAAGTATACAAGCAACTAAGTGGCATAAGTGAAGCAGGGACATTCAATGCAGCTTCCTAAATCCTGTTTCTAGCTCAGAATGTTTTCTAGTCAGTAATAATAGATGAGCTCTCTAAGCAAAGTTCACTGATCACCTCACACATGGTAAGCATTTAGCTTGTCATATCTCAAGAGTTGAATAGGCTCTTGCTTGGATCATTAAAAGAAACTCATGTTTTAATCTCCATTAAGATATGTTTTGTAATTATTTCTTAATCAATGAGATTCTATTATTAGAAAAAGCAGTCTTTCATAGTCCTACCTGAATAAGTGAATGAAGTGATTTCATATGATGCCATTTCATAAGTATGATTTCAAGGACTATTAATAATTAAATTTTCCTAATAAATTAAGTAGAAAAAGATATCAAATTGTGTATCACTATGATTTCCATTTTATAAATACTATATGCAGTCAAAGGAAATGTCAGTAAAATAACAGCTTCTTTCAATAGATGGTTTATTTTATTCTTTATATTTTTTGTATGTTCCAATGGCTTTATGAGACTATATTACTTTTATGATTAAAAAAAAATTAGAAAATATATTTCAGTTTAAATATTTACCTGTTTCTTGTTCGGTAAAATCGACCTTCTTAGGCCCATACCATATCCTTATCCTCAGCAAAGTTAGGTGTCCCCCCTCTTGCTCCCTCTGCACCCTAACTATTCCTTCTATTATTACATTCTTACTAGGTTTATGATAATTGCCCTGCAGACCTTGAGAACAAGGATCATTTCCTATATATTTTAGTATCTGCATTCCTAATACAAAGTAGATA
>NW_006293550.1:674518-695363 GCF_000327345.1 Myotis davidii
GTCATTAGTTTATTTACCAAAGAGGTCAGTTATCAGCATGTTTAACTGGGTTACCTACCTACTTTCTTTCCATGAGAGTGTCTCCTGGGAAATCAAAAGAGAAATGATCACACCTGCTAACTCCTTCCCCAAAAAGTTATCAGGCTCTTGCTTGGATCATTAAAAGAAACTCATGTTTTAATCTCCATTAAGATATGTTTTGTAATTATTTCTTAATCAATGAGATTCTATTATTAGAAAAAGCAGTCTTTCATAGTCCTACCTGAATAAGTGAATGAATGAAGTGATTTCATATGATGCCATTTCATTTTCATAAGTATGATTTCAAGGACTATTAACAATTAAATTTTCCTAATAAATTAAGTAGAAAAAGATATCAAATTGTGTATCACTATGATTTCCATTTTATAAATACTATATGCAGTCAAAGGAAATGTCAGGAAAATAACAGCTTCTTTCAATAGATGGTTTATTTTATTCTTTATATTTTTTGTATGTTCCAATGGCTTTATGAGACTATATTACTTTTATGATTAAAAAAAAATTAGAAAATATATTTCAGTTTAAATATTTACCTGTTTCTTGTTTGGTAAAATAGACCTTCTTAGGCCCATACCATATCCTTATCCTCAGCAAAGTTAGGTGTCCCCCCTCTTGCTCCCTCTGCACCCTAACTATTCCTTCTATTATTACATTCTTACTAGGTTTATGATAATTGCCCTGCAGACCTTGAGAACAAGGATCATTTCCTATATATTTTAGTATCTGCAGTTCCTAGTAACATTCCTAGTACAAAGTAGATACTGAATAAATGTTGGATAAATCAATAAAGCTGATAAATTCTTATTTTAAATATTGTATGTCATACTGTTAATCTACATTTGACACATAGTTTTATGACAGAAAATACAATAGCTACACGTTGTAGCTATGGATGTCTTCTCAATCTTTTATAATTTCACTTAATGTGGAATATTTTGATCTGTATACTCTTACTGAAAAGAAGCATGAACTTTGCCACAACAAATTACAGACTTTTAATTTCAGAATCTCTGACTCCTAACACCTAACTTAAAGAAAACAGAAGAAAAAGGAGGAGGAAGAAGAAGAAAATTAGTAGTTAACAACAGTAGTAGTAGTAGTAGTAGTAGTAGTAGTAGTATTAACAGTGGCTTGCCTTTGTCTTAGAGATTTCAAACATAAGACTAAGCATATAATGATAGTATGCAAAGTAAACTGAATTAGTTAACTTTAAAAAGAAAATATGTACATATCTGAAACAGTGGTGGGAATATTCCATTCTAATCCTATATAATAAAGAGGTAATACGCAAATTAACCCTCACATCGTCACAAGATGGCTGTGCCCACAGTGGAGGCAGGGTTCCCGTAATGAGCCATAACGAGCGATCAGTAGGGACCTGAGGCTGTGTGGCACTGGGCCAGGGCAGGAGACCTGAGGATGCACCCCCCTGCCTGGCAGGGCTTGACGGGGGACCTCAAAGTGCACCCCCGACCTTGGGGACCTCAGGCCACGCCCCTGCCCCAGTGCCAGGAGGGGGGACATCAGGCCATTCCCCCGCACCTGGCGGGTCTTGATGGGGGAGCTGAGGCTACGCCCCCTGCCTGGCAGGGCTTAACGGGGGACCTCAAGGTGCGCCCCCCCCATCCAGACCAGGGTCAGGGGACCTCAGGCCATGCCCCCAAACCCAGTGCTGGGCCAGGGGACCTCAGGCAGTGACCCCTGTCCCGGCGCCGGGCCAGAGGACCTCAGGCCCCGCCCCCCACCCAGCGGGGCTTGACGGGAGACCTCAGGCTGTGTCCCCCACCCTGGCCTGGGGACCTGAGGCTGCGCCCCCTGCCCAGTGTGCGCCAGGGGACCTGAAGCTGTGTCCCCTCACCCAGCAGGGCTTGACAGGGAATCTGAGGCTGCGGCCCCCTTGCCAGGGGCCCTGAAGCTGTGCCCCTCACTTGACAGGGCTTGACAGGGGATCTGAGGCTGTGCCCCCCTCCCAGCGCCGGGCTGGGGGACCTGAGGGTGCACCTTCTGCCCAGCGGGGCTTGATGGGGGTAGGGCCGGCCAGGTCTGGATCTAGCCCAATGGGGGTGGGGCTAGCTGGGTCTGGGTCTCGCGCAATTTCGAGGTGTGTGTAGGTGGGCGGGGACTTGACTCTGGGTGCCACGGCGTGTCCCAGACTCTGACAGGAAAAAGATTTTCATATACATTTTACTAATTTTCTTTCATCTCTGACACTTCTATTATAGAGAAAGGGCAAATAGCAATATTAAAATATTTCCTATAATTAATTACCTTTTAATGTGCACAAATTTTGTGCACAGGGCCACTAGTATAATTATATGTCTAAAGATTATTTTTCCACTATAAGCACATCAACATTTTGGGTGCTGTGTTGATGAATGATGAAGGCCCATGCTCCACAGTCACTAGGTATCTCTTAGCTCAAGAGCATAACAGATACAACGTTAGTGCTGTTTTTTTCAATGTTTCTTTTGAAATACAATTTTCACTGTCAAAGAACCACTTTTTAAGGACTGTTGTATGGATGATTTATACGAATTTTCAAAATGTTACAAAATAATCTAAGCTTCCTTTTTCAATGAGTTCACAAACCGGATTTTACTTGTCAACTGATGAGAAAAGAAAACCCAAAGGGGTCAGTATTTTAAATGTGATTGACTTCCTCTGAGGAAATGGATGACATGATACATTACTGCAATAAGATACCTATATTTTTGTTATAAATCATACTCTTCAATTCATACTTTCCCATCTAAAAATCATGTAAATTTCTCTTGCACAGAAAACATGGTCACTTTCTAAAAAGACTACATATAAATCACTTTTAGCATACTTTCCCACTGTTTTTCTTAATATATTTAAATTAAAAATGAGGCAGACAATCTGATTATGTAGTATGTACATGTATAGTATGTAACAGAAATGGTCTCAGAAATTATTTTGAGAGAGAATAATAATAAAGGTATACTTTCAATTGGCACTCTATAATTAGAATTGGCTTCTCTTCAATTATTCCTTATATCCTTTCCCACATTCTCATCTTCTGAAAATGATTTGGGGGGACAGATGTTTGAGAGAGTTGTATGTAACTTTTTATGTTTTATCAAGTAAATAGAAGATTCTAACTTTTCTAATTCTGTGTGGGCAAATCAGAGAGTCCTTAATAAGTGTACAATGAGCTCATCTGCTTTGAGATCTTTCTCTTGTCATCACTGTGCCTTCCAGTATGCTTTTCATGTTAAAATATCAGGTTAGATTATTTTTATGATTATATACATTCATTAATTTTTAAAGAATTTTTGAAAGACTATTACATATATTTTACTATACCATATCCATTAACATTAGTCCTTCTAAAAAATTTAACATCAAGAAACTTCTAATAAATAAAGTGTCTATTTTCATTTAAGTATCACATTCATAAAAATTTGTACAAGATTAATATTTGGTTGTAGAATATAGTGTTTTCATAAGCTAAAATTCTGCATACTATGCAGGCTGCCTATTTACTATAAATATGAATGGTTTCTGATAAGGTAAATGAATATATAGCCATAGAGAACATCAAGTACCTTTGAATATTACATCTGTCAGCAAACAAAAGCAGATACAAGTCTAGGCCAATCAAGAAGTTTTCCTGCCTGACCAGAGTGGCTAAGTGGTTGAGCTTCAAGCTATGAACCAGGAGGTCATGGCCCAGTCAGTTGGGGCCGTGCAGGAGGCAGCCAATCTCTTATCATTGATGTTTCTATCTCTCTCTCCCTTTCTCTTCCTCTCTGAAATCAATAATATATATATATATTTTTTTAAGTTTTCCTTATTTGTTTCTCACATATCCTTTCTATTCCTTTTCTCCCTCTGAGTGCCATCTTCTGTCAACAATACCAGGTTAGGCAGTATTTACTTGCTAGCTTTCTAATTGTTCTTTGAAAATACAAATGAGGATCCACTATCAATCCAAAAGAAAGAGAAACTTTTTTGTATGTGATACAGTGATAGATTCATCCCTGATGAGAAAAATACTATAGACTTTCTTCATTTTTTGGAGTCAGGAAATAAGAGAGATTGTGGCTGGAATTATTTTTGTCCCATTATCTTTTTAATCCCCAGACTTGTAGATTTCAGAGAATTAGAACCATTTTCTGTGCCTATAGCTGGGGTATCCCCACCATCCCCTTTATCATTATAATCACACAGCCAAGGGGTTCAAGAATTTCAGCTGCTTCAAGTGGCTCCAAAATCTCACACAGACCAAGCAGCAGAGTCAAGGAATATAGTTTAACTGCTCAAGGAAAAGAATGGGCGATGGCTGGTATGATGGTCTTTTCCCATCACATATGACTGCATGAACACCTACAACCATTGTGACTGAGATGTCAATTTTGTGCCCTGTGGATACGCTACTAAAGTGATGTAGTAGCCAATCCTTTGCGGGAGTAAGATGATGGGAGAGAGGAGAGGCCACTAAAAAAGAGCCCAGTTGTTAGGACATAAGAAGGTGCCTATATGAGCTTTATGTAAATGCAGGGTCTTCGTGATGATTGAAATGTTATATGACATTAAGGGAAATGTATTTACATGGGGAAAACCTATACTCTGGTTTCTCTTCAGATCGCATAAATCTTTCGCCTTTTACATGGGGAAAACCTAAACTAAACTACTGCTTTTAAGTAAAAGCAATACTAATAAAAATAAATTATGTGAATTGCTTTACATTTAAGCCTAATTACCATACAGCATGATAATGATCATATCATTATTTTTGTCAGATTAACTTTGCTCTAAATTTAATTACAGATGTGAATTTTAAATACTCAGCCCTTATAATTTCGTGTTTTTAAAAAATCATTTATTGACCCCCCCTTCTACATTCCAAGAAACAAATCATATAATGGGAATAAAAACCATTAGACAATCCCTGCTCCCATGGGGCTTATGGTCATGTTGAGGAGAGAGACAACTACTGGGCAAACGTCAAGCAGAGGAACTAACAATCAATAAATTTTTAAGTAAAGTGAAAGACAGAAGAGGGATATCAATCTCAGTCCTAGGGAGTCAGGTAAGAACCAGTAGGGTTAATCAAGAGAAAGGAGAGAATGAGTTAGAAGAACTTTTAAGCAAAAGGAACAGGAAATGCACTGGCCTCAGAAATGAGATACTGTAAAGTAAGTGTGAGGAGCTGCACAGTTGGAACACAATGCAAGGGAGTCCTGAAACATGAGGTAAGTGAAATAAGAATTAACCATATCCAAAAAGGACTTCAATATCATACTAAAGAATTTGACATTGTATGGCAATGGGGAATTACTGCAGAATTTCAAAAAGAAAAATGACAAGATCAGATCTACATTTCAGATCAGATTTGGCTTTATCATGGTGAGTGAAGTAGAGCTCACACCTGGAGATATTCAGGACAGTTAGGAGCCAGTTGCAATAATTTAGAGGACAGATGCTGGTAGTTTAGGCTAATAAGGATGAAAAGAATTAGATGGGCTTGAGAAATATACTGATTCAACTAAAATATCATAGTGATAGATTGCATATGAGAAAGGGGAGTTGGAGATGAACTTTGACTTGGGCAAATGCAAGGTGGTAGGCATGGCAATTATTGAGATACTAGAGCAGTGATGGCGAACCTATGACACGCGTGTCAGAGGTGACACGCGAACTCATTTTTTTGGTTGATTTTTCTTTGCTAAATGGCATTTAAATATATAAAATAAATATCAAAAATATAAGTCTTTGTTTTACTATGGTTGCAAATATCAAAGAATTTCTATATGTGACACGGCACCAGAGCTAAGTTAGGGTTTTACAAAATGCTGACACACCGAGCTCAAAGGGTTCCCCTCCCTGTGCCTTAGCGTATCACTAGCATATTATGCTTAGATTGGTTGAATAGATGTCTGGACGACCAGACACTTAGCATATTAGGCTTTTATTATATAGGATAGAAGAGAGGAAAAGAGACAGGTTGGTGGGGTTTCTATTTTGTTTTTTGTTTTGTTAATGGGTGGGGCAGAAGTTCACTAGAAATTATGAGTTCTCTCTTGACAAATTGAGTTCTGTATGTCTGAATGACTTCCAAATAGACATCTCTGGTAGAATATTGAATATAAAGTTCTGAGACAAAGGAGAAATATCTGAGCTTAGACCCATATTTGGGAGATAGTGTCTTATATCAGTTGAAGCCATCTGATAAATAGAAAAGAGCTCTAACTAACATTAGTTGCCTAAGGAAACCCAAAATTTATGGGATAAGCTAATTAAGAGCAAATTAAGAATATAAATAGAAGGAAAACATAGGATCCAAAGCTGCATTCTGTTTCAAATCCTGATGAAAGAATAAGGTGATGAAACCTAGGTTTGGGATGGACCCAATAAGAAAACAATTTTAAACCACAGTAAAATCACTTGTGCCTTTTAAAAGACAAGGCACAGTAATACAGTACTTCATCATCAGGGCAGGGGCAGAAGGAACATTCCAGCATGAGAACTGAAAGGGAAGAGATTGAGAATTACCTGGGTGTAGTCTTTGGAGGAATAAGATTGATAATTACCTGGGTGCAGCCTCTAAAGGAGTAAGATCCAGGGCAGGAGCAGAAGGAACATTCCAGCATGAGAACTGTAAGGGAAGAGACTGAGAATTACCTGGGTGCAGCCTCTAAAGGAGTAAGATTGAGAATTTGAGGATGCAGCCTTTGGAGGAATGAGATTGAGAATTACGTGGGTAGAATCTTTGGAGGAATAAAACAGAATTAAGAGGGTGCAGTCTTTGGAGGAAAAAAATTAAGAATTTTCTGGGTGCAGCCTTTCCAGGAATAAGACTGAGAATTTTCTGGGTGTAGCCTTTGGAGGAATAAGATTGAGAATTATCTGGGTGCAGTCTTTGGACATCTACATAGGAAACCTTCTATTTGGGGACTTCCTCCTGTCATGTTTTGTCACATCTATTTAAATTACATTAGAACCAAAATAAATGTTTGCATTAACAGCCCTTACCTTAAGAGTTCTATCTGTAGAACCGGCAACTTTCTCCTTTGGCTTATCCTACAGGCTGCCTTCTGAGAATCAGAAGAGAACAACCAACTTCGATCATTTGAACAAGGAGCATCAACTAACACCTAGGGGAAAAGAAGATACATAATCAAATATGTGCTGAAAATACATCCTCAGACACAAAGTATATAGGGAAGCTATGTAAAACATGACCAAAAATAGCAAATAAAGTCAATTCTTTTAAAGCCAAAAATACACCATGATAATTCTTCTTTATGACATTTCGACATTTCTTTACTAATACTTTCAACAAAATTTCCTGTGCACTTTCAGTGTTTGGATTTTTGGAGGAGAGAGAGAGAGAGAAAGAGAGAAAGAAAGAGAATGAATGGGGGGAGGACTAAAAAATCTACTAATGTCCACTAATATTTCATATACTTGACAACTATAGCAAAAGATTTTATAAAAGTGACTCATTTTAAACAGATAGTATATTTCTGCATTCTCAGCATTTATTTTTAGGAACTAATATTTCAATTTCAGTTTACTGAAATGTTCTTTTTCTTCAACTATCATACTCTGATATGAAATGTTACCAAATTAGAGCAATACAATGCACATGCTTGTGTACTGACACAAGTAATATCTGATCTTTTCCTAAATATCTTTGAGGTACCTGGAAATAAAAAACATTCTGTAATCTCCAATCCCAATGTTACCGCTTCCTTTGAACCATGCTGACCATCAAATGAAAACTACTTCCAGGTTCACTTATCAGAATTTCCCAGGGTACTAAGAAACTGTATCAGGCTCTGTCCGGAAACAGATGGAAAACAAAACAAAACAAAACAACACAACAGTGGTATAACTGGGCGTCCATCCGTTTGCCACAATGTAATAAAGTACCTTGTCAAACTTTTCAGGCTGGGCATCTCCCATTTCTCTGCCATCCAATTCAGACACTTTAATTACATTTTCCAAAGGCTCTGGGATGAAAGATTCTAACGTCTGCCTCAGCCACCTCAATCTCAGACTATCATATTCATTACAATGAAGATAACCTAAAGATAAAGAATTTAAAAGTTTTAAAATGAATGCAATGGAATTGTTAAACTTCTACTTTTGGTTGACTAAATTTAAAAAGAAATAAATGTATTATATTTATGCGGAAATAGGGCTCAAAGGTAAATATTATTATTATTACTTAAAAAACAGAAACTCACACACACTACATAAAACATTAATAGTTTTGCTTTTATACAGATTCTCAGGAACTCTCAATATTTACTGATTCAAACTTAATTTTGGAAGTAAAAACCTGTAATATACAACAAATACCTCAATTCTCCCTTAAAGCTGTTAAGAGTAAATGACATATTCTATTACATCCACAGAGCTCCTTCCAGGACAGAACAGCTTGTTAAATAAAGGAAGATATGTGGTATGTGGGATAAGCATGTAAAATGCAATTATCACTACGGTTAGAAAGACATGGGCCCAAGTTATGAGCTGTGAGACTTCAGTGGGTGGGGTATAGAGAGAGCACGGTTAAGCCAGACAAAGGGATGATTCACATCTGGGGCAGGATGGAGCAGGACAGTGCAAGATTTCATTATGCTGCTCAGAATGGAGCACAATTTAGAACTCCCTGTTGATTTCTTGAATTTTCCATTTAATATTCTGAGATCATGGTTAACCTTGGGCAACTGAAACCACAGAGAGAGAAAATGTGGATAAGGGAAAACTACTTTACAGAAGGCACTTAGCAAATGCCTCTCTCCCTAATAAAGTCAATGTTTTGATTTTCCTTTATTTGAATATATACATTCTCATTGTGCTATAAGTTATGTATAATATAATTATATAATATATATTTAAATACAAGTATTTTTTTAAAAAATTCTTAAAAGTATGAAGAAAACACATTAAAAATTACCTGAAACTTTGTCTTCAGATAACTGCCATTTAATATTTTGATAAATAAGCATACTGTATCTCTTTATACATATACCAGCACAAAAATTTACACAAATAGGATTATCTTTTGTGGTATCATTTTTTTCATGTCATTCTTCATCTACCCCTTCCACCAACTGCCCAACCACTCCATCCTTTATTCAACTATTACCAACTATTGGGCAGTCACATTGTTGTCAGTAATAACAGCATTCAATAAATATCCTTGCTTATTTTCATAATGTGGTTTTACTATTATGTGGTAGTACCAGAGGAATGGATAGGTTTGAGTAGGGAAATTATTAATTTTAGTAAATACTACTACCATGGCCCTCCACCAAATTCCCACAAGAAGTGTTATTAGCCTGACATGGGATGCGATGTTGTGGTGTAATCCTTGATCTCTTAACAACTGAGCATCTTTCCATTTGTCTATTCACCATTTGGTTTTGCTTTTCTGTCAAGTGCCTATTCTTAGCCTTTGGCACCCCTTTTTTCTATTGTATTATTTATATTTTTCTCATTAACAAGACAGATATTATAGTCATTAACCCTTTATCTTCCATCTGATTTGTAAATGTTTCCTAAATTGTCTTCTGAATTCGTTTGAAGTATCTTTTTTAATATATGTTTCACAATATTCTTATTGTCAGTCATATCACTTTTATAATTTTGGTCTTATTTAAAGTGTTCTTTTCACCGTTTGATTTTCATCTGATTTAACTAAACATTCAAGCAGATCACATTTGTCACCAACCTACACAGGACAGGAACCAGCTTACCAAGAGGGCAGGGTGAAACACTGCTCTTTCATGGAAGGCCTTCTGATGGTCCATTCAGGATGAGACTCACATTGGGAGGGTGGAGCTGTCCTGGCTTAAAAGCCCCACATCGCACAGGTGCCCATACCTCGTCTAACAACTCCACAGGCATAGCTTCCAGGGCCCGACAAGGGACATGCTAAATTAAGAATCACTGCACTTAGGGTTTATTTATTCTTTCTCCCAGTGCACATGAATTTTACCAATCAGGTCATTTTTATCAGAAGCAATGTTGCCTAGAAACATAGTGATAATCTCTGCCAGGTTACCAGGGAAGCAAAGTAAGAGAACTAATTGAAGTTGAAACTCTAATGCAGAGGGGGATACATTTTTGTAAACCCTCATCTCAAATACATACATGTATGTACAAACGTGTGTATGTGTATATACATCTCTATATATTTATAACATGTGTTGTCTTCCTCTGTCACTCTATTGTTAAAAACTTTTAATTGACTTCCCATCATCCACTAAATAAAATTCAGGCACCTAGCCTTCAATTCAAGGTCTGTAATACTGAAACCTCAAGACAACCTTTCCATTTTAACCTCTCACTATTCACCAACATACTCTGTACTCCGTCAAACCTGGCTGACTAGTCCGTTTCTCAAACATATTTTGTGCCTCTACTATAGAACTTACCACATTTTTATCTCAGATGAGAGGTGTTCAAGTGTATTGCTTATCTTTTCTACTACCAGGACTCCAAATTTCTATATGGCAAGAGCTCAGGAGATGGCATCAATTTTGTTTAAGGGAGGAAGAGGTAGAAAATCAACTTAGAGCTGCATATGCACAGGTAGAATAGTTTTTATTATTTAGTTTTCATGTTTATTTTGAATGGTTTCTGGAGGATTTGCTAATGAAGCTTATGGAGAGGTGTCTAAAAGTTGTGTCTTAGCCTGGCATCACTAGAACACAGCTTAAGACAAATGTTTACGTTATCAAAAGGGTGCAATCCCAGGAAAGCGTGAGTAAGAGAGAAAAAAAGGAAGTCAGTCATTCAAGGAGAGAGCACTAATGTAAGAGGGTCTGTAACCAAGCTGGCTACAGCTTAGCTCAGTCTCTCAGGATATGTCCACAGTCTGGAATTACTGAGCCTTGGAAGAAAAGACCAAGAACAATCTGCTAGTTTCTTCCTGTCTCCCGCCTTTCCTTGGTTAATGTTCATTCCAAGTGTTGGTAACTCCCACACACAGTGGGTCTGAGTTACCTGGCCCTTCCCAGGCACATGCTAAGGAAGCCAGAGAGTGCCAAGGCGAGGTACTGCAAGCACTCAGGCGTGGTCATCTCTGCTTGTCTGCTGGCCCCCTTCCAGAGGCTCCTCGACCTGCAGGAAGGCCATAAGCCTTGGCGAGGTTTCTCCAGTCTGGAAATAAATCAAAGCAACTCAAGCTTTGAGGTGAGGGGTGGGAAGAAACACCAAGCCAAGCAAATCTATGTGGTTCATAAATTGGGGCAAAGAGAGCCCCCCAAAGTTACTCCCTGTCTCCGCCACTGCTTAGTAGGTACCAAGAGCCGCAAAGGGAAAAAACAAACATGTCTTAATTATCTTCAATTCTATTTCTCCATTTTATGGTTTACAGATTTCAGTCTATTTCTAGTCTTTTAATAGTAACCCTTAAGGTTTTAACATGGATATGTAAAAGAAAAATCTAAATTAAGTAAATTTTTACGTTCTTCCTAAAAGATTCTTACAAGAATCTTGTAAGAATCCTTACCCAATTAGATGCCACTGTTATTATATGTGGGTTTTATTTGGCTTACATTTTTAACTGCACAAAACATTATCATTGGCTTATATAGTCAATGCCTGTTAGATTTTCCCAGGTGGAAAAATCTTTATTTTTTGGTATCTTCTATCTTTCAACCAGGATAGAGTTTTTCTTTTTCCTGAAGCATATCCTTCAGAATTGTTGGTGGCAAACTCTTACCTCTTTCTTTTTGTCTTAAAAAAGGCGGGGGGGGGGGGGGGGAGGATTTCACTTTTGCTCCTCCAAGGTTTTTAGGTGACTATACTTCAGGAATCACAGCCATCTTTTCTTAGCCCATTGAAATCATCATTCCTCTGAATGCGGGGTTTCCCTTGTTACTCTCAAGGTCAACTCTCAGTCTAACTGTTGTTCCTTCGCAGGTACAATGTCCTCCCTGGCTTCAATTAAGATCTTTTCAGTTTCAGTGTTCTGCAACTTCACTATAATGGTATACATTGCCTTAATTGTGGTTCCAAAATTTCAGAGAATATTTCCCACCCTCTCCCACCACCAAAGTTGAACACAGTTTCTTTTCAGTCCCTTGGAAAGGACAGTTTCTTCCTAGTTTACCTGACATAGAGAGAACAGCACTTTTATGTAACTTAATCTAGTAGATGTTCTACTTGGGCAGTTTCTGGCTTTGTCTTCTATTCCTGCATTTTCATGAAGTAATAATCAACATGTAAGTTTTTTAAGATTAAGTAAATGCACTCAAGTAAGTCAAAAGCCACCTTCAATGCTCAATGTACCTTCTAGGTTCCTCCTATCGCTTAGATTTTGGCCACTGAGTATTTGGAAATGATTAATACATTTAAAAAGATTTTGTCTTTCTTTAATATTACACCCTACCTACACTTTTTGATTGTTTTCAGCGGGAGGGTTGGTTACGGTACCTAGTCTGCCATATCTCAGGAAACAGAAGTCTTAGTAATTTCTATATCCCTCACTGCTCTACACCTACCATCCAATGCCTTTCACAAAATATGTACTCACTAAATGTGGTTGAGTTTATTTGAAACATGCCATTATAATAGAAATACTTAAACATAATAGAATATTTACTACAACTGAAAATCAGGTAGTTTTCATTAAATTATAGTTTTAGTAATGATTCTCAATTCAGTGCTTTAAAACAGCTCCCAGTTGAAATCTAATTTTATTATAACACTGTTTTGCTTAGAGAATTTAATTTTAAATAGTCTTAGGTTGGTTAAACTTTTAAAAATATGCACTATACGGCATCACAACCCAGGTTTCATATAAATATTGTCTTATTACACTGAGATAAATTTCATGCTGAGATTGTCAAAAACTAAACAAAATATTGATGTTTTTCATCTAAGTAGAAGGGGAGAGGTGAATTTAACAAATTCCTGAAAGAGTCATTAAGGCATTTATACATGCCAGCCTTTGGTCCATGAAAAGGAACTAAAAAAAAAGTTTCACTCATTAATTTATTTTGGTACACATAATTTAGAAAAAAAATAATTCTGCTTATTTTTTGTTCTAATTATTCCTTGGAGCCATAAGTCATAATGTGATTGTTTCTTTGTTTGTCTAGTTGAATTTATTGGGGTGGCATCCTATATAATAAATGGGTAATACGCAATTTGATCGTCGCGCCCTCGCACAAGATGGCAGCCCCTATGTGGTCCAAGATGGTCACCACAAGATGACCTGCAGGGGAGGGCAGTTGTGGGCAATCGGGCCAGCAGGAGAGGGCAGTTGGGGGGACCAGGCCTGCAGAGGAGGGCAGTTAGGGGTGACCAGGCCAGCAGGGGAGGACAGTTGGGAGGGATCAGGCCTGCAGGGGAGGGCAGTTAGGGGTGGCCAGGCAGGCAGGCAGGTGAGCGATTAGGAGCCAGTGGTCCAGGATTTTGAGAGGGATGTCCAACTGCCGGTTTAGGCCCGATCCCTGGGATTAATATTTGACAAAGGAGGCCAGAACATACAATGGGGTAAAGATAATTCATTCAAAAAATGGTGTTGAGAAAACTGAACAGATACATGCAAAAAAATGAAAATAGATCACCTTTTTAAATGATAGACAGGAATAAACTCAAAGTGGATTAAAAAACTTAATGTTAGACTTGAAACCATAAAAATCCTACAAGAAAATATAGGCAGTAAAACTTCAGACATCTCTCGGAGCAATATTTTTTCTGATGTATCTCCTTGGGCAAGGGAAACAAAAGAAAAATAAACAAAATGGACTAAATCAAACTAAAAAGTCTTTGCACAGCAATGGACATCAACAAAATGAAAATATAACCCACTGAATGAGAGAACATAATTCCTGATACCTTTGATAAGGGATTAATATTCAAACCTATAACTTTTAAAACTCCACACCAAAAATCCCCAAACAATCCAATTAAAATATTGGCAAAGGACCTGAGTAGACACCTCTCCAATGAAGACATACAGATGGCCAATAGACATATGAAAAGATGCTCAACATCACTAATCATCAGAAAAATGCAAATTAAAACCACAATGAGGTATCACCTCACACCTGTCAGAATGGCTATCACCAATAAAATTAACAAACAACAAGTTCTGGCAAGGATGTGGAGAAAAGGGAACTCTCATGCACTATTTGTGAGAATACAGACTGGAGTAACCACTGTGGAAAACAGTATGGTATTTCCTAATATGACTGTTTTATATGTCCTTTTCTATTAAAAAATTGTAATAATGATACTGTCCATATAGTAAACGTGCTGAAAAAGCTATCTGGAAACAATGTAACAAATTTACACAGAAATACAAAATGGTAATAATGAATTTTAAAATACATTTGAGAGTATAAATACCCTAAGGTTCTGGTTTATTAATCACCTGTTATGGACCGGGAACAATGCTAGTTGTTACAGACACAAAGGTAAACCTCCAGTAGCTGGCTAATGGAGGATGTTGGACAAGACAGCAGTTGAGTAAATCTGAGAGAATGTAGAACAGAAGCAACAGCTAATGTTTTAGTGAAAACTTGCCACTCACCTAGGGCAATTTAGGCAACTTCTTTTTGTTTTGTTTAAAATGGGGACAATGCCCAAATAATGAGTTGCCGCATTAAATGAGATCATATGTACTGTGTTCCTCAGAGCCCTAGGACTTCAGAAAGATGTTTATAAAGAAATTCAATCTAAGATGCTGGAAGCAGAGACTACTAAAAATGTTTGAAAAACACAGATTTATGCACTTTGATTAATGTAGTCCTTGGCACATACTGAGTGCTCCAAGTTGTTTTTTATTTTTATTATCCCACAAAGAAGATGCAACTAATGCAGGGAATTTAGGGAAGTGGATTCTTGAGTAAAAACCTGAAGAACGGAAAGGAGTTAGTAGGAGAAAAGGGGAGAAATAGCACCTATAGCAGTGATGGCGAACCTATGACACACATGTCAGAGGTGACACGCGAACTCATTTTTTTGGTTGATTTTTCTTTGTTAAATGGCATTTAAATATATAAAATAAATATCAAAACTATAAATCTTCGTTTTACTATAGTTGCAAATATCAAAGAATTTCTATATGTGACACGGCACCAGAGTTAAGTTAGGGTTTTTCAAAATGCTGACACACCAAGCTCAAAAGGTTCGCCATCACTGACCTATAGGGTATGAAGGAAGCCAAGAGCAATTCACAGTAAAGAAAGGAATCTTTTTAATCTTCTCTATCACCAAAGATTAACCTGATGTCAAAAATGTATCACTAACAACAAAGAGAATTTCATGCCTGGAGAGATACAGCCTGAAACTGATCAAGCCACTCTGCCAAGGTAAGTCATTCTTCATGTATTATTGTTTTCCTATTTTGAATCTGAACTGTTTGCTCTTTTTCTATAAACACCAGGACTTATCACAGACTGTGTTGACCAAAACAAACAAACAACAACAACAACAACAAAACCAATGGATAGTCTGTCACGGTGCTTACAGGTGGGAGCAGCTAGAGACCAACAGAAAAGTAGAATAATTTTTTTTTAATCAACCTCAAACATGAGCTTTTTAATCCTTCAAAGTTGTAAGCCTCTTGGCCCAGAATAAAGTTCAGTACTGATGCAAAGAAATTTGGTGTATAAGTGCACATTTAGCTAAGCCATCACTTTAAATTTTGCTTATAAAAGCTTTGATTAGCATTGCTTCTGCATTCCAAATTCAAGCACTGTAGCTAACCTAATTCAGGCTTTGAGCATCAGCATGAAGACATCTGTACTTCTTAGTAAACCATTATCATTAGTCCTACTTAGATGAAAAGCTACTTTACTTGGACCACTGCCTGTAGTTCATTACCCTTGATGTAAGAACAGAAGATTCTCCACTTCAAAGTCCTAGAATATATCAATTTGTCTTAGGATTCCTCAATCACCTTCAAATCATCTTCCCTACCATAAGCATGTAAAATATTTACAGCCTACTAATAAAGATAATTTAAGATTAAAACGCCCTCTCTTTAAAATACCAAAAATTGACATTTCTTTTCCACCTTTTGCAATACTAAAAATTCTATTTTCAAAACTGATGTAACAGCCAAAATAAGAATACTGTCAGAGTACAGAGTGAAAGTAAAGCCCAGTACTCCTTATGACACATGATTCCATAAAACTTCAGCTTAAATTATTACAAAATAATCTTTTGTTATTTCTTACATAAAAATACAGCAAGCTGTAATATCAGAGTTTTAATCACCATTCTAAAACACACAGGATGTTTGCTCTTAAATATACTGTTAACTATATACTTGTACCAAAACCTAGTACAACTGGATTCCTGGTTCTCATAAAAATGTTTGTAATCTGTTTCAACAGGGAATGCTCTCAAATGGAGATATAAATGAGCAGTCTTCAAACTGGGATACGCATGGCCCGGGGATACACACAATGTTCTAAGGGATACAGTGGGGCCTTGACTTACGCGTGTCCCAACTAACGAGTTTTTCGAGATATGAGCCGTCTCTCGGCCGATTTTTTGCTTTGAGTTGCGAGCTAAAATTCGGGTTACGAGCCAGCTTCAGATACCCCAGCGCTAGTAGGCGCAGCGAACGTCACAGTGAACACCACAACATCAGCCCAGCATCACGTGTCTCACTCGTTCACTTTAAGCGGTTAGCTTTTAGTTGAAGCATCAGTGTTGTGCTCGCATTTTTGCTCGCAGTTATTTTGCAAAACTTCGTTTTTTCAACCATGGATCTGAAGAAAGTAAGTGCGAAGGACAGTGCTGAGAAGAAGAAGCGGATGATGTGCACTGAATTAAAGAAATTATCGAAAAACATGACCAAGGTGTGCGTGTGATCGACTTGGCGAAGAAGTACGAGCGTAGCACTTCTACGATCTGCACTATACTGAAGCAGAAGGAGTTGATACAGACTACAACTCCAGCCAAGGGTGTTAAAATAATTTCTAAACAGCGGACATGTATCCATGAAAACATGGAGAAGCAGCTTACAGGAGATACCGTGATGAAGGCTATAACCTGCGAGAAGACACGAGCTATGTACGCTGATTTGCTGCAGCAGACCCCAGGCACTTCAATGGACGAGGCATCGGGCGAGCCGTTTAAAGCCCGTCGGGGCTGGTTCGAAAATTTTAAAAAGAGGACCGACATTCACTCCGTTGTCAGACATGGTGAGGCGGCGAGCGCGGATATAAAGGAAGGTGACATCAAGGAGCTCATCGAGGAGCACTCCGAGGAACTGACAACGCAGGAGCTAAAGGAGCTACAGACGCAGCAGCACAGGGAGGTTTTGCAGGGAATAGATGACACGGAGGAGGAGCAGGAGGAGGAGGAGGAGGAGGAGGAGGAGGAGGCAGCTCGCAAAAAGGGCAAAAATCAGCAAATAAGATTCAGTTATTCAGTTATTCAGTTCAGCCTTTCTCCTCCAACTCCATCAGCATCTCTAAGTCGTTTGATCTCCAAGGTAAATGCTGTACATTAAACGTAATAAAACAAGTTTATTGCACTATATTCTATTGTTCAGTATTGTGTTTTTATACAATATTCGTTATTTTTAAATACGTTTTTCTTATTTAAAAACATTTAACAAAACAACTGCGGTGTTTTTTGGGTGTCCGGAACAGATTAATGGCATTTCAATTCATTGTAATGGGGAAAATGATTTGACATATGAGTAATTTGAGTTACGAGCTCCGTCACGGAACGAATTAAACTCGTAAGTCAAGGCCCCACTGTATATGGGCGTGGACAGTTTCGTAAGAATCAATTTTCAGATCAACTTCCTAAAGGAAGAGAAGGCTTGAGTCAGGGCACCTTCACCTACTTTACATATGGGGAGCCAACTTCCTACCCATCCAGAACCTTATTACTGAAAACTGTGCCAGGGCGTAGAAACCTCCAAAGCACCAAAGTTCAACACATTGGAGCCTTGGCTAAGAAAGTGAATGAGTCCAACAAAAAGTGAGTCCACAAAGTGAATGTGTCAGACACAACCTTTTGTAACTGAGATGGTTCCAATACTTTGCCTTCAACAAAATAAAAAGGGAACCTAGAGAGTGCTCACCTAGCTGATAATTAAAATAAAGCTTGATGAAAGATAACTGTGTGATGTGGGTTATAATTCAGGAACTTAAAAAACTAGTAAATATACTATATAACACAGTTCCCACTACTTCCATCTTCTTACCTATGTGAACAATAGCATTTGCATTTATAAAAACAAAACCATCCAACAAACAAAAGAGACAGAATTAATGCTAAACCCCATCTCATCTAGCTATAAGTAATTTTTTTAAGTCCCATGGTCTCATTAAAAAGATGATGAATGTTGACTACTTACTTTTAACAAATATTTATGAAAATATACATTATATACATTTCATCATTTTTGTACTAGGAATAATGGTAAATGACAATTCACTTCAAAAGAACTTTAAATCTTTTAGGATTGCATTGTCCCACTTGTGGGCTGGTTCAAATGAAATGAGCTGTAAGTATAAAATACACACTAATTTTGGAAATTTTCTAAGAAAATGAGAATGCAAAATATCTCATTAAAATTTTTATTCTGATTTCATGTTGAAATGAAATTTGGATGTACTAGATTACAATGTATTATAAAAATTAACTTCATCTGTTTCTTTCTACCTTTTTAATGAGATGAAAGGGACCAAAGTTTTGCAACCCTAGAGCTGACTTTTGGGATACTGACTTTAGAATTCAGAAAGGACATTTTGATACCGTTGTAATCAACCTAGTTATTAACAACAGGAAAGGAGCAAAAGAAAGGCCAAATATTATAGGTGTGCCATTTGTGCAGATTTCCCAGGGAGCTGCAGTTTAACACTCCCCAGGGAATCACCAGTCTATCCCCCACAGACTCCTGGGGGAAGGGACTGGACAAGGGGAGCTCAAAATTTAGGATATTTAATCCCCAAAGCAAAGGAGTTTGCTCTCTTGGTTCCTCTTGGCTGATTCCTGGCTTGCAGGGCTCTGGCTCCTGCTTCCTGGCATTCTCCTGTGCGGCCCATGGCCATGTGGATCCCACACACAATGGACTAATGAACTGCAACTAGTCTGATGCTGAACTGGACCCAGCTGCAATATGGAATGGAAACTCTGCACACTGGCTTTCTCTTTAGCTCTATCAAATCCCCAACTACACTTCTTCCAGGACTGGATTAAGGGAAATGGGATGTTTGAAACACAGAGATGAAAGTCTATACAAATAAAAATCACTTATCCTCATGTGCGAATCTCAGAAAATTCTTTTTCTTAAGATAACTGTAAGGACTCCATCCCCAGCACAATAACAACTTGATTCTCCCCTTTTCCTGTCCATAAAATTCAGATGGAAAGACTTGCTGTAGGAAAGAAATCTTAGCTTACTCATCTTACCCTAATTTGAATTAAGTATGATGGATAGGAGGGCTCCAAGCAGGGGCCTGGTAACTAGATTACTCCTTGTGTCCCACCGATTCTGGGTTGCCTAGTAAGAATGTGCCTACAGCCTGGTCAGTGTGGCTCAGTGGTTGAGAATCAACCTATGAATCAGGAGTCACAGTTCCATTCCCAGTCAAGGCACATGCCCTCATTGCAGGTTCGATCCCCAGTATGGGGCGTGCAGGAGGCAGCCAATCAATGATTCTGTCTCATCATTGATGTTTCTATCTCTCTCTTCCTCTCCCTTTCTTTCTGAAATCAATAAAAATGTATTTTTTAAAATGCACCGACGAAGCTTGTTCTGCTCTTCCTCAACTAGCTGTGAAATCTCAGACTCCTGCCCCCTTTCTCCTTTGTCCACAAAGACATATAAACTTCAACAGCCCAATGCATTGGGGTCATATTTCATGACAACCCCTGGCATGTACATCTGTAATAAACTTCGGACCTTTTCTCCTGTTAATCTGTCTTTGTTAATTTGATTATTGTAGGAAATAGGCCTCTGTGATCCATCTTCAGCATGGACCACTTTTAGAGAAAACCAACAGCCTGTGGCCAGTTGGTTACTGAAGTTTCCCAGGACAAAAAGGATGTAGGGAGGCGGGGGAAAGGCATAAGAACAAAGAACTGTATATGTGACCAGTAGCACATTTTCAAAGACTTGCCTCAGCTAAACAAAGGGAGGTGGAGACAACTAGAAAGGCCTCAACTCATTTATTTTTAAATAACCCAAAGGGAGACAATAGACCCAGGCAATGTATGGAGAAAACTGTTAACCCCATACTACTCAACCAATGAGGAACTGGGGGAGGGACTCTCACACACTAGGAATAAAAAGCCTGTGATCACCGCTCCAAGTGTGTGCCTGTTCAACCAGACAACTGATCTTGCAAGACCGCATTAAAAGTCTTGTTTTCGCCATTCCTCTGTCTTTGAGTCCATTATTTGAATTTGCACAAGTGAGCATTTCTCACAATTATTAACTGGGAAAAAACATAAAACTATTTATTTAGCCCTCACAAAGACTACTCATAAGTTTTAAATTATATGTGAACTAGGGGCCCAGTGCATGAATTAGTGCACCTTTAAAGGAACTGTGGGCCTTGAGGATAAGGTGGGCACAGGGGCAGGTCTCAGCCCATCCTCCACGCCCCCACCCAGCCCCTCCCGTCACAGCCCTTGGTCCCGTCTGCCAGCAGCCCCTCTCCCGCTGCTGCTGCCACGCTGCCGCTGCTCCTACACACTGACGGCACTGGCCCCACTCGCACCCGCTGACAGCGAAGAGTGATTGGGGCCGGCACCAGCAGCAGGTGCGAGCAGGGCCAGTAATGTCAGCAGGTGCGAGCGGCAGCTGCTGCCCCAATCACCCCTCAGAAGC
>NW_006293550.1:695633-700398 GCF_000327345.1 Myotis davidii
CCATGTTTCAACTCTGACACCTGCTGCTGATGTCTGCCATGTTCCACGCATGCCCCATGGTGGTCAGTGCACATCATAATGACCAGTTGTTCGGTTGTTCTGCTGTTCAGTCTATTTGCATAGTAGGGTTTTATATGTGTGTATGTGTGTGTGTGTGTGTATCATATTATATTTCTACTAGAGGCCTGGAGATGGGATTCGTGCACTGGTGGGGGGTGTGGCCTACAGGGACTGGCCCGCTGTGGGAGCGCTCATCCTGGTCAGCCGAGTGGCTGTGGACCCGCCATCTGAGCAGCTGCTCCCTGGTCCAGAATCTTCCACAGAGCCAGAGCACTCGCCTCTCCAGGGGACCCAATCGAGGCCGGGCCCCAGGAAAATAGCACTGAGAGGCAGCGGAGTAGCTCTCAGTCCCGGGGCAGCCACAAAACCACCTCCCAGCTTCCAGGGTCAGCTCTGTGAGCCTGGCGGCAGCACTGCACAGCCTGTGGGTGTCTGGGGGAGGCATCAGGGAGCAAGGAGGAGGAGCCTGGGGCAAGAAGACGATGATCACAGCCCAGGTTCCTGTCGGCCTGGGGTTCGCAGCAGGAGCAACCGCTCATCCCGGTCAGCTGTGGTAGTGCACTGACCACCAGGGGGCAGCTCCTGCGTTGATCGTCTGCCCCTTGGTGGTCAGTGTGCATCATAGCGACTGGTTGACCGGTCGTTCTGATGGTTCTACCATTTGGTCCCTGGGCTTTTATTATATAGGATTGGACAGAACTGCCATCGAACCTTATGGTCCAATGATATAAAAAAATGATCCTAAATGTATATATTTCTACTTCATAGTAGTTTTACAAGGAAGTCAATATGACTCTTAAGTATGAATGTAATAAAATTTTTAAAATCTTTGTTATTGGTCTATCAGAATTCATATTATCTGATAGGTTTTCATTCCCAAAATGTAATTTTGTTCCCAATTACCTGCTAGAATTAAGTAACTGGAGAAAAATATTATTTACACTGATTTCCTCAGTTAAAATTTCCATTCTCTCCATATTGTCCTGGTTTCATGCTTTCAAAGTCTGCAAACTCAATCTTACGTTTCTCCCCCAGATATTTTAAAAGCACTTTATACAGATGGACATTGGAAAGTGGTTGATAGCTGAAAGAAAAGCACACTACCTGGACAAGCACACTGCAGCAGAGCGATTGATTTGCCTCCAGGAGCAGCACACAGATCCAGAACCTTCTCTCCGTCCCTTAATTCAAGAGCCAGTACTGGAAGAAGAGAGGCAGCATTCAGGAGATAGTATTTTTTTAGGTTTCCAATTTGGTGTCTTTCTGAAGGTATCCGGTGGGGACGTCTGCTAAGATAACACTTCAATGATTTAGGATAATAGGGTAAAGATCCTTGAAGGAGTGTGTGATAGCCCTTGAAATGTAAATCCTTCTCCAGTTCAAAAGAGTAATTGAATCGGTTAAGAAGAACAGCATGTTGCCAGCATGATGGAGATGTTAGTATATCCCTAGAAATACAAAACAAAAGAATATTATTATAAACACTAATACAATTTTATATTACTAATCTAGGAACTGTGGTCCTAGTTTTACACTTTACTTACCTGAGATTTTCAGAGCCAAGATCAGTATTACTGACTTTCCTTTTGCCTCAGGCTCCAATATGACTCTACCGAGCACTTATAATCCTGTCTTTATTTAAATCTTTGACATTTTGTTCATCTTTGCTTTTTATATCAATTTTGGCCATTAAAATATTATTTATGTTGATTATAGATAAATAAATGTTAGGTGCCCTTAAAATTCTGCAATGTTGAGGAATGCCTCACTTGCCTCAGCGTAGCCCCTCCCTGCAGAGTATCTTGCCAAAAAAAAAACCAACACAAAACATGGCCTGCCTTTACATACCTCTAAATCCATCAAAATAGATTCTAGTCAATCATTCTTTGCACAAGGAAGTGTTTTTCTTAGAGACAAAATTTAAAACCTGAGACTATTAATATCAGAAGGAAAATTACTATCATTAAAGGATGTTTAAATTATGTGTTAAAATTTTCCTTATGAAGAGTATGGAAAGCTAACTACAGTGAACTGTGCAGTAACGGAGTTAATGAAGTGATCAGTGGATGGCTGAAAAAACTCTTATGGATGGTGTAGGCTCTTCCCCCTTCCCGCAGCAAATTTAACTTCCTAACGTTTTATTTAGTCCAACAGTTAGGTCTCTTGACAATCACAGGTTCACATCTACTGGCAGATGATACAGCAGGAAATATTTAATTGATCTATGAGATGACCTTTCTAGCTGAGTTATTTGGCAGCCTCATTAACCATCGTCAATTAAATAAATTCCAGCTGCTGCTCACCCTGGAGGTGTCCATGTGAGGAACGGCTGAATTGAAATGTAACACCTGTGACTTGAAGTGTGCCGCATGAACTTCCATCAGGAGCTTATTTGTAAGTCTGCTTTCTCCTTTTTATTATGATGGTGCATCATATGAGCCCCGTGCATCTGTTTCAGCATTCTAGAGGATGACAAACCCTTTCTTTAATAATGTGCTTCACAAACTTTAGCGTGCATCCAGTGTCCGTAAAAGACTGCTGGACGCTAATGCCAGAGTTTCTGATCCAGTAGGTCGTAGGTGGGGCCTGAGAATTTGTATTTCTAGTTAGGTCTCATATGATACTGATACTGCAATCACAAGACCACTCTGGGGACCAGTGCATTAAAATGAGCCTCAAAGGGAAATCCGTGAATGCCACTAATGTAAATCTTATGTCAGTCCATCCTGATCTTAACTCTGCAAACGGTAAAAATCTACCCAAGGTTCTGAGTCATGTAGTAACAGGGAAATAATGATTAGAAACATAATTAATACAGATTGGAGTGGCTTGGCTTACATCACGTGTCCACCCCTTAACTGACAAGGGTAGGAAACTTCCAATTGGTTAATATCTGACTGAAAGCCCAGGTTCTATTCCGGTCAAGGGCATGTGCCTGGGTTGCGGGCACATCCCCAGTAGGAGATGTGCAGGAGGCAGCTGATCGATGTCTCTCTCATCGATGTTTCTAGCTCTCTATCTCTCTCCCTTCTCTCTGTAAAAAATCAATAAAATATATTAAAAAAAAAAATAAAAAAATAAAATGAGCCTCAAAGGGAAATCCGTGAATGCCACTAACGTAAATCTTATGTCAGTCCATCCTGATCTTAACTCTGCAAATGGTAAAAATCTACCCAAGGTTCTGAGTCATGTAGTAACAGGGAAATAATGATTAGAAACATAATTAATACAGATTGGAGTGGCTTGGCTTACATCACGTGTCCACCCCTTAACTGACAAGGGTAGAAAACTTCCAATTGGTTAATATCTGATGGGGCAAATCTCCGTTCTTTTTTTTTTTCTTCATAATTTCCAAATCTACTTTATGTTTATTCTTTCAGATGAACTTTAGAATCAGGTAGTCAGTTTAAAATAATTATAAAACATCTGTGCAGCTAGATAGTAACTTTGATTAGAATTATATTAAATACACTAAATTTGGGGAGAATTAACACCTTTATTGTATTCAGTACTTCCAAACCTAACCACAGTATTTATTCACCTTTCTTTCAGATCCCTTAGTAAAGGTTATTAATCTCGCACAGGTCCTTTTAGCCTTATTGTATAAAAGAACTGTTAGCTTAGGAACACAACCGATTTTTGTACATCATCCACTATCATGAAGGATGAGGAGGAATTCGCCATAGGACACAGTGAGAAAGGAAATTCCAGGGTGAAGGCAGTGGCACATGTCCAGGCACAAGGTCACAAAGGACAGTGCATTTTGGGAATTAAAAGCAGTCCATTGTGACTTGTGAGAGACAATTATATGGGTGAAATATAATATGATAAACTTTTAAAACTGTATCTTATAAGTGATGGGAAGTCACTGGAAGAGTTTAGGGGGGAAGCTCGTTAGACTCAAAAACAAGTGCTTATGGGAGAGGAAGGCAAGGTACTTCTGAAAGTATCTCTCTTTAACAACACCATCAAAATAAAGCCCTACTTAGAACAAATACATTTTCTGATACCTCCTAACTCACACCCAGCCCTACTGAAGTTCTAGAATTTCCTGTACGAAGTTTTCTTCAGTCTTTACCAGGTTCAATATAAAGTGTTCCCTCTGCCTAGAATGAACTCTCCTCTTTCACCCACTTGTAGCCTGGCTGGCTCTCCTACACTCTACTGGAGGGCAATTCAGGCTTTATTTCCCCAGGGAAGGCTTTCTACCTACACAATCCACCTCACCCAGATTATATTAATAACTAGAGGCCCAGTGCACAAAAATTTGTGCACTCGGGGAGGTCCCTCAACCTGGTCTGTGCCCTCTCACAGTCTGGGACCTCAAGAGGATGTCCACCTGCTGGCTTAGGCCCGATCCAAGGGGGATTGGGCCCAAGCTGGCAGTCAGACATTCGTCTGGCAGCCAAGGGGATGTACCTGCTGGCTTAGGCCCGATCCAAGCTGGCTGTCAGACATCACTCTGGCAGCCCAGGAGCCCTCGGGAGATGTCCACTTGCCAACAGGGAGCAGGCTTACGCTGCAGTCAGACATCCTTAACACTGCTGAGGTCGCAGGAGAGGCTCCCACCACCACCGCTGTGCTGGACAGCCATGTGCTAGCTTCTGGCTGAGCAGCACTCCCCCTGTAGAAGTGCACTGACCACCAGGGGGCAGCTCCTGCATTGAGCGCCTGCCCCTAGTGGTCAGTGCGCATCATAGTGCGT
>NW_006293550.1:702999-704978 GCF_000327345.1 Myotis davidii
AAAATTACTGGTCAGATGGTTACAATGTGCATTCTGCATGCTTACCTCATTTAACCATCACAACTGTGGTTAGGTAACTGGGGCTTTCAGAAATTTGACATCTTACCCAAGGACACATTGCTATTAAAAAGTACCTAATTCAAAATCTGGCTGGCTTCAAAGCTTAACAGGGGTGTGAGACTCTGGTACTGTAGCACTAATGTACACAACAGAAAGGAACAGAACTTTTACTCTAATCTTCACCTAATGCAGTGATGGTGAACCTTTTGAGCTCGGCGTGTCAGCATTGTGAAAAACCCTAACTTAACTCTGGTGCCGTGTCACATATAGAAATTTTTTGATATTTGCAGCCATAGTAAAACAAAGACTTATATTTTTGATATTTATTTTATATATTTAAATGCCATTTAACAAAGAAAAATCAACCAAAAAAAAATGAGTTCGCGTGTCACCTCTTACACGTGTGTCATAGGTTCGCCATCACTGACCTAGTGCCTGTGACCCCGCCTTCCTGCTATTGTCTCTAAGAAAAGGGAAGAACATGACACATGCTGCAACAGGACCAACTCAGTGAAAATATTGCTCAGGCTGCTCAGGTTGGTGCTTCCTAGCCCTGAGAAAGCAAACTGGCATATTAATGTGGGTCTCAGCTACCCACCCCCCACACACACACACCCCCACCCACTCCCTGCAGGTGAACTCCCCTCCCCCCAGTACAGACAGGCACACACCCTCCAGTGCTTGAACTGGTGGGATGACAACCTGGGGCTGGCAGGACGGAGGCTACTCAAGTCTAAAGCTCTGATGGATGGGCTAGCAGTCCAACAGACAGCAGAGTGAGTACACATTAGAAGAGTCAAGACAACGCTGGCCAGGTGCCATACTCCAGGCCTCCTCCCAAGATCCACGAGGAGGAGACTGAAGCTGCTCCACTCACTTACTAATCTCCAAGCCAGAAGTTCAAGTACACCAGTAGCCAGAAGAGCTGGGACCCAAAACGTCAGTGGCTGCCAACTATTTTGCTAGGATATTCACTGATATCATTGTAATAACAACAACGTACCCTCTGGTACATTTTCAGTTGACATCAAAATCTTCACCATATGTTCAAGAATGTGATTTCTAGTATACTGTAAAAAACCTGACATTTAAAATGTTATATTACTTTTTCAAGTGTATCCCATAGAACCTAAATATCAGAGTGATTTTGAAAACCATTATTGTCCGTTTAAACTTCATGGACTATTCTTGAACAGATGAAAATTTTACACTGATCCTTTTTCTCTTTTACTTACATTCTATTTTCCTATATAACTTTATCCTAAAATATTACTGTGCTTTATATATTTTTTTGCTATCCTATACTTCTTTGACACACACACATACACACACACATATGTATATACTAAATTTGCTTTCACTGTGGCCTTAAATCTCTAAATGTTAAAATGGTAACTTCTGGATTCAGTTATAAATATAATTATTAACACTAGTTGATCAAAATAACATCACAAATTTGATAATTATTCAACATAAAAAAGAAAGACTGATAGAAAACGATCTCTTAATGAAATTAGTGTTTGTTTTTTCATATATCCAGGGATAAATATACCTGGTGCTATGATTCAGATATTCAACATCAACTTTAGCTCTATTTTGTGATTTTATAAGGGCCGAGAAAAAGCCTCATTTAAATAAGTGGGTGAGAATTAAATACATTTGTTATAGCAATGTCTCCCTTTTGTTGAAATTTTTTCCAAGTTATATTCCCAAATAACTTATTATCATCAAAAATATTTTAACCCTAGCCAGTTTGGCTCAGTGGATAGTGTCGGCCTATGGACTGAAGGGTCCCAGGTTCCATTCCAGCCAAGGGCACATGCCTGGGTTGTGGACTCGATCCCCAGAAGGGGGCATGCAGGAGTCAGCCAATCAATGATTCTGTCTCATCTTTGGTGTTTCTGTCTCTCTCCCCCTCT
>NW_006293550.1:706067-707961 GCF_000327345.1 Myotis davidii
CCTGTGAGGAGATGCTGCATTTGCAGAATGCCTAGTATGACAGGTCCAAATGCACTTCACAGGTGTCACAAGGTCTTACAATCTTCATGCTTCATGAAAATCTTCTATAAGATTCCTCTAATGGTTGTGTTTATTCTTATTCATTTACTTTCAAGTTCAAATCAAATCTCAGAAATCTGAACTAGAGGGGAACTTGGAGATGATTTCATCTCTTTCCTTACAACTCATTTTCAGATATGATTTACTGAGACCCAGGAAAGTCTGGTGATAGGTCCAGTGTCTTCATCCGGGTGATGAAAGGACCAAGACCGATTGGAACCCTGGCTGCATGCCTCACTGTCCATCGGTGTTGCTCTCACTATGCCATCTGATCAATGATCTTGCATGGTGCCCTGACAACTTCTTTGGAATTTCATACTCTCAATAGCCATCTGAGTGCACTGCATCTGGCCATTTAAAGAGCAAGTTAAAAAAGAAACAGGAATATGTTCATGGAATTCAGAACTAGCCATGCTTTGTCTAAGTCACAGGAGGTTTTGTAAACTGTAATGAATGATACATATGTAAGAAATGTTCAAGGTCATAAAACCTAAAACAGAACTATTGAGAGTCTCTTAAAGAAAAACCTATACATCTGGTCAAAAATGTAGGTATGCCACAAAATATCTATGCCAAATTTTACCCACAAAGAAGTTGACTGGATACATTTTAAAGATATATTAAATTTATATGTTAGGAGTAATCTTATAAAAATATAACTGAGGCCGTAACCGGTTTGGCTCAGTGGATAGAGCGTCGGCCCGCGGACTGAAGGGTCCCAGGTTCGATTCCGGTCAAGGGCATGTACCTTGGTTGCGGGCACATCCCCAGTGGGGGGTGTGCAGGAGGCAGCTGATCGATGTTTCTCTCTCATCGAGGTTTCTGACTCTCTATCCCTTTCCCTTCCTCTCTGTAAAAAATCAATAAAATATATATAAAAAAAATTAAAAATATAACTGAGATGGAAATAAACCTGAAATTCAGCAAAAATGTAACCAGCATTTGTAGAACTTTTGCTGCTTTCTAAAACTGTACCAAAATGTTAATTCTAAGAGTAAAAGGTTAAATAAAATCATAATTTCATATTTTCATTTAATTAAAAAAATACATTTTAAATTTAAAAAGAAAAACAATTTTTTAAAAAATTCCTTCTGTTTCCACGAGAGGGCGCTCATTCCCTCACTTTTAAAGTCTGGTTTAGAAACGAATAAATCAATTCATGCCAGTACACCTAAGTATGTTTTCCCGCCATTTCATTTTTATTCTTCAAAAATTCTAATGATGAGAATTTCCTCCTACTCTTTCTTGGCACTGTTTCCTCCTTGTCTCTCATACAAGGGCAATCTATGTCCATATTTGTTACCACAGCACCTCCGATAAGAAGTCCTGAGTGAAGGTTTGTTTCTGGTGGCAAGAGTGAAAACTGCACACAAGGAGTCGCATCATGAGGAGAAGGTGGGTATACTCCCAGGACTGGACTACAGACCTCTCACAGCAGCACGTTAGGTAGAAGAAAGGGCACAGACTTTCGAGTCACAGGTCTTGACTGGCCATAAACTGAGACACCTGGCAGTTTTTCTAACCACTAAGAGGGGCTGAAAGTTACTATCTCCCAGTGATTTGCACAGATTAATCTTGAAAACGTACGTAGAGCTAACATAAGGACAAAACAGAAACCAAGCTACTAGTCATTTCTGCTTCCCCCAACTACCTCACTCCACTCCACACCCCCCCCTTCAGATTCTGGTAATGCAATCTGGTTATAAAATAGTTTTCCCTCTAAATGTGAACGATGTGAATGCTGGGTTAGTGAAGACAGCATCCAAATAAAAAATATTTACAGACAGTCCAGGCT